>NC_086246.1:21456666-21776250 GCF_036321145.2 Pelmatolapia mariae | reverse complement strand
GCTCAACTAGCTGGTAAATAGTGTCGTTTCCCATCAGGCAGGTGTTTCCCTCAGGAGTCAGTGAATACCAAAAGAAGAGTAAATATTTGAGAGGTGGTGAGAAACACCACTTCAAACAATCATTACTATTCAAGTTAAATAGCTATACTTACTCGTCACTTCATTAGGTATGCCTTGCTAGTAATAGGTTGGACCCCTTTAACCTTGGTAATGCCTTCTTCTTCATGGCACAGACTCAAGGTGCTGGAGACATTCCTCAGACATTTTGGCCTGCAGAGTTTTAGGTTGAGTATCCATAGTCAAAATCTGCTTTTCCACCACAATCTGCTGACTCTCAAGACAATTTGAGTACAGTGGATGTAACACCCTGTTTAAGAAACCAGGTTGAGATGATTTAAGCTTTGCGACATGGTACAGAAGACCACACCATCTGAAGATGTAGTAGCAGAAGCAGAAGACCACACCACCTTACCGAGATGCTTACCCAGATGATGTGGTCTTATGCTGCTGAAGATGATGAGATGCTCTTCTGCATACCTTGGTTTTAACATGTAGTTGTTTGAATTCCTGTTGCCTGTTGCTGTTGCTGTCTTGACCATGTCTACATGTATAAATGCAATGTGTGATTGGCTGAATATTTATGTCTGTTAACGAGCAGTCGAACAGCTATACTTAATGAAGTTAGCTTCCCTGGCTAACTGTTAGTACAACTAACAGTACAACTTTACAAAGATAGTACAACTTTATAAAGTAATGTTTGTTGAGTTCCAGCTGGTAAAATAAACCTCAAATTTGTAGGCTTTTTGGGCATGACTGCCTGATAATGGTCCTATCTGTATTGCACCATAAGTTGCAAATTATTAACCCTTTATTGACCGGCCCTTCAAATTTACCTGTAAAATGGGCCCGCCGGTGGGTCAATAAAGGGTTAAGGACAGTGCTATACTAACAAGTCCAAAACCAAGCTTGCTGATCTGTTGTATGCTAGAGTGCCAAGTAGCGCACAATGTTGTCTTACAAAGTAGATATGGGTGTTTTTAGATACTGTAGGAGTTTCACTTGCTATTCAGCTGCTTTGAAATATATTTTTCTCTTTACTAGACGTAAACTCACCACCTAAAATCATCATGTGACCCGCCTGTTCTATGGCGCATCATCGAGCCCTGATGAATTGATTGTAGCTGGTCACAGGCTCTCCTCTGAGCATTGCCTTGACAGCCCATCAGAACCACAGGCTGTCAGGCCCAGCCAAACACCCATATAAACACTTAGACAAAAATATAAAAACAAGAATAGGCAGCACAGATGTATACAGTTCAGATCTGCACATATGGAGACACAGATACTGTATGAACACACACGTGCGCGAGCACACACACACATTGCACATCACCAACGCTCCTGACAGGCCAGTAAAAACATAATGAAATATTCAGTAAGTCTCACTGTGGTTTGGGTTCTACCTGTCTCAGCTCTTCTTGTTGCTTTGTGTGAGTTTGTTTGCATGCGAGAGGAAGAGATGATGTCTGTTTGCATGTTGGCATCAGCCTCGTTCAGACTTTTTCTCTTCACAGATAAATTCAGCATACACGTGTGTATGTAATGCACGTGCTGCACGGCAAAGTGCGTCTGTGCTCGTATATGTTTGGTGTATCTCTCAATTCTTGCTGTCACGGTTGTGCGTAATTGGGTCTGAGCCAGCCAAACCTTTTGTCTGAGTGTTGCCTTGTGCTTACATCAACTATGTTGTTCTTGTAAATAACATACCCAAGCAGACAAACTTGGAGCCAGACTTTTCAGCCTCTCTGTTTCCAGCCCCTGAAGCACATACTGCGCATATTTTTTCTTCACCTTTGAAATCAAAAGGCTGTTAATGGATGTTTCTAGCCAAATAATAAAGAATTAGTTTAACTGCAAGCTTTTCCTCAGTTTTTCATCAAATTTGGTTTATTTGTTTATTTAAAAGGTACACTGCTCATTAATCAACATTAAAAAACTGAATTAACTGAATAGGTTATTTTTCATTATTTCTCTGTGGCCTGTTCTTAAAATGGCATCCTGTTGCATCAAACAGCAGCCAGATCCATTCATGAGCAAATATGTTTCTTTACAGCTTGTGAATGATTTGGTATTTCAAACATTTTCTTCAAGAATAGGAAAAATAATTTCATTATCTGACATAAACGGCTGCAACGCAAAGAAGACTTTGTATTTTAAAGTCTTCTTTTTTCTCTTCTTTTAGCTGCTCCATCTCACCCTACCCCTAGCATCCTCCTCTGTCACACCAACCCTCAGCATGTTCTCCTTCTCTACATCCATGAACCTCCTCCGAGACTCCTGTTTTCCTCCTTCCTGTCAGCTTTATCTTCAGCATCCTTTGTCCAATATATCCACTATCCCTCCTCTGCACACGTCCAAACCGCCTCTGCCTTGTCTCTCTAACTTTGTCTCCAAACCGCTCAACCTGAGCTGTCCCTCTGATGGACTCATTTCTAATCTTGTCCATCCTGGTGACTCCCATTGAAAATGGTGCCTCCTCCACCTTGGCCTGTACTTTTGTCACTGCCACAGCCCCCAAACCCGTCAAAGCAGGTCTCACTACCTTTTTTGTCCGCTGTCCATTGCTTTGAATTGTTGTTAATCCCATCTACCTTCACTACCTCCGCTCCTCACACCTTCCCACCTGTCTCCCTCTCATTCACAAACATGTATTCTGTTTTGTTTCTACTGACATTCATTCATGTTCATTCATGCATACCTCCACCTCTCCAGGCTCTCTTCCACCTGATTCCTACTTACACTACAAGTCGCAATATTGTCTGACTCCTGCCTGGCCTCATTTGTTAGCCTGTACATCACCCAGAACAAGGAGGGACTCGGAGTAGATTCCTGACCCTCTGTCACTCCTACTGCACACCTCGCCACTGTCTCACTGTCCTCATATATGTCTGCACCACGCTCACATACCTTGCACCAGAGAGAGGACTTCCTCATGCAGTACCAAAGTTCTTTTCTTGGCACCCTATCATGTGTTTTCTCTAGATTAACAAAGACAACTCATTCTGACCTTCTCTATTCTTCTCCATCAAGACTCTCAAAGCTATACTGCTGCTCACTGACTGTCACCTCTCTTCTTACCCATTTCTTCCTTACTAATCTTCTGCACTTTTTGATTCACTAACTGTCCTCCATCCTTCCTCATCTTTCTAATTTTCTTCATTCATCAGCTTCTTAAAGTACTCATTCCATCTTCTAAACACTCTCTCTTCACTCATTAGTGCATGTGCATCTCATCTCCATGTTTTCCAGTTTAATTTCTGCCCATCCAATCAATACAAGAGTGTACCTATATGAAAGCAGATGAGATCAGCCACCAGCAGAAGTCATCGATGGCCTGGGAATGTCTTGATGAAGAGCTCTTCACATATAGCAGAAAAAATACTGTACTGGAGAATAAAGATTCAAAAGTCTTCCTGCGATTTAGACCAGAAGATTGTCCTTTTTATTGCAGTTTTAACTTTTGGCAGATTTAAGGTGTTATCTGGTCGTCCTCATTGCTGTTGGAAAAATTACACCTCTCTAACTCTCGACTGCCTTTGTAGAAGGTCTTTTGCACAGTAATATCCACATGATTACTCCCTTGCAGTTCTGTTTCCTCCCACTTGACTTTAAAACTTCCTTTCTCTATCTGACTCAGACGACTGCCACTGGAGACGGCGTCTGGTGATTAACAGACCATATCACCATTGTAGCATCTCTATGCAAATAAGGGAGCTACTTCACTGGTGTTGAGAAGAGCGAATACAGAGGGCACTTGTTAAGTGGCTGCCATAATAATCCTTATTAGAGCAAAATGGACAATTTATTTATAGGAAAGGAATACATCAGCATATTGTAACTAAACAATTGAAGTCAGTAATGCACCTTAAATGATTTATGCCTTGAAAAGAAAGAAAAGAAAGAGGGCCTTTGATAATGCAAGTCTAAACAAGTTTCACACTTGGCACATATTAAACTTTTTGATGTGTTTCTTTGCAGTCAAAGGGCCGTGTAATATTACTATAGTGAGAGACACTTCCAACAAAAGGTGATATTTCTATCTGCAGATTCACAACAGTGACAATAAACATGGCACTGATTAAGTCAGACACAGCAAGAAAGGGGGTCGAGGTGGGTTGCAGAGACATCAACAACAGTAGGCAGGCTAGAGTAGCCTAAATAGAGCACTCACAATCATTCCTCAATTTCACAATTGGATGCATAAAAGAGTAGCATGAAGGCTATTGGTGGAGTTTATTTGGCAATTAGCAAAATGCTTTCATATTTAATAGAAAAACGTTACTTACTGAAAGTCTGATAGATTGCTTAGAGTATAGAGTAAACTTTGACAGTGACGGATGGGAAAAGCACTTGCTAGCTAGCATTGCTGTCCAAAGGAAAATTAGCAGTTTAATCGCCTCCTGATTAACTGGTCTCATGGTGTTTGCGTGTGTGCAGACACAGTCTAACAGACATCCCAATTCTGGTTGTTTCTTTGCTTTCATCATCAAGTCTCCATTCACTTGGTCCCCACCAGAAAATAGTTTGCATTAAAATCACATTTCTGTGGAATCTATACAAAAGTCTGAAAAGTGCATATAAACCTCATCAGACCAGCAGCAAAATTGATTTTTCTTCTACCTTGTAACCTCTCAGCTGCTTGGCTGCTGATCCATTTGCATGAGCCATTTGCATTTAATCTGCAACTGTCTTAGAAGACAAGAAAAAATAAGGACTAGTGATGCAATAAATTTGAATCTGACGACTCAAAAAACAGAATTAAATCTTTTCCTCAGACATTTGAGGCAGTCTGTTTACAATCCCACCCCTAGAACAGCATGGCTTGGAAAAAAAAACCCAGAAGATTGACACCTATGGGAGCAGAAGAGATTTTTCACTCTGTCAAACTCAACTCCTGGCATTTTTCTTCATTGCGTATGAAAACATCTTTATTAAATATATTTCAAATCTCGCTTAGAGGCAATAATTATGGAATTGCACATGTGTAAAAGATATGTGTAGAATCTAAACATAGACCACGCCAACATATAGCCATAGCTTGTGTTGCCTGTGCGCCTTTGAAAGGATCAACCTCCCCTAGGAGCTGATTGAGAAAGCATATACTGTTTTAAAAAAAACCCATATGTGGCAGCCTCCCATCTCCTGCTGTGCTTTGAAAGTCTGTTCCCATTCACCAAGACATATCATCCGGCACAGCACTGCAAGAAAAAAAAAATCAAAGTATATGCTTTCCACAGTCCTTAGCAGTAAGTAAATAACAGAGAGCAACTTCTATTGATGAGTGTACTTTGCTGTAGAGTAAATATGCAATACCTGAAATAATGCATAGTGTTTGTGTTGGAGGTCTGGCGATGCTTGTTATTCCTCACTGATGGACTTTGTAAAAGGCTTTTCAAGTATGTTTTGAAGCAATGTTGATGTCCAAGCACTCAAAAAGTAAACTGTTGGATTTTTGAAATTACTTTTTTGAGGCAGATTATAAATAGCAGGCAAGTAAAAGGTATAAACAGCTGCAAAGCTAATATATTTACAGCTATGAAAGTGTGAGTAAAAGATTAAAGGACTAAAGGTATTCATCCAGAGTTATATTTAGTTAATAGTTATAGTTACTACGGTATTCTACGGTGGCTCTGTTTTGGTTGTAGGTATGAATGTGAGTATAGATGGTTATTTGGACCTGTGTTAGCACTACTACAGACTAGTAACATGTCCAGGGTGCGCCCCGTATCAGCTGGGATGGGCTCCAGCGCCACCATTGTCCTGAACTGGAGAAGTTGAAGAGAATAGACGGAATAATGGAGAAGGTGGACTGGCCAGAACTGTGTGCCTGAGACAACCACATTAACGATATTCACTCCTTCTGACGTCATATGGAGCCGAGAATAGAAAACCTGAAGCAAAGCAGTTTGAACTCCAAGCGTTACTCTCATAAGGAATATGTGTCCATACCCTGACTACATTATTTGAAACTTTGGTCATGATTTATATGAGGATCCACCACGATATGCTCGAGTGGTCTTCAAGGATATTACAGGTGCTTTTTTTTTACTTATGTGACTTTTTGAAAATGTTGAATTTTTATGTTGCAAATCAAGGTCAATGAAGTTATCAAATCTGGTTTAGGGTAAATATAAATATATAAAATATATTTATGATTCAGCCCGTTCTCACTCCCGAGGCGTAACATCCCGACGTTTTGTCACGTCCCGCGGTGTTCCTGAGGAACCCGAAAGGTGACCGTCCGCGTTCTTATGGTACGCGCCGGGTTATGGATGAAATCCAGTGGAATGACGGTCCCGCGGTAATAGACGTTCCAGCCCTGTATTCCAGCCCTAAATCTAAACTTATCCCTAGCCCTAACCATAACCATATTCCTAAGGTTAACCAGCACTTTAATGATATGAAATACTGTTTTCCCAAGCAATTTTAAGAAAAAGAGCAAACATGTGTAGATTGAGTCCAAACGGTTCTCATATTTCCTCATTTTTTCCGATGTCGTCATTTAGGAACGTGTTGGGTGCCCGAAAACGTAATATGTTGACAATTTGTCACCTAGCGTAAAATGTTACGCTTTGGGAGTGAGAACGTGTTTTTATGATATATTGTGCTATCTCTAAATGTACCCTGAATATGGCTTACTACATGCCTCTGGTATATGTTTAAAAATGGCTTGCTGTCACTTGTGCTAGTTTTAGGTGAACAGGGCATATCATCAGATATGGTCCCACCAACTTCCATTCCACTATTTCACTCATTTCTAGAAATCCTGGGTAAGGGGGACCAAATTTGCCAAATTATGCAGGAATACAGACGTTTTAAAAGCTATGGGCTGATCAGTCAGATGCAATTATATCACTGTCTGTCACGTAGCCTGATCTTTGGTTATTGGCATGGGGTAAGCTGTTATCACCAGTGAAGTTACCATGTATGTAAAAAAGTAAAGTTTCCCCAAAGTAATGTGGGTGTGGCTAGTGAAATAAAACTGAGCTTTCCAAACTAGCTAATAGTCACATGCAATCCCCTTTTTTCTTAATAAACGATTTAAAATATCGATTTTGTTTTACTATTTCTTAATGATCTGACACATTAAAGTAAAATTAGAAATCAGGAACAGAGCACTGTATGTATGCGCGTGTATAAGCTTGAACTTTTTCGTTATTTTCTTCCGAATTTCACTGCCAGGCGTTTAGCTCTTAACTTGGACTATGAAAGAAACAGGGGTTCTCTAATCTCTTATAACTTGCATGGTTTGCTTTGGTTCGAGGATTACGTGGGCCTCCATAAACCAAGAAAACATTTGACTCCATTTCAAAACCCAGTTCATATTTATATAAAAAAAATGTTAAGAAGAAAAACAACACCTTGTTATAAACGGGACCGATTTTCTTAATTCCTTAAAAGTTGCCATTTTTGAATACACCGTGCATTATCACTTTTACCTTTTCGCTAATGCTCACCTGGAGCATAGCACTGGATAGCACGGTGCCAGGGTGGAGGAGCAACACATCCGTGGAATGGGATTACACTTATCTGCTATTAGAAAAGCACCTGGAATCATCCCTGCGACTGTAAAAATAGCTCAGTAATCATGCAAGTGGTTGACAAAAATAATTACTGCTGGATTAGAGATTGTCAGATCATAGAGGGGGGGATTCTGGCATTACATGAAGTGACAGTGTAGACCGTTTGTGGATTATACAGAATGGCTTATAGTGTTCAATTAACATGAACAGAAATGTAGCCCAGGTGCAAACAATGGGGAGTGGTAGACCTTCCATTCTGACCTAATATTTCATTACATTCATCTAATTAATTATGCAAATTGAAGTAATTTGTTATCCTTATGTTTGCACATGAAGCACTGTTTCATCACTGTTTGTTTTGGTTTCATATGTAACAGATGGGTTGCATGCCTGTATCTGCAGTGCATTCAGCACCCATTAGTAGTTATGAAGCAATGTTCGAGACCCTCTCCTCGAAGACAGAGTGATGGCCGAACACGGTCCCTCCATCCCAAACACATGTCGAGTAGTGTTCATTAGTCCCACCATTCGGAGAGGTTCATAAATCACAGCCATCTGGAACGCTCTCGCTGCTGCAAAGCAGCACGCTCCGTGCACCCCACACCTCCCCGTCCTGTGTGCCGCTGGCAAACGGCCAATCAGATAGCAGATCCCAGAGTACCACGTCATGGCTGGGCCAGGCTGGAAGCAACACGGCAGACAACCTTTATTAAAACTTTCGTTTTGTTATAAACGGAGACTCTAGAGTGCCTCACTCCAGCTAATGGAAAAGCTGATTTAGAAGAAAGAGTGTCACACTCGAATGCAGACGCTGAATTTTAAACACAAACAAAAGCTAATGTGATTTTTCAGACACTAATAAGGTTTTACTCCATAGTGCAACAAACATGGGATTGGGGTCAAACTCTCTTTTGGACTTACATTATTTGTCACTGAATTGCATATGAAGTAATTGTGCTCGTTTTCAATCAGCAGACATTTTTGAAGAAATGATTCACTCACGCTCGTTATATACCTTCAAAAAGAATTTATTTCTTGGGTGACAAAATTCAAAGTCATGTTCTGTTGCAAGAATGCCGGTGAAAATAGAGCGAAGCTTCTGTCTCAGCTGAAGAGGACCTTGAGGGAGAATTTATTTGTCAAGGCTGCGGGTGACATAACTACATCACAAGTGTAATTTTTCAAGTGTTGCCACTAAGAGGAATTGATTTGACAGGCTACCTATGTGATATGCATAACTTGAAGTTTAGAATGAACCTGAGAACAACCACCAATAAAAATGTGAAGCTGTTATTTTCTAATGCCTGTAACCTGGCTGTTACTTTTTTGATCTTAACTCAAGATCCGGCAAAGCAGTTGCCAAAGCTAAGCAACATGTTTGCAGACATGTATTCCAGAGAGAGACCTAAATAGATTTCACGTGGAACTCCTTTTGAATTGGATGGCAGCATTATGTCTCAAAAACATTGACACAGGGCCATGTTTACCACTGTGTAACGTCTTCTTTTATCAGCAGTGCCATAGATGGCTGGAAACTGAGGACTTCTGGGAGAACACAGTTGGACTACACTTGTCTGATAGAGGATTTTAGGTGCTCAGCAGTCCTGGGTCAGTTCTGGATCATGTTCACAAATGACTTTTTCCCTGCCTGAGCCTATTGAGTCTTTTACATGACAGGAATGATCTACGTTTTTAATGCAGTGCCACCTGATGGCCTAAAGACCACAGTCATCCAACACTGACATTTGCCCCTTGCATAGAAAGATTTCTCCACATTCTCAGGCTCGTTTGCTGATATTGAGGAACATTTTTCTGAAATTGTTCCAAAATCTGTAGACAGTCTTTTTTTGCAGATTGGTGAACCTCTGCCTCTCTAAGATGCTCTTTTGATGTCATGTTACAGACCTGCTGCCAACTATGCTCCTTCAGCTGTTTCTTTTAGCACCACTTACTTTTCCAGCCTTTTGTTGCCCTCCTCCCAACTTTTTTCAAGGCGTCTTGCTTCCATAAATTTTAAAACATACAGCAATTTTATATGTTTTTTCTTTTGTGGGTGAAATATGGGTTTATAGGATTAAAATTCTTGCAATCTTATTTGACTTATAATTCAATAAGGAAAGATTATTTGGAAGAATTGACCATAACAGAAACTGATGCTTGTGTTGGTGAAGATGAAGATGGAGCTCTGACTGATATGAGGTGGAGACAGGGAGGAGGTGAGTTCCATGAACACGAGTTTGAAGTGGAAAATGACAAAGATTTAAACCTCTCAGATTCAAGGCTGACTGGCTCAAAGATGACAGGGAAGAAGATGATTGGACTAGAACAATGTTGCATGGAGTTTGACAGTGTGGGAAAGCAGTAGTAATGCAAAGAATAGATTAGCAGCCAAACACCAAGGAAAGCAGGCAGATGAGTAATTACTGATCTTCATTATTGAACATCTGCATAAGCTTCATTTTACACATTGTACTGAGCTGTGGAATAGAGGTTGCAGCATAAGAAGGAGGAGCCGGGGTGGAAATGGGTCTCAAAGTGGCTTGCAGAGTTAGGTGTAACTGTGGCCAGGATGAAACAGTGACACACCAGAGGGTGCATGCTGAACCATCTAGTGAATAAGGCTTTAACACACAATATAATATTTTCATGAAGTAAAATTACAGGACCTGGACAGCGTAGCAGCACCGGTGGTCTAGTAATGGCTCAAGAAATGGGAAAATATGATGGTAATTTGCTCTTAGATGGCATTAAAAAAAGTTGGATTTAGAAATGTCTGTGGGCGTTCTGATTTATGTGCTCATGCGCACAGATGTGTGTGTGTGTGTGTGTGTCTGAGTGTATGTGAATGCATGCATATTCAGGTCAACACCTGTAGCTCCTGCTGAGCATGAAATGGCTTATTTGCTTGCACAGATTCAGTTCTGGTGTTTATAATAAAAATGTGCTTTGCATGTTTTTGGAGTCAAGCTTATCACTTCGCAAACAGAGGCCCGCGTGCACACACACCCTCACAAAGAGCGATTAAACACACAAGTGGTGACTCCGCTTGATGCCATTTATCCCCGATGCATCTCGCTCTGCTGGCATTTGTTCTCGTGTTATTTGCTGATGCACAAGCCAAACAACAAAGAGGGAACCTAATGGGGTGAAGAAGAGCATGATTTCGTAACAGCTGATAGACACGCGACACCTAAAAGTCTTTTTATTTGATTTGATTTATGTCGCCCCTGCTCATTTGGATGCTGTTAAATTACAACAGCAGTAAGACACAAAGAGACATTTTCAGCCACAAGCAAAATTCTCGCCCTGCCACTGCTCCTTTCCTCCGCCTCCTCTCTGGGGAAATCACCAACAGGGGTGGGGAGGAGAGTGGCGAGATGTTGTTTTCTTTCTCCTCAAGTGGCGTGTTACCCCTGCTTTCTCCCCCTCTTCTGTCCACCTGTGCCCTCCTCAGCTCTTCTCGCAGCACAATAATAATCTGACCATCTGCCGTAATCAAACTTTCCCTCTTCGTCCCCTCTTGTTCATCACTCTTCACCACTTTTTTCTTCTATCCTTCATCTGACTTTGAACCGTCCTCTCTATCCAATTTCTTTGCTCTCCCACATCCTCTCCCTTTCTTTTGTTTCCCACCCCCCTCCCTCTTTTGTCTCTTCCTGGATCAGCCCTTGCTGTATTCCTCATTATGCCCCCGACCCTCGCGCCTCTATTTCCCCCTGGCTCCTATCTCCCTTCCACTCATGCTGCCCACAAGACTCCAACAGGCCGTTATTGATCGGCTTAATTGGAGGCGTTAGAATGCAATTCCACCTGTCTTCTCCGCTTCACAGCTCCGTGGGCTATTCAATAATGTTTAGATGCTCGCATGCAGATGTGTCTGTGAATGACAAAGAGGGAGGTGGAAGGGAGTGACGCCGCTAATGATGAGCTGCCGCTTTCATGCTCCCTCAGTCTTTCTTTGCCTCCTGTCAAAACTAAATCTCTCTTTCTCTTTTCCCCTCTGCTCCGCAGTCTTTTCTCCACCTTTGTCTTATTTACCCATCTGAGTCTGTGTATCTATCCCCGATCCTGCTTTTCTCTCTTTATTACCGTCTTTCTCTCGCTTCCTTTCTGTTACCTCCAAAATATTCCATGTCTCATTGTGGCTGAAAAGGGATATTTCGAACAGACGGGATCCCGTATTGATATTCAAATAATTCTCCTCGGGGAGATGACGGGAGGCCATTGTCTCTCATCCTTGATGTGAAAACTTTAATTCCTATTTTCTGCACATTTTGCATGCATGAAATAAATCCCAGACTAGCTGGGAAAATCTAGTTGCGGAGAAGTGTTTTCCTCTCCATCAGCAACTTTTTCTGCATGTACCCTCGAGCAAAATATTTAATCCCCAGTTTTAATCCCCAGTTTTGCTCAGCGCCCAACAGTACAAGGTTAACAGTATCTTGTGCCGCTCCCAGCTATGAAAGTGTGTTCTTTTTCTGTATCACCTGATTCATTCCTGACAGCACAGCATCTGGGAACTGACCACTAGAGCCACAATTAGAACAGTAAGTCATAGAGCTGCATAGATAAACACAGGTCTTAAAAAGGGGGGAAAAGTCATGTTTTTCCATATGAAAACACAAATCCTCCCTCAAGTTATGAAATTGTAGGCTTTATTTACTTAATCATGTTCTGCTTCATCCATTTATACTTTATATTTGCATACATTATGTTTCGATGACTCCCAGGCATGCACTTGGGAAATTCACTGTGAGTTAGCGTACATGCATAACAGAAGTGACTGCATAGATTACTTTGCAAAAGTCTTGAACTACATCTCACTTCTTTATATTTTGCTAGGTGAAAGTAAGAAATAGGCCCATTAAAGGGAAATGTGCAAACATACATGATACATGAGATATATATATAATATATATATGGATAGGCCAATCCATGGCTGATAGTGTTAAACTGTGTTACTTACTTTCCTTCCATAAGAACGGCTTCTTGACAGCCGCCCCTCTACTGAGACTATTTGTGAAGAGGCTTCAGTGAACAGTAGATGTTCACAGCGGGCGGCTGCATCTCTCAGGTCATATGCCAGGTGTTTGTGGAATTTTTTTCTGTTGTTATTAACTTAATGAGAGTTTAAAATTGTGCTCATCTGTTGTAGATAGGTTTTTAGGTGTGCTACTTCTTATTTTATCCTCCACTTGTTCAGTTTTCTCAAATTTTTTAAGGGCACAATGCACACCGCGCTGAGATATACCAGGTTTGTGACAAATAGCTGTCCGGGATTCATCCTGCTGGCAGAAAAGTGCGATTTATTGTCACTTTTTAATTGATATTTTTCACAGATTCCACCAAGAAACAGCAAGAAAGTATGTGTTTTTTGGAACAGGACTGATAGTAACAAAGTACCTAAAGATGCAATTTAAAATTGGTCTTTGCCAAGTTGTCTGTTGTCTGGTTCATCCCTTGAGTTAGGTGGCCTTTTTAAGTGTCTTAACAAACTAACAAGCACAAAAACATTCCTCTGAAAATGCTTGGGTACTAGGACTGGATGGAAAATGAATGAAAAAGCAGCCAATGTCCAAAGAAACGCTTTGAAAAGCCTGGAAAACTATTGCTGAAGACCACTTTAAAAAATGACAAAGTCTGGCTGTTTGAAAGAAAAATATAAAGTTAGGAGGAATAACTAAGTGCTTTTGCACAGTGCTCCAGGTATCTACAAAATTCTGCCTCAAAAAAAGAAAATGTGCAAGAATTTATTGTTTTTTACTCCGCTAAGGTGACATTTGTTTGCCCTTATAATCTTTTAGCAAGATTAAACTAAAACCACAAGGTTGTATTTCATAAAATCTGACAGGGAGGTGGATCATACTCAGTGGAAGAAAACTTTAAATTTAGATCTGTATGTAGATAACTTTCTGAGACCGTGAAAAAGGCTCATGGCCTAGGCTGCAAGACCGTACTCTCTGAGAGCTCTTCTTGTTTTTCAAGTGTTTGCTCCTGTTGATCTATGTGGCATTCTGTTGGATCTTCAGTGGTATCACAAGGACTCTTTTGCTTTAGGGTGACCAAGGCATTTTCTTTTTCTTTTTGTTATTTGTTAAGCAGAAACAGTGTGCAGTTTAAGAAGAGCCGGATTTCTGGGAATTTGATAGATTTCAACAATGCAGGCTTTTAATATTCCAACAGCTGAGAGCGCAGAATGATACAAAGAAGAATAAAAAGAGGATGTTTTACTTTTTCATTGAGTAGAGCATGAATATGAATAGCTACCTGTAAGAATAAGAGTAAACTTTATGACAGGGCTGCATTCGACTGTACACATGTACCTACTACTATGGATGCTGGGTGCACAGTTATCTTTTTAAAGGATTTACGAAATAATCTCTTTTTTTGGCCTTTAGATTAAATAACCAACCTTCCCCCGGCAAAGGTTGTGCTGTGATTTTGCCTACATTTACATATAAAATGATCACTCAGAAAGAAAGTTAAAAAGGTCTTTTACATTTTTTTCTCTCCCAGTGTGCACCACTGCCCTCTGTGCTCCTCATTGTGAAGCAGTAGGTAAGGGATGAGGGGAAAACAGCGAAATCTACTGATAATAGGCAACAACAGGGTGAACAGAAGTTCGTGATGGTTGCTGTGAGTGAGAGGGATGGGGGTTACAGGTCATATTAATACATAAGAAAAGCACAAAAGCCTACCCATGAATGAATCATGAATGAATATTTGGGTGCAACTGTAGTAAAAATTGCGTAGTTGGTTTACATTTTTATATCGACAGTCTTTAGGAATCTGATATGTTGTAGGATTCTTGCTGTTTCTGTTGTAAAACCACTTTATACATCCATCATTTGAGATTTCTGTAAAGTACCAAAAATATCCCTGCAGCTCTTATAAATTTCATCTGTGTCGCCTTAAAGCTTGATTCCTTTGAGATGTGGAGAACTTACTTACAAATCACAGTACAGCAGAAGACAAAAGACAACACTTCCTTTATTAAATATGCAATAAGGTGAGATATGCACCTTCCAAACACACAAATGCTATTTTTTTGGTTGATCTTATCTAATGTAAATCTTCACCAAAAGACCGTATTCGAATAATCACATCATGTGGTCATATACAGTTCTGATTAGTATATAACTCCTTTGAATACCAATAATTGTGACAGACTAATACCAACTTTGGATGTTTTGAAATGGCTGTTTTAGCAATGCTGGAAATAGCTCTGTGATGTTTTCCACTGAAATCAGACACAAACTTCAGCAGGAAAGCTGTTTATCAGGCCTAATTTAGCATTTTAGTATAATTCAATACAGACTGTAAACCAGAGCAAATGCACAATGAAACATGTGCTAGTTAAGAAGCACAGCAGTGAACATTTTAGTCCATAAATTTCTAAGAGATTCCAGGCAAGCCTCTGAAGTGCTACTGTACTCAGCTCGGTGGGAGGGCCAGTCCTCGGGGCGCGGAAGGAACAGGTGTGCCAGTTTACGACGAGCCTCACTTTGAGCCTAATTCATGTGAATGCCTCAGAAAAGGCCCTGTCTGCTTGCATCAAAGCACACTCAGCCTCTTGTTGTCTAACTGCCTCCCCTGATTAGTGAAGCTTACTCAATTTCACTGACTTTTAACAACTGGTTGAATCTTGCGCTCCATACAGTATGGTTTACCAGACTGTCTGGTTAGTGCAGATTATGGAGGGTAAGACCTCCCTCTTTGCAGCCAACTCCTCCAGCTCTTCTGGGGGACATGAAAAGGGCCCCAAACCAGCCGAGGCATGTAATAACTTGGACATGTCCTGGGTCGACCCAGCAGTCTCCTCCTGGTTAGACAGGCTCCAAAGACCTCACCTTGGTCTGGGAAGGCATCTCAGAGAAATGCCTGAATCACCTCTTCTAGCTCCTCTGGCTGAGCTCTACACCCTGTTTCTAAGGAAGAGCCTGAAACCCATAATAGGGAATTCATTTCTGCTGACTGTGTCCACAATTTTATTCTTTTGTTATTTCGGTCACTACCCACAGCTTTTGGCAGTAACATAACTCAGCTTCATCCTCGTCTCTATCTTTACCACAGTGGGCCAGTGGACCGGGAGCATAGATGAGTTGACCTCAGAGTCTTAGTAGTTACGTATGGATATAGACCTGTTTTAGTACCTGGTTAGAAGCTTTTGTTTTTTTTAAATTATGTATTTATTTGATTTGATTTTCGGTTGTTACAGACGGGGCAGACATGACATGGCAAGACCATCATTTTTATAGCGGCAACCCCTCCCATGAGTGATATGGGTAGAGATTTCCATCTAGCCAGATCGCCTTCTACTGTCTTTAAAAGTGGATGTGGTTTAATTTAGTTAATTCTGCAAGCTTAGGAGAGATATTGATACCTAAATATTTAATATTTCCAGATTGCAGTCGGGTAGATGAAGAATTATGGAAGGAGCAATTACTTGGAAGAACTGTAGATTTTGACCAGTTAATTGAATAATCTGAGACTCTTGAGAAAGAGTTTATCAATGCAATTACCCCAGAGAGATTGGTTTGTGAGTTTTGGAGAAAAAGTAACACATCATCCGCATAAAGGCTGATTTTATGTTCTACATTCTTACATTTTATGCCCTTAATTACTGTATTCTGTCTAATTGCTGCTGCTAGTGGCTCAATAAAAATTGCAAACAGTGAAGGGGAGAGTGGGCATCCCTGCCTGGTGCCCCTCAGGAGACAGAAGCTGGAGGATGTTTGGTCATTTGTTCTGACACAAGCTGTTGGGGAATTATATAATATTTTTAACCAGCTTACGAAAGAGTTTCCAAAACCAAATTTGTGTAAAGTTGCAAATAGAAATTTCCAGTTAACTCTGTCAAACACCTTTTCTGCATCAAGAGACAATATTATGGTTTCAGTGTTTTTACTGCATGAGTAGTCTATTAAATTAAGTAATCTACGTGTATTTGTTGATGAGTGCCTACCTTTTATGAAACCAGTTTGGTGAGGATGAATTAAAAGGGGGGTTATTTTCTCTAATCTCTTTGAGAGAGCTTTGCAGATTATTTTAAGGTCTACATTTATAAGGGATATTGGACAATAGCTTGAAGGAAATACAGGGTCTTTGCCTGGTTTTAGTAAGAGACTAATATTTGCAGAGTTCACATTTGGTGGTAGTCTACCATTTTCTTTGATTTCCTGCAACATTCTGTGAAAAATTGGTGCTAGAATCGTCCAGAATTCTTTGTAAAGTTCTGCTGGAAAGCCGTCTGGACCTGGAGCCTTATTATTGGACATGCTTATCAGGGCTTCCTGGAGTTCACCTGGCGTCAGTGGCAAATCCAGTGCCATTGCTTGGGTGTCTAATAATTTTGGAAGAATTACGTTGTCGAGAAATTGATTAATTTCGTTTTTAGATGGGTTTATTTGTGGTGTATATAAAGTTTCATAGAGATCCCTAAAAATGTTGTTCATTTTTTAAGGTCATATATTGTGTTCCCAGATAATCTTTAACAGCACATATGGTTGTTTTTTCTTTATTGATTTTTAACTGGTTAGCTAGAAATTGTCCGGATTTGTTACCGTGTTCAAAATTTTGCAGGCGAAGTCTTTGTACTAAGAATTGAGTCTTTTTATTAATAATTTCATTTAATTCTAGTTTTGTTTTGCGTATTTTGTTCAATATTTCTTGATCTTGGTGTGATACATAGGCTTTTTCTAAGGATTTGATGTTTTTTTCTAGTTCCTGAACATTTTTGTTTTCTTCTTTCTTCTTATGTGATGAGAAAGAAATTATTTTACCTCTCATCACAGCTTTCCCTGCTTCCCAGAGGACAGATGCTGATGTTCCAGGAATGTCATTATAGCTTAAATATAGAGTCCATTCTTTTTTAAAGTATTTGATAAACTCTTCATCTTTGAGTAGTGATGTATTAAATCTCCAGTTTTTACTTGGTGTAGTATTATTCTTCTGTATTAGTGTTAAAGATACAGGAGCATGATCACTGACAGTTATAGGTTGAATCTCAGTGTCTGAAATGTCACTCAGCAGTGAGCTGCTGACTAGGAGATAATCCAGACGAGAGTAGGAGTGATGGACATGTGAAAAGAAAGTATATTCCTTACTGTTGGGGTGAAGGGAGCGCCATGCATCACAAAGACCAGAGTCGCTCATACACTGTTTGATTATATTTGTGGACTGCCAATTGTGCTGAGTTCCTGCTGTATTGAGCCTATCCATTTCTTCATTTAGCCCCAGGTTGAGGTTGTAGAAGCTTTCCAGCAGGATTGTGGACTGACTTTATGCAATCAAAGACGATTTTCTCAGGTAAAGGAATAATGAATCATAATTATTGATCAGTGTTTAATGAAAACCATTCCACATTTTTCAGACTGAAACACACACACAGATGATTTAAGCAGGTTTGTACAAGACGCATCAAAACTGAACGCCTGATCAAAAGTAAGACCTGGTCGAACTGAAGATGATAGAATGTCTGCAAGCTTCTAAGTCACCCTGGAGATAAAGTTGCCAGAGAGACACAGCTTGGTAGGAAGGTGGATAGAGAGATAAATTGACATGTGGGATTTGATTCCATCTGCATAGCAATATTATAATCAAAATCACTCAGGATGTAAACAAGACAGGTCCTAGGACTGGTCTTTGAGGCACACCACAAGGTGAAGTTGCAGAAGAGAGGACAGAAAATTAATGGCAGAATCTGAAAAAACTCATGTCAGAGAGATCAGAACATTTTACCATTGAATGCAGTTTTAGTAAATTTATATTATATTTCGTAACACTGTCTTATAAAGTTATAAAGTATAAAGCACTGTTCGAGCCAAACCTGATGTTACTTTACACTTGAAGGAGTGATTCCCAGCCTTTTTCTCACATCTATGCATACAGCTTGTTAATTAAATACTGGTACTGATTCTGCACTCACTATTGACAGATACTTAAAGACCTGGAAAAAGTTGGATTGGTGCATCAAGAATCAAGGCATCTTAGGATTTTACTTTCATAGAATAAATGTCCAAGCTGGGATAGGCTCCAGCCCCCTGTGACCTTGAATTTGATAAGTGGAAGAAAATAGGTCAATGGGATAATTGTCCATTGTGTTTTAGGTTCCCACTACAGTTCAAAAGACTTGACATTTTGAGCATTAGCCAGTGGGAAAAGCTGACTTCCTCGCCTCTAAATAGCTCTAGCATAGCTTGGAGTTTGGCTTTGTTTTGTTGTCCTCTTGTGGAGGAAATAGGCTTGAGTCCAAAGATTGCAAAATGGAGCCTTTCTTGTCCAAGATCCCTTTCATCCTGTACTAATGTTCCACTTCAGCACCACCAAAACACCCCCCAAATGATCACATTTTCTTCATCATCCTCAATAATATGGTGCCAAGCACTCCTCAAGTGTCTTGTTAGTGATTCTGCGAAGACACTTGAATAACCAAATTCATTGCTTCTTTAATCAGCACGACAGTTTTCAGCTGTGTCTAAGTAATGGCTTTGATCAGTTCTTTTGCCATTGCAAACTTACATTAGGTAACACAGTGTGCTACTGGAACACAGGAGTGGTGAATTCTAAATAATATACCTGTGTAGGCTCATATGGCATTTTCTGATTCCCACAACCTTTTTCGGTTGTGGGAAAAAATATGATGCTTTTTCCCCAAAATAAGTTCCTTTTCAAGTAACCCTAAACTTGCGAGCTGTCCTGTGTATAATAAATATTTATTAAAGGATTAAAAACTGCAGTGAAACAGAGGCTATCGTGAATCACTTTGAAATTAAATTCACATCAAAGAATACCTCTAGCATATTTTCCCACCTATATTAGTTTTTTTCTTTTAAAGTGTCAGAATATGACATAAATTATCCAACCTTGAATCCCACTGCTTTGTTCTGGCATTATTTCTAAAGGATTCCCTGTCAGTGTTTCCTTATTATTTTAACTTGAGCTCTTCTTTTGCCGATGTACTTTGGCTCTTTGATTTCACACTCACTTTCCACCGTACCTTTCTTCTTGGCAGATGCGCAGGCAGGCAGCAGTGGTGCAGCGGGATGTCCTTGAACTTGGTGTTCCCTTGAAATAATTTGAACTCCTTTCACAATTCGTTACTCCCAAAGAAAATCACTCGCGCTCACTAGTCCTCATCTCACCGAGTTATTGGAAAGAGAGAGAAAAAAAAAACTTGTCAAATGAAGTTGGGCTGAGCTCTCGTCCTCTGTTACCAGTATGCCCTCTTTCACACTCAGCCTATAACGCATAGTGACACTGTTGCTGCTCTGTAACTGCCTTCTACTACTGTCGGACACTCCACTATTCCCCTGGAGCCAAGTGGGCTTCAGTATCTTGCTCAAGGACACCTCTACGGAAAATGTTAAGGGAGCGGAAAGCCTTTCTCACTCAATTTCCCCACATAGATTTTCCCAGCTGGTGTGAGACTGAAAAAGGCGACCTTGGCATAACAAGCTCACTGTTGAACCTCTGGGCCACTGTCCCACTGTACCACGGTCCCTAGACTGTCACTACAAGGTTCACAGGAAGGACACTTGGTGTGTGTGTATAGATGTGTGCATGTGAACTCTTCTTAGACTAGTGTCAGTGCTGGTATTTCATATAAAGGGCAAGTCTTGTGTATCCTCATTGATACAGGGTGTGGAATGATATGCAGAAACATTTTTTCTTGTAATATTGATGTAATTAGAGATGATCCTCACATGTTGAAATGATCTATAGCCACCCAGTTCTGAAAGCTATTCCTAACTGGGCATATTTATCCTCATTCTTCTATGTCACCCTAAAATTAGATAGAACATAGACCTTTTGGGTGGATGTTAAAAGAAGACCTTCTCTGAGGCCTTGGGCCACTGGGTCATTATGACCTGAGAGGCCTGCTCTAAAGAGTGGAAAGTACTTATAAGCAAAGCACTTTCCCAAACAAGTACTTTGCTTGGACGGCCCATCCAAGTGTATTTAGCATCTTCTTTTTTTTTTACCCTTTTTTATTTTTTAATCCATCCAAAAGAATAACAACATTCATAATCAGCTTCCTGGAAGAAACTGCTCTAGTCTAATTGAGCATTCAAAGTGCCTTTTACTGCAAGACTCATTCACCCAGTCGCACACACATTCATACAGGCCCTTTTTTCTATACTTAAGTGCTGATGAATCCAACTCTAGTTTAAGTATCTTGTCCAAGGATACTTGTCCACCATCCTTCTGCTTAGTAGACTACCCGTTTTACCTCCTGAGCCACTGTCATCCCAGGAGAAGACATTTTTCTTGCTCTTATTTTGACATTTTTGAAGCTGATAGAATAAAATATAGTAGTTTAAAGCTGCTGGACTGAACTAAACTTATGTTAGTAACCTTGCTGTAGCTCAGTTAAACAGAAAGATTTACATAAGAGCAACTTAAAACAGAAGTGCTCATCTTTGGCAGGAGAAATGACGCCACAAAAAAACTCTTAGCAAACTTAGTGAATCGCTTTCTTTCAGTGCAGCTCGTGCAGATGCGGGGTAAACACAGGAGAGGACATTCATTCCTTCTGAGGGAAGGATGTGATACTGCTCAAAGATTTTTTTTCTTTTCTTCTCACCTACCCTTCCATGTGTCAGTTTGTTTCTCTGTTTGTTTTTGTCTTTATCTTTGATCCATCTCCATGTCGTTTCATCCCCAGCTCCCACTGGTCCTCAGGCAGGTTGAAGATCACACATCTTCAGCCCAGCTGGCCTCTTCTCCGCCCTGGGCCAGCCAGGAGGCAGGCTGGAGGGGGGGAGCTGTCCAGCTGCCAGTTCTGAATCTCCCCAACACACTGCAGCTAGCATTGGCGCTGTCTGCGGTCCTGAAATGTGGCTCCCTCACCCTTAGAGGCGCAGCTCTGCCTCGCCCTGTTAGTGTGCCGGCAGATGGGGATGGGGGCGGATGTTCTGTGATGCTATTTTCATGTAACTGTGTGGATGACATGAGCAAACACGGGCGCAATCTCGTATTCATTTGTTTATTTATTTTTTTCCTCCCTCCACATCTTTGTCAATCGAATGTGAAGCTAGAAGCACGGCAGGGGACGTAGGAGGGAAGGCTTAAACATTTGACAGGAATGTGTGACTCTGACAGGAATACAGCGTTTCAAGGCAGGCAGGTGAAACGGGCAAGGAAAATGTTTTCTGCTGGTTGGCTGTGCCTGAACATAGCATCTCAGGGCACAGTGACATATTCGGCACCAGAGCCCCTCTTTTTACAGGACCCATTGTGTCCTGAGCCAAGTATGTGTGTATGTGTCTGTGTGTGTGCAGAGAAAGAAAAAGAAAATGTGTTTGTCTACAGTGGGTTTCTGTGCATGTAGCTTCTTCTGAAAAGGCTTAAAGAGGAGAGTCGTGGCGTGGTGCTGTGTCCTCAGATTGACACGACACCCTTCTGCCATCATATCCAATCTCTGGAGTGAGAGGTTTCAACCCTGTGACATGATTCCAGAAAAAAAAAAAAAGTAGTGTCGGTGCTCTTCCCAAGTCCACTTCCCGAAACTGTCCCCTTGAAAGTACGACTCCACAAAGGATTATTGAGGGTTTAAGAAAAAACTGTAACCACTAGCGGAAATGAGCAAGCTTGGAAATGTTTTAAAGCACGGATGTCAAACATAAGGCCTGGGGACCAGGATCCGCCCAGCACAGACTCCAATCCAGCCCACCGGATGGCTTTGATAAATGTGAAGGGGGCATAGATAAATATAGACTAGATATTTGAACTTTTAAATGTATTTTAATACATTTTACAGCTTTTCTGCTGACCTCCCCCATTGCCAGTCATGCTACACAACAGCAATTAAATAACAGAAAAGTTCTTTTTTTGTGCTTTTTGCTATAAAAATTTATGTTCTTTTCTCTTTGACACAAAATTTCTTGTGGACTCGGTCCACAAAAAAAGGTAATTGTTTGTCCATAAACTTTCTGTTTTATAATTACAGGACAGTCTGGGCAACAAGCTACCACAATAGTTTCAGTAATTTTAAAGATTTATTTCTTAAAATTTAAGCCGAAAGAGTCGTGCTGAAAGATTTTTGCGATGTGGTATTGTCTTCACCACGGGTGGGTGGGTGGCATGCACACCTAAGTTTGTGAATGCAATTACTCGAGAGCTAGGCAACATAGGATTTTGAAGATAATAGCATTGGTGCAGCTACTAAAAGTCTCAGTTTGAATCCTGGTGACCTTAAACTCAAGGTCAAGGTCCGAGGTCACATTAGTATGTGTGAAAATCCAAGGTCAGGTTTTCTGATTTTGAAATTGAGACCACTGGTGCATTGACTTAAAATCTTGGATGAGTTTAAATCTCAATGACCTTTAACTCAAGTTCAGAGGTCTTGTGAATGCGACCACCTTCAGAAGGAAGAAGCATACGATTTTTACGTTTGTACCTGTGGGGTAGCACTGGTGTATATACTTCTTTTTTTTAAATTCGACAATATCTCAGGGATTAAATGTGTACTTAAACTTCCTTACACCAATAGAAAATGGAGTTTTAGTTGTCCGTCCAACTTAAGACCAAAGTGGAAGTAAGCTTCTCTCTCTTTTACTATTTAAATCACAACACACTGGCGCAAATTTGTCCTAATTTGGGGTTGTAGCCACACTGCAGTTCTTTAGCACTGCAGACAAAAGTGGCTTTGGACTCCCAGTTCTGGTTTCTGATAATTTAAACCGGCTCCCTTTAGCCCAAACTATCATTTTCCCACAAAACACGCATTTCATGTGTAATCCGTCATGCCATTTGCACTGTTGGAGAGAATAAAGGGGTGCCATCATGGAGGGAGAATGACAGATCAACCCCCCACTGGTAATCAAACCCTTCTAACACACAGGATGCCATTAGCTTTGACTTTGATTTACTTTGTACCGTCGTCAGCTCTCACCAGAAACCAGTTATTTTTAACCGCCCGTCCTTAGATGTGTACAAAATCGCAACCAGAGCCACTTGTGTTGTGTCATCTTGTTGCCTCAGCGTCAGCAAAACATCATTTTCAGATGTATTTCCGTCTTCAAGGAAAACGTCAAAGCTGTGTAATCGGCTCAGCCCGTTTGATACGACTCGGGTTTTTTTTTTTGGTTGTTTTTTCCCCCTCCCTCCCTCCCTCCCTCTGCCAAAATCAAAAGTCGCTGTGATTACCATAATCGTACAAATCTGACAAGATGTTTAATCAAGATCAAACAGAGAAGAGATTAGTGTTTTCATTCAGCTCTTAGTCTTTTGCTCTTCATGTGTGGATGTTTTGGGGTTTTTTGCAGCAGAGGTAATCCATGAAAAATCGCTGCCACCGAGCTGTTAGACACTGCAGAGAAGTCCTCCAGAAGCCACGCACACGTGCACCCACTTTCACACACGTGCAGCTGATGCACCCACACATATTGTACTGTACATGCTAACACACGCTTGCAGTAAAAAAAGAGAAAGACACAAGCAGAAGAAGAGGCAAGCGGGGGGAAAAACTGTGATCGTGTAGATTAGCAGAAAGATAAAGCACGGAGAGCTAAGCTGGACTCCATTAATATCAGAGCTCCTGATTGGGTGTTTAATTAGGAGGCCCAGTGTTTTCTAAGCTCGTAACTTTCAAATGGACTCTGGCAGACGAGTCCGGCACTTTTTATGCCGCTCGATACAACTTTACACGAGCGCCGTAAATGTCACGACGCTCGCTTTCGCAATGAAACGCAACCCTTTTAATCATTTTTTATTTTATGGAGGATTATTTATTTCATTGGGTCTTATAGTAAAAGCGGCAGGGAGATATGCGGCATTTATTTTTGCAATGACAGCCCCCTGCCGGTGTTGATAAACATGAAAGCCGCTTATAAAAGTCGGACAAACATGCAACAAAAGCGGTGGCAAAAAAAAAAAAAAGCAGTTCATATTTCAAATCATCAATCAGTGTGATCACAAAAAAGGGAATAACAACAAAAAAACAGGCAGTTTTGCTTTATATGCTCCAGTTGCGGTGTGACATCCTGTGACTTCCAAAACTTTAAGCCATCATACGTGATAATTCGACATAATTACTCCTCAGCTTTGGCATCAAACTTCGAAGTCTGCTTTCAAAGTGTCTTTACAAGTAAAACTCAATGCCATTTGAGTTCCTGCCCACAGAAAGCTTTCTGTTCTGACTTGGCAGATATGAAACCATTAGGCCATGCGTCGCTCCCTTTCACTGCGTCTGCATCTCTTCAGTTTTATTGCAGCAGAGGAACAAAAAAAGAGTTGAGCAAATAATCAACACCCGCCCTCGCTGAATCTGCACTGAAAGGGACAAAACAAAAGCTTTTCGGAAGGTCGTCATGGTTCTGAAGACTTCGCTTTGTGAACTTGTGTAAAGTTGAGGACAAACAAGCAGCAGATTTGACTTGACAAACTGGTTCACCTGTGCCTTGATAAATGAGCATTTTTCTGGATTTAGTCTTTATATTGCGGCCCGGTTTCTGCGTAGTCCGAGTAAAGAGTTTTGTTTTGTTTTTTTTCATTTGGCTGGAACAGCGTCAGTGATTTCTGGCCTCTTTTTCGCCGCTTGAGTCGCCCGCTTTTGTAGAGCTAATGTAAGGATCCTCTGTTATGCCGGCTTGACCTCCATCCATCGCTTTTTGTCTATCCCTCGTGCAAACACACACAGAAACCCGTGGCACGCAGTGCTCCTCTTTTCTCACCCTCCCGCCTCCCCACACACCCCTCCTTCTCTCCACCTGCTGGAGGGGCTTGGAGAGCTGCTACAGGAAGGTGAAGTGTCGAAGTCAAACACAGCGCTAACCTTGGCCTGCTCAAGGGGACGAGCTCGCGCTCAGTCGAGCTTAAACACCTGCGTGCGGTCGCCAGGGATAGCTGGCCTCTCCTCAACGCAGCCCCCTCCGCTTACCGGCCCTCACTCGTCCCCCCCGCCTTCTCCCTCTCCAGCTTGTCATTAGCATATGCGAAGACAGGCGTAGTTCAAGGATGCAAAAGCAGCCGAGCGCAGGCATGCATATTTATTTGGCTTGCTGAAGCAGGGGGTGAGGAGTTTGAGTGTTGACCCTGGGAGTGGTGTTCAATTTTCACATTAACCCAGAGACACCCGCACGTAAACACGCCCCAGCGTCGGGGGGTGGGGGCTCCACAGAGGTTACTCGTGTTTGGTGGCGTTGTCGGGAGATGTGGTGGGCGAAATTGCGTGTCACTCTGTTTTGACACCAAGTCTGTTTGCACTCCCCCCCCCCCCCCCCCCAAAAAAAAAACAAAAAAACAAAACCCCAAAACAAAAAAACAACAACAACAACAAACAAACAAAAAAAGAAACAGGAGTTTTTCTACATAGAGCAGCTCAAAATGAAGTACTAAAGTAATCTTTATCCCTTTTAATTATTATTGTTTTTCTTCCCACTGTCCTCATATTCCTTTCCATGGTGGCTCGTGGCTAAAAAAGAAAAGACAAAATAGAAGCTTATGAAGAAAACACTGCTAGATTTGATAAAACATGCACAGCCAGGTAGAGAACTTGTGCTTTATTGGCTTATTTTCTCTGTTTAGTTGTGTAGCCAGTGTCTTCCTTAGTAATAATAGAAAAATGTAAAATATTTCTAAATTAGATAACTTGCCTTCTCAGTTTGTTAATATCTTTATTGTCATTAACAAAACACAAACAGTGGAGGTTGTTAAGCTCCACTAAGCTTATATGAACAGAGGTGTAGGGCTGCCAGAGTGCTTTGGAGCAAAGCCTCATCACTGTTTTTGCAGTTTGCATACTTCTGCGTAGTCTCTTCTGTACTGTTGTGCTAGAAAGTCATTAAGAAAGCGTATGTTACGCAGGGAAAGCTCAAAGCTGTCATGTTATTTACGCCATGTTGACTGACTTAAAATTTCATCTCATGCGTTTAATAGGCTGACAAGAAAGGAAATATTACACACTCTGAGCTTATGTCAGCAGGCTGTATGTTAACCAGTAAAAAAGGAGAAGGAAGGAAAATTTTCTTTTTTTAACTCTGGAAGAAAATAAAATAATTACTAAACGTCTCTTTCTCTCTCTTTCTTTCTTTCTTTCTTTCTTTCTTTCTTTTTTTTTTTTTTTTAAATCTCACTTGCTGAAGACAACTGGCCTTTTCTCATCCCTGTGATGAATAGCTGGCCATATTTCAGTTCTTTTACTACTCCTGGCAGTTCAAATGTACTGAATCACACTGTTTTTAGAACATTCAGGATTTCTTGGATATAGGTATTAAAAGCCTTTTGTCATTTTAGCCCACAGGAGCTCTGCATTCCTTTTATTGTGGCTTTTATTGTGAAACATTTGTACAGACGTGTTTTAGAGAAGAACCAGCATATCTGAGATGGCCTATGTCCACGACACAGGGCCCAGCATGATGTGACGTGACAGAGTCCAGAAAGTTCGGCGACAACATTTGAGTATTGGTTTAAAGTCCCAACATTCCAGAATGTTGTTGCCAAACTTTCCAGACTCCGTCATGTCACAGCGGAATATGAGGGGTAGATAGGGGTCATAACCCCTAACCCTAGTCTTCATAAACCCATGTTAAAGCCAATCTAACATTTGATCATGCAGTAGGAAGAAGACAGACCTTTTTTCCTCTTTTCTGTGACCCTTATTTGTTGCTATCACAGCTGATAGAAGGCAGTTTTCAGGCTTTATGCTTTGGTACTCTCAAAGAGGAAGTTGAAATGACACTATTTTCACTGGCATTTCCTTTAAAACTGTTTGCTTCACTGTGCATCCACACACAGTCAAGAAATGTTGAGAGAAAAATAATCAGATGAAAAAAGAGCAGAAGAAAGTAAAATACTCTGGCCAGTGTTACTCATTGTTAAAATGCCTTTTCAAGTCCAACATCATCATGAAACCTACGACACTATTAATACATCATCTTAGTTTTCCATGGAAAAAGATCTTGAAGGTGAGTGCATTTGCTTTCTAAAGGAAGCTCCCCAGTGGGCAGTTACCTCTAGGGTAAGTGTGCCCTAGAACTGCTTGGTCCAAGAGCTCCTGTAGTTGACTAATGACTCTGCGTAAAGGCGCCTTCCATCGGAGCAGTCGTTACATAACCTTAGAAACAAGCTGTGTCTGAACCATGCATGTGCGTAACATCTGTAAGCCCTGATGCTTAAATAAATATTACTACACTCCATGAATGAAAGCCAAACATCTAGGGCATCTAGAAGGAAGATGCAATGCTTTGTCGGATTTGTTCAGATCTCTTCAGATTTATCTGTTTGAGTGCACACAGGTTTGCAGAAAACACCACAGCAGGTTAACAGATAACAGCTAATTTTGGGCTGTCATCGAGTAATTTACGGCATTAGCATTAATTAGCATTAATCATGTGACCTGCTCCCAGTTGGCAGTTGTCAGGCCTGAGAGGCTGACGACTGCATGCATTTTGCTAACCTCTGTGTTTTCTGCATTTCCAGCACCTGTTGTCATAGTAGTGAAGTATGTTTGCTTGTCCCTTTCATCCATTTTTTGGCTCACCTCTTTGGAATGAAGTAAAAGTTCACGATGGCGAGGAACTCGTCATGTGGTACATGATGTAAGGGGTTCGTGTTCAAAACCCCCACAACTGGCTGATGTTGCAGACTGTGCCTGCCTCGATGCTTGGGCCGGTTATAGCATTCATCTGCTCCTCCGTGTAGTGCTTTATTCAGCTCCTGTCAAGTGAGTGAGCTAGTTCTGCTTTTCTCCAGTGGATTTTCAAACAGCCAGTTATTGTCTGCTACTAGCCTTGGGTGACAAAGTACGTGGCGACACCCACCACATCGGCACACTCAAAGGAGGTAAGAAGAAGCGACTTGAATAGGCGGAATTAGTTGAAAGGTTTTCAGGCCGGCGCAGCACTCTCTCCCGCGGTTTGCTGTGATTCGTAATAAAGAAGTAAAGGGTCAGAGTTAAATGGGATTGTAGCGTTGTGGGTTTTTTTTCATTCTTACTTAATGAGGGGACTCGCTTATCTAATACACCTTCACATAAGTTTTAAGATAACGAAGGTGTAGAAGTTTGTTACATCTCCGCGAAGCGCTGTAGTGACAGATAAAAGCAACAGACTGAGAAACAGCAGCACACTGCTGCGAGCGAGCAAAATAATAAAGATTTTATGATATTTCACTAAGTAAGTTGTGACTAAGAAAGGATAGAAGCAGACTCAACGCAGAGACACTGTGAATGCCTCTTGTCGCAGATGTTCACAATGCATCTGTAATATTGATGGTAATATATACTGTAAACAGTGACACAGCTGCTTGTTTGGCTGCTTTTTTTTGTCTCATACAGAACAGCAAACACTCACATGTTTCAGATCATCAAACAAACTTTAATACTAGACAAAGATAACCAGACGAAATACAAAATGCAGTTTTTAAGTGGTGATTTCATTTATTAAGGGGAAGAAAGTTATCCATATCTACCTGGACCTGTATAAAGAAGTAATTACCCTCTAAACCTAATAAGTGGATGTGTCGCCATTGGTAGCAAGATCTGCAATCAAGAGTTTGTGAGTCCTTCACATCACTGTGGAGCAATTTTGGCCCACTTTTCTTTGCAGAATTGTTTTATTTCAGCCACACTGGAAGTTTTTCCCAGCATGAATGGCCTGTATAAGGTCATGCCACAGCATCTCAATCTGATTTAAATCCAGTCTTTGACAGGAAGCTGCTTCAGGACTCACATTCATCATTTCAGATATTTATAAATAACAATCATTTCATCGTAAGGATAAGAAAAAGTTGTTTACTAGCAGTTTAGCAGTTTAACAGTTAAAAGAGATTCCCTCATCATCAGGACACTGTTCAAGACTTGTCTGCCATATTGGATGTGATGCCACCAGTGGTTGCTAGGGAAACACATGTTTCCCCAACTTGTCAGCAGTGTTTCCTGAAGCTTTCTGGCAGTCACTGGATGAAATCAACTGCAAAGAAGGTGCTGTACAGAAAAACCTCCTAATGATTGCTTTGGATGCTAGCAGTTCACCAAAGTTGACTATAGTTTTTCATGTTTGTCTGCATTACTGCAGCTCAGGGAGTAGAAGCAGTGTTTGTAGACAAGTGCACTTCCATTCAAACTATGACTGCACCAATATGCTAGCAACCAAAACAAGTCTTTGCCAACCGGTTGGGGAATGCTCACTTCTCCCTCATGACCAGTGGTTGCCAGACGGGTGCAAACCAGACACTACGCCCACGCTACTGTCTCCTGATTGATCATACATGGTCACCATGATTGTCACATATCCAAAATGGCAAACAAGTTAACATCATGTGATTATTAGCCACATGTCTGCAAAATCTCAATACAAACACCGTTCTTTTCAATCCCAGACCCACACCAATCTTGTTGCACATGTCTTTGCAACCTCTGCATATACTAACTGCATTGGTTCAATCAGTGCTTTCCTGTAATACTCACATTATTATTAGTAGTATAGAATTTTATATCGCTTACTAACCCTAACTTTCAGGAAATACAAAAAGTAAAAAGGTTTTAGTGCCACAATAACCATGCTTGTCATACTTAGCTGTATTGCCACTCGTTATTTTTGAACCATTCCAGCTTGTTCACATTAATGGGCTTTTGTCTCTCGTTTGGCTCAAGTCCAAATAATCCCACATGCAAACTGTGGAGTGCGGCTCTGAAACCAGCTCCATTCGGATTTGTTCTTCACAAACTGTTGAACTTGTTACAGATACAGCAGTTAGTTTTGTGTTTTTAGCTGTTGGGCTGAACCACACAAGGTTACCCTCAAAACATGAGGCATAAATATAATGTCTGAAGCAAGTATTTCATTTTGTTTTATGTAAAGCTTTATATGGAGGAATGTAAGGAATATAACCAGACATGTTGGTCCCTTATTAATTAGGCTTAAAGGAGTAAGGAGTGTGATATAAGGACACAGATGCTGTATGCCTTTTTAACATCTGGTTAGAATGCAGCTCAAGCGGTTCCTGATTGCACTTTTGATATCTGATAACTATTGGAGTTATGGGAGGAATAATTAAAGGGCATGTATTATTAGTCAATTTGATTAGGCGTGCATTAGCCTTACTTGTTGATGCTGTTGTCAACAAAAAGCTGACAAGGAAAACAGAAACAACACAGCGAGACAGATTCATTGAAAACAATTGCTGTGTTTCAAATGAAAATTGGAGCATTTTCAGCTTCACACAAATCAGCCGCTGACAGTTGCACATAAATAAAAAAAGGCGTCAGAGTTGGAGAAAGGCCGTCAAAGAAGCTTACCCAAGGTTATTTCAAGGCTCTGCTTGTTGGATTTCATAATAATACTGAAACTAATTAAAGGCATGTAAAACCAAGAAGACAAAAAAAAACCCAAACAAGCTTATAATCTACGTCGAGCTTAATTAGAGTTACAGAATTTAAATTTAAAGGAGAATCGTATCTCCAAAACCATATTTTAAACCAATACTGTTTTTTTATTAGTAACAATATTGTACACTGACTCTGACAGTGACAGTTTCCTGTACGCACGCTGTTCAAGAAAAGTGCTCCAGCTGGGAGCTGCGGGGCTCTGCTCAGTTTTCGTGGTGCACTGTCGCTGCATGTGGGCTGCTGCGCCGGGTTGATTGAAGGCTTGGGGAAAGAGTTTGGTGAGAGGACAGACGCATCTGTGCCTTGGTGGAGCTCAGACAGAAATTCTACTGTGTAAACGCACACGGTGCACAAATGTTAATGTCAAACACGCGAATCTTAAAAGTGCAAGGGCGCGTGCCTTCTACACAGTAGACCAGTGTGCTGGAATGACGCACTGCAGTGCAGATAGGAGCATCTTTACTCAACAAAGTCTGTGTCCAGCAGCTTCCATTAGCCATCCATCAGAGAGGAATCACCGGGACTGTAATAAATCACAGGAACAAGGTTCTCATAGCCATATGGCCCGAGTGCCCTCATGATATGATATGTAGGATATTATTACCCCCTAAGCTCCAGCGTTTGTCTGAAAGACTCTTTGGCTGCATGAATGGTGAGCAGGTGAAGCGTGCAAGCTCCGAGGCCAAGGTGACGGCAACGAGGAGCCGGGCCTCACACGTCTGCACGGCCAAGGTGACTTTAAGACCACAAGGCAAGGCAGAGAACACAGCTGATTTTCTACTCCACTGATGACCCACCCAGCAGTCTCCTGCTCATTAAGCATCGTTAGGCTGGACTGCCTCAGGAGAGATAAAGAGAGCGTGAGGGGTGGGAAAGGACTGAGTGGGCATTTTTTTTTAAGAAATTGGATATTAAGGGCCCCAGATTAAGGTTTTTCTACTTCTTTCCTGCTTTTAAGAGCTAAATAATTTGACCTATGTCTTAGATTTTTGTGTTTGACAGTGCAGTTATTAAAATTGTGAACAGTAAATCGCCGTCATGAATGTTCTTTTGGTTGTAATTTTATTTGGAGTGCACACCTTAATTAGGGTGATATTGTAGAAACTGAAATGCCCATCTCTCTAACCACTGTGAAGGACTCTCTGGATTGATGTAAAACTTGGTTTTCAGAGTTTGTTTGTTTTTTTTATACCTTGACAAAACTGCTCTAACCTCAGTTTGATGCTCTGAAGCTGTTGGAGCTCTTGAGCCTGAACCTTTGAACAAACACAGGTGGAAAGTAGCCTGTTGTAATGTAACATGTATGATTTTATGATATCTTTCAACACCATCTCGTGATGATCATGATGATCACATATTCTCAAAGTTACATTATTTTGTCAGCTGTGAATCTTAGTTTTCCAAAAACATGGCGTAATTGAGTTTTGCGGCATTATGAAACAGCACAAAGAGTTTATACTCTATATAAGTCTGAGTTTTTAAGACTTCTTGTCTTTAGTGTGAATTTTTTTCCCCTGAAAACCTAAATATGTTGTGCAATACATAAGTAGCAAATACGATACAAATTAAAGCTCAAACATACTAATTAATATGAAACTCAATAAACACGTCATTTTTCAAAAATGTGAATTTCCTGGCAATTATTTCAGAATTACAGAGTCAAGTTTGCATTGCTGCTTAATTCCGCTTACCTCAGAAGTCAAATATCTGATCCTGAGTTGAACGCATTATGGAAGTAAAAAATTGGAAAGGCAAGAAAAAACAGGATTTATTTAGCTATAATGCAAAGTAGAGCCATTCATGCACGACTAGCAGTGCAGCACAGCTTTGGTATTTTAAAAACACAGCCGACATTCATAGATAGATTACAAGTTTTACACTTTTATTACTGGTCAGGTGAATTCGGGGTTGGTGCGGCTGCTCTGACTTTGTAAATCCCGCTTGAAGGGGCATTCAAGATGTGAAACTATTGCTTAACATATATTTGGTAAATAGAAACATTATCGTGTATTGAGACATTATTCATTGGTTTACGGAGAACTATTTTGTAGCCTCCAGTTGGCGTGACAGCCATTGACCCGTTGATTTATTGGTACCAAAAGTGAGCGTACTTAAAGAAAAGGGTAAATTGCTTCTACTTTAAAACATTAAAACATGAACTTTAAGCTTTAAAACATTGAAATTGTATGTGATATTTAAATATGGACGTCATGCACAGTCTCAAATTTGGAAAAAAGCGGCATGGACTACAACCAGTTTTTGCGCTAGCCTTTGTTTACATCTGTTGTTAAGTTGGGTGTTTTAACATTGGAGTCTGTGATGGGTGACTCATTTATGGAGCCAGCATAGAGCAGCCATTTGTGAAACTTTCTCCGTCCGCGTTAATCTCTGCTTTTGCTGTTTTGGCTTTCTTTCCACCGTGTTCATAAGCTAGCTGCTAGCTGTCTCTCTGCTATTCGTACTGGGCTTGTGTAAAGTGGAGTAAATATGTAGAGGGTTTTTTTTTCTTGCTGAAAACAGATGCCCACGGCACTAGAAATGAAGCTGTGAACAAAACAGTGAGCTCAGACTTGTTATAAGGTTCCAGGAAGAAGAGGTTGAGGTGATAATTCTCTACTCGTTCATCAGAATTATCAATTCATTTCACAATTTCACGATAACATTTGATAAATTACTGCTATAAAAAAATCTGTTAAAGCATTTTTTCTTTTAACCAAACACTTCCCGTATCTTAAGCCTAACAGCATTCCTAACAGCAGAGGAGCCGATAATAAGTGTAAACCGTGAAGAAGTATTTTTAGGCAGAGTGTGTTGCTCCAGTGCTAGGTGAGAGGAACATTACATCAAGTTTCTGTGCGATTGTCTAACGGAGATTGAGGAACATTATCATTACTGAATGCTGCAAAATCACTGGGTTTTAAGCACAGAGTGAAACTGAATTATCTTCATAAGCATGATTAATCTCTTTGAAATGTGTTCAAAAGCCAGTTAGTAGCAGTTTTATTCTCACTCATAATACTGTTGGAAAGTAGATATACGGGACACAGATGAATCTCACATACGGTTTAGTGTTAATAGAGCAGTTTGAGCTGAGCAAGCTGCAAAATACGTGCCGTTTATGGGATGTTCAACACGTGTCCGGTGAATCATTTATGGCTTAGAAATTGTGAGTACAATTTAGGATTCATAACTTATTTACTAATCATTTAATATCCGTACCTAATGTTGCATAAATTATTTAGGAATTTTAAGCAGAAAAATAGCTTACCAGCCTCGATGAAGATGAGATCGGGTGTTTTGCTGGAGGTGAATCAGTAATGCAATGTAGTCAGGAATCATGAGAAAAAAGGTGGCCATTATTCTTAGTTTCTTTTTTCTTTTTTAGTTTCTTTTTTTTTTGTTTATCTTTGTTCTTCTTTTTTTTTTAAATAATGGGTCCACAGTAATAATAATAAATCAAACAGCATCTTTGTGTTTATAATTACAGGATAGTGCAGGTAATGAACTAACAGAACATTTTCTGTTATTTTGCACATTTATTTCATGCTGACAGATTTCTTTTCATTTACCAGAGTAACATTTCTCTGCTATACAGAAAAAAACTGAGATGTAGTGCTGCACTTGTTTTTCATACACTAAGACATCTCGGGTATTAAGTCTGTCAAACTTCTTTACACTGATAGCAACATGAGCTGTGTGTGGCCTGCAATGTAAAATGAGTTTGACACCCTGCTCTATCTCACCTGCCTGTTAATCCTACTTTTTTCCTTCAAATATTCCTACACTAGTATCACTTGAAGTTGTCAGTATCTGAAGAAGACAGAAAATATATGACAGAGCTTCACTGAGATGTTTTTCATGCAGTCCCAGATGGAGTTTATTGTCACCTTGTACTGTGCCTACAGTATAGTAAAATTGACAGCTGGTCGATAAACTCGACTATCAGTGAAATAAAAAGCCAGCGAAATAAACCGCATCAACCAGCTGTCCCTCAGCACGCACTGCCACTCCTGCTTTCTCCTCGTCTTTTCGCTCCACTGTCATCTTGTTTCTTCACCCCGTGCCCCGCAGATGCGACAGGAAAAGCGTGAGTCACGTACATTGAGTTGGGGTCCCTCTGCAACCAGGTAGAACCGGCTGTCAAGTGTGTGCAGGATGGATAGGACGGGGAGGGGGAAGCGAGAAAGAGAGACATATGCCCTGAACTCCCTGTGAACCTTGAACTCCCCTGCTGACATTTTACACAAACCCTCGTGCTTAGACACACACGCACACACACAATTGTGCACTCAACTGCTTCCTCACCTCTCCAAATGAATCACATCATTGCACATTGTTCCGTCACGCACTCGCTAACGCGCACCTTTTTCGCCTGTTTTTCTGCGAGACCTGATGTGAGAGCTGTAAGACGGCTAATAGGTTCCAGTGGTTGACTATGTGTGCTGCATTTGACCGTCACTTAACACGATCGGGAGTGACAGTCGGCCCTAGTGGCACCCTTGCCCTGCTGATGGAGTAGGTCAGCATGGGACAGGTGTCTGTCAGCTACGGTCAATTACAAACAGGCAGGGCGAAATATGATGCTGGAGGCGCTATGGGGGGAGAAATGATAAATCCATGACCTCCACTTTCATACACATATCAGCATGTATATGCCAATTTCTCTTTGTATGCAAAGGTCAGTGTTGAATCTGTTTTTACTCCCAAGCTCCCACTCGGTGTCATAACCACTCATCTCAAATGAGTTGGATGACGGCTCGGCGATGCCCTTGATTGTCGACAATCGCTGCCAGTGATTCAATTATCGGCTCTGACTGTAATTTAGGGCACATGAGCAGTAACGGTACAGCAGCTGATGCCAAAATAGATTTGAGAGCATTTCATGAAACGTTAGTGACGTTTTAGAAAGTGTACACAATGATAGTATATTCTGGAAGTAATCGGAAACCACCATGGAACGAAAGCCAAACCACAAAATAAGTTGCATGCTCATATGTGTGATTCACTTTTGGCATGGTTAGGTTTAAACGGGAGCTTTTACAGAGGTCTCTAAACTCCCAATAAATGGTAAATGGACTGGGAAGCAGCCTATTCTTTTATGTCATTTGTAATGGACATTTGTTTTTGTTTTATATTTTTGACTTTCTTGAGCTACTCTACTAAGTCCTGATGTGCTAAATAGAGGACATCCTGGGCTTTCAATTGATGTCTCATGTGTTTGGGTGGCCTCTTTTAGCTCCAAAAAGACAGGAAGTCACAAAAAAGTTCAATGGGAAGATTTTTTTCCCCCTCAGTTCTCAGGAGGATATAGCGCTTTTCTACTCTGAGCACTCAAAGCGCTTTACACAACTTGCCTTATTCAACCATTCACTTTTTTCTATGGTCTTTCTACACCAATGGATCTATTAGAGAGCAACTTGGGGTTAACATCTTGCCCAAGGATTTTAGGCATGCAGACTAGAGCAGATGGGGATCAAGCCACCAACCTTCTGATTAGTAGAGGACCGGCTCTACCACCTGAGCTATCCCAAAGATCACAGCTTTGGATTTGAAGATGTTAAGTTCTCTATGCTGCTCGACTTCATTCCTTCCAGTTTACAGTATTGTTCGCATATAAGTTTAAGACCTTTCCTTGGTCATTTGCTTTGTATGCGAGACACTAGCAGTAGCACTTGCCATGCTGAGCAAGCCCAGGTGTTGTGAACACCTCTCTTCTTGAGGTGCTTTGTGAAGCTATGTGTCAACAGGATGTGGCAAAGACAGCAGTGTTGATAATGATACTATTACAAATGTATAATGTGGATGTATAAAGTGCTTTGGGTGCCCAAGTAGAGTAGAAAAGCGCTATATGCGAATCAGTACACGTGCCATTTACCAACACAGTAAACGTTACGATCAGGTAGTATCTGGGTATGGATTTTATTGACAACCCTATGACCTCAGGCTACTTTCATGGATTTATGGTGTTTATCTGTGGATGTTTCTATTTCCTGATGTCATGCCATTTTCAGCTTGCTGTATTAGCCATGATTGGATTGAGTAATTAGCTTTAATGCAGTATCCATTTGCTCATTGTAAGCATTAAACAAATATGCACGATGCATTCATGAATAAGTGTGGAGCCCAGGGCTACAGCTAAAAGTGCTATTAGGCTATAACAGAAGAAGCTTGTTAGTATCATAATTTGTCATTTTTATCATTCAGGTGATGTTAAATATTGAAAGTAAAGTAGCAAAATTCAATTCCATCCATCTCTCAGGTCTTTAAACTTTATTTAAAGTGGTTTTTAATCAGATAAATTCCAAAACAAGCCCAGACACGGCTGTCTTTATTGTCAGCGTGCAGCCATATGGCGCCTGGCAGCATTTTGACCCCCTCTTTGCATTTGAGATGAGTCGGCAAATTTGGTGGCACGCAGCGCATCGAATCCCAGAGTCCCTCGTTCGCTCTCGTCTCTCACACATCCGCAGGGATTGCTTTAATACTGCTCAGCGTTAATGAAGACGAATCATCCAGTGAAATCGATCGATGATGGAGTCACTGTACTCAGTCCATCCCCTCCTCCTCCTTCTCAACCCCCCAAGGGTGCGAGAGAAGACACACGCATGAAGATAAGTTAGAGAATAACATGCTTGGGTGCACACAGACACACACAGAGCACAGCTGGAAGGCCCACAGACTCACTGACAGAGGTGAAGTGCACTGTGCAGTTTCACAAACTTCTCTGGTTTCACTGATTTTAGCAACTTTGCGTTCAGGACAAACTTGTGAACGGCAGGCAACAAAGTGAGCTCCTACTGAAGCCGTGGAAAGAAAAACTCTGAGATTTACCTTACTTTCTGTTACGAAACATGTAATCCCTTGAAACAATGTGCACACTTTACCGAAACCCACTCATTTAGTTATACAGCAAATGTGACGGGGGATGAAAAAAGACTGCAGCGTAGAAAGCGAGGTTATTTTTGTCAAAACCCAATTCGATCCCACAAAGGAAAGTAGACGATTGATTTCTTTCTCAAGCTTTTCTTTGTCATTTCCTGTCTTTTCAGTCCAGATAGGGGATGCGTATTCCCCTGAACACCAAGCAAATCAGATATTTTGTTATATGTGTTTTTGAAATATCTTATTCTCTGGCACAGACACAGGCAGACAAACACAAGGGCTCTAAAAGTGGGTGCCTCACATCCCCTAGTGAAATCGGTTCAGTTTTGCCTTATTTACTTGGAACTAAAGCTACAATGACAGAAACCTATAGAGGAGATTATGTTTGTTTCTATGCTTTATCAACTTGGCACCAGCAAAATGCCGGCAGATACTCAGTTTGGCTTTAACAACAAATATCCTTGGAAATGTTTTGGGAACGCTTGTCTCATTGGGCTCCTCTTCTACTGAAATGCTCTGATATGAAAACACAGCATATAATTTGAGGAAAGCGGTGCCTGGAGCACTTTTCAAGTGGACGAAAAAAAGCCCAGAAGATTACCAAACTACTCTTTTTCACCCTTATCCATTATTTCTCTATACTTGATCTCACTTTGCACCTTCTTGCAGAAAAATGCAACATGTAATTTATCGTTGATTGATGTTTATTGGTTAACTCGCTTGTTACAATGTGAAAAATATGAAAATTCATCAAAAGAAACAGAAAATAAATAAAAGAGACTGTTTAGAAAAAAATAGTTTTGTGTGACAGGCCAATATTTGCATTCGTATTCATTTGCAAAGCTCAAAATTCTGACTTTTGGCAGTTTTCCTTTTGAAAGTGTTTTCAGGTCTTTGTTTTGATAGCTGTCATTGAAGAGATCACAGGAAATGTGGGAGGAAGGGGAGAATGGGATCAGAGACTAACATGCTTCAAATTTTTTGGCACATGTGCTTCAAAAATGACTCTAAGCTGTAACTACCAAGCTAAAGCTTGAGCTTTTCCAAATGGGTTCCAAGATAAAGAAAGAAAAAGAAACAAAAACACAAAAGATGTTTTTGAAGTCATTTTTTAAAGTCATCTAATGTTTGATTTAACTTTTTTTTATTAATTACCTGATACTTTTTGCTTTTTAATCCTACTTAAAAGAGGTAATAGTGCACACAGAAGACGTAATCTGCGGTCATTCAAGAGGCTCCTGTGCACTCAATGAGCTAAACAGGTGCCAGACTCAACACTAACAAAACCGAATTAAAACTGTCAATAAGTGTGACTGTTGTGCTAAACTGAAATTAAGCAACTAGCATTTAGCTAATTAGAGTAAAGATTTTAATGACATGTTAGGTTTGAACACCACTGTTGTATGAAGATTATAATTAGCTATCTAAATAAAGATCCAACAATTGGACACTTTTCTGACAGTCCTAATGATCATCAGGTTAGCAGTCTTAGACTGGATGTCTGTGGACACAGGTTGACTCTTACAGACCTGATAATGCAGTTATTACTTGGACATGACATGACAAGTTAACTGACTTTTTCTGTTCTGTGAAATTAGGAGCATTTTTTCTCAGTGTAGAGATCTAGTTCATCTAAAAGTAGAATGGGAGGTGGAGCCTGAGGCTGTCAATTCGATTCAATTCATTTCAATTTTATTTATATAGCGCCAAATCACAACAACAGTCGCCTCAAGACGCTTCATATTGTAAGGTAGACCCTACAATAATACATACAGAGAAAACCCAACAATCATATGACTCCCTATGAGCAAGCACTTTGGCGACAGTGGGAAGGAAAAACTCCCTTTTAACAGGAAGAAACCTCCAGCAGAACCAGGCTCAGGGAGGGGCGGGGCCATCTGCTGTGACCGGTTGGGGTGAGAGAAGGAAGACAGGATAAAGACATGCTGTGGAAGAGAGACAGAGATTAATAACAAGTATGATTCACACAGAGAGGTCTATTAACACATAGTGAGTGAGAAAGGTGACTGAAAAGGAAAAACCCAATGCATCATGGGAGTCCCCCAGCAGCCTATGGCTATTGCAGCATAACTAAGGGAGGATTCAGGGTCACCTGATCCAGCTCTAACTATATGCTTTAGCAAAAAGGAAATTTTAAGCCTAATCTTAAACATAGAGATAGTGTCTGTCTCCCAAATCCAAACTGGAAGCTGGTTCCACAGAAGAGGGGCCTGAAAACTGAAGGCTCTCCCTCCCATTCTACTTTTAAATACTCTAGGAACAACAAGTAGGCCTGCAGTGCGAGAGCGAAGTGCTCTAATGGGGTGATATGGTACTACAAGGTCATTAAGATAAGATGAGGCCTGATTATTTACGACCTTGTATGTGAGGAGCAGGATTTTGAATTCAATTCTGGATTTAACAGGAAGCCAATGAAGGGAAGCCAAAACAGGAGAAATATGCTCTCTCTTTCTAGTCCCTGTCAGTACTCTTGCTGCAGCATTTTGGATTAACTGAAGGCTTTTGAATTACAGTATTCCAGCCTAGAAGTAATAAATGCATGCACTAGTTTTTCAGCATCACTCTGAGACAGGATATTTCTAATTTTAGAGATGTTGCACAAATGAAGAAAGCAGTCTTACATATTTGTTTAATATGTGCATTGAAGGACATGTCTTGGTCAAAAATGACTCCAAGGTTCCTCACAGTGTTACTTGAGGCCAGGGTAATGCCATCCAGAGTAAGAATCTGGTTAGATACCATATTTCTAAGATTTTCAGGGCTGAGTACAATAACCTCAGTTTTATCTGAATTAAGGAGCAGAAGGTTAGCGGCCATCCAGGTCTTTATGTCTTTAAGACATTCCTGCAGTTTAACTAATTGGTGTGTGTTACCTGGCTTCATGGACAAATAGAGCTGGGTGTCATTAGCATAGCAGTGAAAATGTATACTATATCTTCTAATGATACTGCCTAGGGGAAGCATGTATAATGTAAACAGAATGGGTCCTAGCACTGAACCCTGTGGGGGCTCCGCTCCTGTGAACCAGCTCCCAGTTTAGGTTCAAGAGGCAGACACCCCCTCTAGTTCATCATCAGGCTTCAAACTTTCCCTCTTGATAAAACCACTAGCAAGATCAGGTGGATTTGAACCATTCGTCAGATATGCACCATACAGTTAGGCTGAAGGCGGACTTCTTATGATGCACTGATCACCTCTCCTCCGCTCTCCTCTCGTTCACTCAAGTGCCCTGAGATGATTACTGCTGTGAAGTTGTACTTTAAAGAGGCAACACTAAGGATTGATTAACATGATGCAGAAATGTTTTTGTACATTAAGTTACTGTTACCCTTATCGATTAATCCACCAAGACAAATGTCCGGGGCATTAGGTGCTTGGCAGGTGTTTAATTCACAGACCGCTTGTACACAAATGAGATGAAATTAGATGTTAATGGTTCCCATGGGGGGAATCGGTTAAAGTTTGCCTCTACATCATTGACCTCCGGGTTATGAGCATGTTTCCGCCGAGGCCTCTGCTGACAGCCGGTTCCTACACCCAGCTGGTGTTTAGTGGGGAAGGATTTTCACACCTTGCATACATGCTTCATGAGCTGGAGTGCTGACTCACTGTTTCCTGTGTTTTCCTCCCCTCCATGAGGTATTATCCAGAAGATCTGGATTGTTTTATGCCATCCAGATCTCAAAATGAATCAGCTTTCCCTGCTTTTCACTTAAGATGCTGTTTACAAAGCACCCCCCGTGCAATAAAGTCAGAGCTGTGACAAGTAAAATTAGGACCTCTGAGAGCATAAGGGCCAAAGCATCGCTGTTATTAAATCATAATGGCCTACTAGAGTAATTAAATGTGTGTGACAGATTGGCAGTGTCTCTCATTTACACCTGCCTCTTTCACTGGTGAAGAAATTAGGTTATTAAAGGCAATTATCCTGATCTGAAACTGGGCTCTCCTTCAAATAAAGGACAATGTTTTTAAAAACAAATGTTTTAAGTGAGCCACTGCACATTTTCTGTCATCACTTTGCAAACACGCCATCTTTATTGTGGCTTCTAGATCATTCCGCATTGCCGCTTTTATTGAATTTGCACGCGAAGGGTTTAGAAAAGGGGAAAAACTCAACTCTGAGCATGACTTTCATTTCCTTCCTTAGACGTATGCACTCAGACTTTAGAAACGTCTTTGGGTAGTGAACAAAATGCTAAGATGACAATGTGCCGGGGAAAAGCGCTGAGGCACAACCTTCAAATGCACCTGAAAATGTGACTTTTGCTTAAGCCTTCAGTGTAGCTTCTTCTCTGGCAGTTTTCTAGCTGCTACCTTAAAGTACTACGTTTTTCTCCAAAATAAAGCCCCCGCAGCACCTCCGAGTATAAAAGGCGAAAACCTCAAGGGAAACGAAACTTTCAGCTATTGTAGGTTAATCCATTTCACTCTAATGTGTAATTCTTCGCTCTACTGTGTAGTCGACTGTTAAGATTCATTTTCCTGGAAAAATAGTGAGTGAGAAGGAGAATATTTATGACACAATTAAGGCTTGTATTCAGCTTTTCACAGGAAAAAAATGTGTCTTTCTTTCTTTCTTTTTTTAAATGGATTCAAATTGATTGGTTTAAAATGGTTTTCACCAATGTGCCGGTGCTTATGTCATTTTCTGCGAGGACAAAGCAGTTCTCTGGAGTTGAGAGTGACTGAAATACGCAATCAAAATGATAAAGTAGATTCTCTCCAACCTGACTTTATTGTTTGCTTTATTTGGGCACATCATAAATGTGTCTGTGACTGACAGTCAGTCAGGGCTGCACGATTACTAGAATTTCTATCCTAACAACACAGAAAATGTGTGAATGCAAAGTAAAAGCAAATCAAGTGCTCGTGTGCCGCCAACTACGGCTATTCTCTGCACCATGCAGGTTCAAGTTTCCTGAACGTCATAATACTATGTTAAAAGACTGATGTACAGCATGACTCAGAACATTATTTGGTGAGCTGAAAATCCAACACAAAAGCTTATTTTATGTGTTTTCTTTCACTCAAACAAACAATCAAATTTCCCTACTTGCTCTTATCAGTCTCAACTAACATAATATGACAGTGCGCAGTTTAAAAATAAGCGTATTGCTGTCACAACAGTGCATGGATTAGAGGTGCTCCTTTAGGTCAGTGATTGAGGAGTTAACCACATATTACACAGCCAGAAAGCTAACAGCGTGAGTTCAAATCCAACCTTGTGGGCCTTTGCTGCATGTCTCTCTCTGTCCTGTTGATCTTCATTATCCAATAAAGGTAAAAAATTGCCAAAAGAAATACACAAGTTGTGGATTACTCCTTTGTGTCATGCACAACCCTGCTGTGATCAGCTCCTTGTGTTTATTGTGTTCGAAACACATAGCACAGAGTTCCCTCTGGTGGACAGAATATGCAACATCAACACTCCTAACAAGGTTGAAGGGTGTTTCTCTGATCTCTTCCTTACTTTTACAAAGGTAATTTTTTGGCCTTGATGAATGCGTCTATCTATCTATCTGTCAAGAAGAAAGTGTTGTAGTGTTTTGTCTGAACCACAACTTATTTACTAGGGGTGCAACGGTACACAAAATTCACGGTTCGATACAAAAAAATGTTCATGCCTTTTTAATTTGTCATTTATTAAAATTATAAATATATATTTTAACTCAAAAGTACAGTTTTTAAATTTAATGTTGCTGAAACAACAAAATAATAATAAAAAAAAATAAATCTATCTGATCGAGAAATCACTCATCTTTGGAAAAGAGAGTTTGTTACAGAGAAATGGCTCTTTCCAAAATAAAAGCTATACTATACGCTTCTTCTGGGCTATATTCTCAGCAGCATATTAAACATATCAGGTCCCCATAAGGAGAATCATGTGCTAACGGCTGTCTAAATGACTCGGGTAAAGTCTGTAGCATGCGTGCTTGTTGTTTTTGTCTGCTTCCACTTGTCTTTGCACTAGGATGATGTCGGCGTAAATGTGCAGTCATATTCGTTGTGTTCCCACTAGTGCTGTCAGCGTTAATCTCGTTAAAATAACATTAACGCCATAACGCGGCAAATCTCCGTTCACGAGTTACTGCGGATCGCCCCGTGCGTGGGGCTGGATGGCATCAACACGTTAACGAGCAAACTGCGCTAACGCACTAGTTCTCACCAATTGAGCATTGCGTGGCACATCCGACATACTGTTTTACTTTTGTCCATGACGCGCTTACCATCAGGGTCATGCTTCGCATGAAAACCAAGATAGTTCCAAATGCCAGATCTGAATGAGGATGGGGGAGGTTCAGTTTCGGGTAGCGTTGAGGCAGTTGCCATGTTGCAACAAGCTTAGCTTCTGTCTTGCTAGCTTGCGCTGCGCTCAGTGGATCTGCACTCGACAGTGCAGCCTAGGGGGAGTAGTCGAACGCAGATCCACTGAGCTCTCAACACAGACAGCATCGTCAGAAGAAAAGTTGATAAAATAAATAAAAAAGTTTGTATTGTTCGATACATATGCGTACCGAACCGAAAGCACTGTATCGAACGGTTCAATATCGATACGAGTATTGTTGCACCCCTAATATTTACCCATCTGAAAACACAAACAAGCGGCAGAATAATTTGTGCATAGTACCCAAGAAAAAGAACAAAAAGTGAGGCTGTTGTTTTCACACAGATGCCTGAAACCACCAACACAACTGCTTTCCAGAATCTGTCCAGCAAACATGCTGAGTAACTAAAGCTTTGGGAAAACGGTCAACTTAATGGACAAATGATACGTTATCCCCTCATACAGTGACGAGGCCATGGCTTCACTGTATGCAAGGGGGACTAATAGTTTACTATAAGTTTATTCACGTATAGCATGCAGCTACAATGACAGGAGTGAAAGACTATATTTTATATAAAGAAATGCTTTGCTTCTAGGAGATGCACTTAGGTCAGATGAATAAACACCTTTATTGCCTGCAGAGATGTTTTAATAAACAGGAACATGGCACAGTGTAAAGGTGAAGGCAGTGCCCTGGTGATTTAAAATAAGTTATCTTTTTTTAAATCTTTTTACTTTTTTCCTTCTAAGAGATGTAGTGAATTTATGTTAATAAACAGGATCAAATTAATTTGGATGCCAAGATTTATACATTAACAGGAATGGTGCGCCACATGGGTGTGAATGCAATGTTATGTCTATGTGACAGTGTATTAAAAACATTTTTCTCACAGAAATCATTGAATGATCGTGATACATAATGGTAATCAATAATAATCAAAACATTTTTCTTTTGCTATAATAGTGAAATCCTACAGTCATGTGAGAAAACTGGACTGAAAAGTGAACTCCTGTATTTCCTGTGCCATTTACCATGAAGGATGTTTCTGATACTGTTACCCCCATGCAACCATTTTTAAATGTGTCAGAGAAAGGCCCTGAAACAGCAGGGAGTGAGATTTTCTCTCTGAGTAAATTCTCAAAGAAGTCAGTGGAGGTGGCCCAATTAAAGAACCAGTGTCAGGAAACAAGCATATTTATTAAAAAAGTGTGTGATATGGAAATATTGTATGGTATTAAGTCTAAAAAAAAAAACACCCAAAAATTCGTGCTGTGCAAATTCAAGAGATCTATTTTAAACAAAGAATTGCCAATCATTTCAAAAATGTCTGAGCCTGATAAACGGGGACATGGCATGCTGGGTGGAGATTCTAAGCCTGGAGAGAAAAATGTCACTGTAGAGCTTACCCCTCCTGCAAAGGCTGGGCCTGAAAATCTCGAAATCTTACCTTTGATCATAAACCCATACACCCACAGGCACAAGCTGCCTGACTCCAACATCAAACACAACAGAGTAGCACTAACAAAAAAAATATCGTCAATACAGCAAACGATTTTCCACCATTTGGGGGCAGAAAGACTCCAAAAGAAACTTCTGAACACTCTTGATGTATTGTTAGCTTAACATGTTCTTGTGGCTAATGTCTTGGGAAACAGACCCATCTGTCAAAAATAGATCAATGTTAGCATCATTTTGTTTTGGAGTTGAATATTCAAAGGAGTTTATTCCTGGTTAGACTTCAGGTGTTTCTCTAGAGCCTTGTTAAAGTGATCACTGATGGTGGTAGAAGAGGAATGAATTCAAAAAAATGAGACTGAACAATAAAGACATTACAAATACAGTATACGTGATGATGCTTACAGGCAGGACAATTCTGCCACTACCCTCAACTCAGGGAGAGCAGATATTATATAAGCTTGTGTTGCCATCTCTGGAGGACACGTTGGCCTCCATTTTGGAAAGACCTTGGTGGTCACTTGCCAACAACATTGGGTTTTCAGACCTGAGCTGCCTTGAAAACAGATTTGTCCCACTGGGGCCTCTTATGTTGCTCTGCTGGACCATGCAGTGGCCTTAAGCCAACAGAGGAAGAAAAATTTTGCTGTCAGGTGTTTTCACAGCTTCTACTGCAGCCTTAAATACTGATAATCCCAATTAGCATATTGGCATCCCACCCGTGTCTTTACCAATTAACAAGGTCAAAACATGCCAGGTCCCCACTCATTTGTCACTTTCATAGTTATGGTCCAAAAATACTGTAACAGTGACAAACGGAAAATGTTGTGGTCCTTTCACAGGTAAGAAATGAAATAGTTACACTTAATTTAGTGCATGGTGGTTGAATCAAATATCAGCCACAAGAGCATAAAGTGTTTCTGTGCAGTTCAACAACAGTTAAAAATGACAATAATTAAAAAGTAAAAAACAAACTAACAGAGAAAAAAAATAGACTCCGACCCTGTGTAGTGTTTATACACCTGGTCAGCTAGAAAAACTGGGAGTTGACATAGCTACAAATACCCCGATGCTTATTTGCATTTGAATGGCACTCTAGTGATGAGTGGCATACATGCCGATGAGGTTTTGTGTGGGAGCACTGGTGATGACTGTTGTGAACAATCGACAAATGACAATTTAGTAAGCAGTGAAATGGTGGCTGGCATAATCGTTTTGTGTTTAGTCTGCTGTGTGCTTCTTTTTTATTGATCCTAATTTTTATTTCCTTTTTGACACAAACAGAAAAAGTTGTTTGATTTAAATCTCTTTATTGTAGTTGGGACCCCCCCCCCCAATGTATCTTTTCAAATCAAAAATAAATCATGAGCTACAACCGCGGCTACACTAGTTTACTGTCAGGCAGTCAGAATATATGAAAAATGCTTGCACAGTCTCTAAAGAAAATACTTTGTCTATAAATCTCTCAGCTCACAGTGGAAACAGTTCAAGTGTATTTTTCAAAACAATCTAACACTTTGACGTATAATGCTCAAATCATTTTGAGTATATTTCGGTATCTTTTTCCCCTAAAAAATGAAATCGAAATACTTTTTGATGTGGATAATCTCGTGCTCGATAAGGCTTCCATGACACAGTCCTTGAGAATGGTTGGTGAAAGTTGTTGCAAAGAGGGTCCTTCACCTAAAACCTTGGAACTGTTTTGGTTGCTGGTAAATTTCCATGGTCTACTGTAGTACGTGTAGAAAATGGCAACTTGTCAAACATTTGTCAAGCAGTAGCAAAACTTAAAAAAGTGCAATGCAGACTGAAAATGGGGAATATTTGCCTTCAAGGTAAAAGTTGTACCTTAACACTGCAACCAACATGCTTCAAAAGGTAGAACTTATGCTATTTGTATGGATACACTGTCATATTTTTCCAGTTTGTCTACCACTTAATGAGTGTTTGCAAGTCACCTTTTAAATGCAAACTATAGGGAACTGCAGCAATCTACTATCAACCAAAGCAATTGCAAGACATTTTTGTTGCAATACTGTATACCTCTTTAAGATCATTTTTGGTGTGACTTCCCAGGGAATTGGGAATATGACTGGTTGCAGTCAGTATCTGTTTAATCACTAGGCTAACCACAGATATGATGGCTATATTATATTTAACATGTTAATAAACCCAGGCCATTAGTTCATTAGAGGGCCACTGACCATTTACAGTCTCTTCATGAAAGTATAATGCTCAACCAAGACCCATCAACTTACAGTAAACTAAAAGAATCACTAAGCTAAGATGAAGATAGTGATTCTGTGACCCATTCAAAGATTTCAAACTTTTCTCTGTCTGCCTATAAGAAATCTCCTTTCTCATGGAATTACTGTAAACACATCCCAAAATCCAAAGCCTAACTTATTTCAAGCTAAAGTTGCTCGTTCTTTGAGTATTTATGAAAGAATGTCTAATGGAGGCAAGTCGACTTCACTCTTTTGGGATTTTCCCTCACAACTTACACAGAGAATTTTAAGGTCCCATGCTTAACTAAATGACTTCTTAACACATTTTTACAGTACTGTAAGATCCATGGCTTCTTACGCAAACTACAAACAGAAGAGCAGACTCTCATTTATTAAATATAACCATGACAGCTGCAAGATAAGTCAGTCAAACTCCCACTTGACTTATAATGGAAAATTGGCAGCAACGGCTCAGCTGGAGGAATTGGAAGGAGGGATTGGTTCATTGACTTGTGTGAATGAGACCGTTTGCCTGTGAGAGACAGGTCTAGTGAGCGAATGAATTAGAAAGTATGGAAAAATAACAACACTATATCATCAACTGTGTAGGTTTGTAAAATCTTCTACAGTTTGCACTTATTTGTCATCAGTCTGTCTTGCATTTGCAGTTTTTGGGTTTAAACCGGTAATTTCAAGTTTCCAAAAGTAAATTCTACGTCTGCCATTAAATGGAAATCCACACACTTAATACACAAATATTTTTAAAGTGTTGCAGTTTTACTTCATCTCATGTCAAGGTGACATTACCATCTAAAACCAGCAGGTTTACATGATTAACTTACATGTAAATGGTGGCTCATACTGATATAAAATTGAATTAGTTAGAAAATGCTAATGCTATATCTTAAAAGATACAGTGTACACTGTCTTTACTCAGGAAATTAAAGTCCTCCAGTGTCGCCAGTGGCTTTTGAATATTATCAGGTTTTGTAGGCTGTATGTTGTAGCTGGATTGCTTCTGCCAATAACAACGAATGTAACTACCAAGGTTATTAAAAAGGCTGGTTTTATTATTGTTGAACCCTGATTAATTAGCAATACTTTTAAAGGAAATTGCAAGGAGCAGAGTTCAAACCACACTTCATTTAGATGTTTTTTTATAAGCGACTGGTTAAGGCTACCAAGATGACCCACAGTAATTAAAAAAAAGGTCTTTGGTGACACCTGTTTCCATACACGTGACTTCTTGATTTTTTTAAGGTGGTTAAAATGAACAGTGTACAGGCAAAACCTTAGCAAGGGATTACAGTTGTAATCCCATTGAAGGTTGCCAGTTAAATATTGTAACTGGACTCATCATCCCAGTACCCAAGAAATGTTTCTAACAATCCTTTCCTAAATCTAACCAAGCAGCCAGTAAAAACAAAACAGTGACTTGTGATTTAAAAAAAATCACTGGACATTGATTAGTCAACTAGTTTCCCTTGTGGAGATCAATAGAACCTAATCTGGCTGCCAATTGATTGACTGTCAGCTTAATTCATGTCAGTTTTCAAAGTTTGTTAAGTTTTCACTCCAAATACAACAATTTGTTCATTTTGTGTAAAGAAATGTCTGGTATGATTTAAAGATTACTGTGCACAAGTCTTTGCCCACCCCTCATTTCTTGATATCGAACATTCAACATGCATGGATACACATATATACAATATATGAGGCCAAAAACAGAATTAGGACAATTTTGACAAGCATGAAAGCCAGTATCTGATGCAACCACACTTATCCTTCAACTCTGTCTGAACTCTTTTAGGCAAACTTTCTTGTAATTTCTTTATGTAATCTTCAGGAGCAGTTCTCCAGGGTCCTTTAAGGACATTTGAAACTGTTTTACTGCATTGGCAGTGTGTTTGAGATAATTGTCATGCTGAGAAATAAAGATGTTGCCAATCTCACACTTTCCAGATGATAACATTAATAATTGCATTAATATTTCTATAAATTTCGTTCAAAAACATATAGGACATACTGCACACCATGCTGACATTGGCTAAGTTTTTGGCTAATAGCTCTTTGGGAATGACATTGACTTCCCTTGAGTTAGTTACTTTTTTATGCTTGAATGATTCATATGTCAGCATATTCCCTAAAATATTGATAATATATTAAATATTGTGTAACATTTCAGTCATGTGCCATATGCCATTTTACTTTTTATACCAAACCCTGTCAGGATTTAACCCCAAAAAGGTTTAAGCTTTGAAACCTAATAGATACAGTTTATTCTGTAGTTATCTTCAAATCCTGAGTATTCCTGTATGGTTTCAATGCCCAACTCAACTCAAAATGCTTTACACATTTGAATGAGTGTTACAGCAAAAACACCATAGATCCATAATCACACACTCGGCAGGCACGAGCTGTAATTTACTTAGACTGAGCGCCCTCATTTCCATACAAAGATGTCTCTCTTGCATAGCTGCTGTAATGAAATTAGCATGTAGTGCAGAGGCCCTTGGAGAGGTCTTATTGCACTGCAGCAACATGTTAATACTTAATGCATTCTGCCAACGAACTCCTTGATGGGTGTCTGTAGCACGTCACTCTGAGCGTGGAAGGACTGCGTAATCACCTCTGCCTCCCTACTCCCTCAACCTCCGTCTTATTCTCTCTCTTTCATTGACAAATCAAGATGGAGAATCTTCACTCTCTCTCAGATCCTTCTTTATCTAAAAAAAATATTTGCTTTCTGCTCACCCAGAGATTTTTTTTCATTCCCCACCACATCTCTATCCGTCTCTGTTAAATCCAATTTTTCTTTCAAATTCAAACCTGAGCTTTGTCCTGAAATTTCTTCTTCTTATTCTGGTGTCATTTTCTGTATCAGCTGCTACTTCGCCTTCAGGGAAACTGAGTCATACTTAGCTGAGTTCTACTGTAGTTATCAAGGACACACAGCCCCCATTATAAAAAGAGCTGAATTGCTTCCCTGTAGAACACAAATTTGACTCCGAAAGGCCATGGCTTGCCCTTGGCTGATGTTAACATTATCCTGAAACGTAAACCTGATCTCCTTGGGTGTCAGGGGAGTCTTAATAGGTGACACCTCTGAGTGTTTTATGTGGAGGAAGTTGCCAGAGATCCTGTGGATGCGCTTGTAACCACTCTACTGATTTGTAAGTCTTTGCCCCAACCCCAAACCATCATTTACAGATAACATATATTCTAATTTTATGTTTCCATTATTAAAAGTGTGTAATGTACTTTGGCAGGAGTGAAGTGTTCCATATATCAAGTACTTCATTTAAACATGGCTCTAAATATAAAATATGGACCTTTTTCACTCCAGAATGATAATGAAGAGATGCTATATGAAGCTGCAAAGGAACAGAAGTGATGCATTTTCAGAAAAGTTCTGAAGAAATAGTGAAACGAGATGGCAAGAGTTCAAAAGACAACCTGGTAATGAAAATATTATGTTTTGATATATCCTTGACAATTTTGGGATTGCTAAGGCTTTGTTTTATTCTAAGGAGATCATGGTAAGTTTGCACCTCACCCTTAAAGAAATGAAGAACTAATTGTTGTTGATTCTGATTGTTGAAGTTATTGAGATCAGCTGATCTACAGCTGATGTTGGCCTTCATGAAGTGTTTGAACTAATGACATACTCAAATCTATAAAAGCAATTGAAACATCATACGCTCTGCTTTTGACTGACACTCATTTAATCGTCTTCTGCAATAAGCTGGTTACTGTAATGGATTTCACTCCTTTTATTACCATACCCTTAAGTTGATCACACTGAATTGCTTTCATCATTACTATACGCTATGCATGCAAAAGGCCTCTCGAATGACTGTGCTTAGTTACATAGTTACAAAGACTTTTAACATGCTAGCCTTACCTGGCGAATTTTCGACTTCTTCATTTTCATTTTTTAAAGGAGTTCCATACAAGATATTTTGAACTGAAGTAATTTGGTTTTACAGGTTTCTTTTGTCTGTACGGTAGCATCTAATTTCACTCTACCATACAGGCTCTACTGGGCTAATGCCTGTTATTTAGCATAGAAGGTTTAGTTTTGGACCACACATCTTGAAGCTTCAACATTAGCGATTTTTAATTAGTTCTTTGTTTTTTTAAGCCAGAAATTACCATAAATGGACAATAAGGTGGGGTGCTAAGTTATCAGCTAGCGTGCTAGATTGGTTAGCAGGCTATATCCATTAACTGTTGTGTCATAAGTCGAGTCACTAAGTCTAAAGCACAAACTTTTTGAATGGTCTGCACTGCACAACGAGACAGATAATGGTCCAAAAGGCACCAACAGCACAGACTGGTTGAGATGTGCAGGTCAGTGACTCCAATTAGGCTAGGCGATGCCTAGCAGATGGCTCGGCTCCAGCGGTCTGTGTCGGGACATCTGCCAATCAAAGCAGCCGTTCTCCTAACTCCAGTGTCCAGATGGATGAGTTTTGTTTTTTTTTTAATTCACTTTCTTTAGAAATATTTTGAAAGGGGCAAACTATTCAGGGAAACTGAAACTATTTTTTGTACTGAACTGTAAATATTCTTCTTAATGCTCTCAAGTCAGCCATTTTTAACATGGAAATCCATGGGAGATAACTCGCTTTTGGGGCCAATGTCAAGTGGCACTTAAAAAAACCCTGCAGTTTTTGGCACTTTCATGTTTTCATACCCAGAGATCACCCCTGGGGAAACAATAGCATGTTCTTCTACTGTTTTAGTTGTTTTACTAGCCACGTTCTGGCGGTAGCAGTGTGTCACATCCATCCATTGATCCATCCATTTCCAATATATATTTTAAGGCAAGAAGTAGTTCTGTAAACAAATGATGCTGTAACTATTTGAGTGTTAAAAAGTCGTGATGTTGTACATGGTCCTGCCAGGTAGGAGGACGGCCATAGAGGAGGTTCATCAGTGCAGTGAAGGAAGTTGTGCAGAGAGCTGGTGTGGTAGAGGACAATGCTAGGGATAGGGTGAGGTGGAGACGGATGATCTGCTGTAGTGACCCCTAAGAGCAGCTGAAAGAAAAAGAAGAAGACATTTATCAGACGTCAAGTTTTTTGTGATATCTCTGGTTGGTAAGCCTGATGGACCTCATGAAAGGATGAAAGAATGACATTATTTTACTCTTTATTTAAAAAATAATAATAAAAAGTAAGCACTGATGTGAAAGTGCTCCTTCGGGTGTAGTGATGATGAAATACAATCCTCAAGTGCTGATTTGACTAATGGTTACACAAGTTTTTATTTTTGCTTTATTTGTATTTAATTTTTTTAATTTTTCTTCTAAATCTGTGCAAAACAATGCACAGCTTTATAAAAACTGTCAGACAGGATTTGATTTTCCTTCCTCAGTCACGCTTCATGAGTCAAGTTCTTACAGTCATCTTTTTATCGATTATCACGAGGTAAAAAGCAGATTTAAGTTGTTCGCGTTACAAAGCAATCTATCAGGAATGCTCTCTTACATGTATTTGATTGACTACAGCTCTGCGCTGCTGGGGAAAATGGATTGCACTGCAGCAAAAGTTGAGTCAGGCTTGTTGCACTACAATCCTCCATTAGAGGCTGCATTTAATCAAGATAGTAATGCTAACTTTTGAGAGGCAAACAAACAAATCAATGATGCAAACACTAGCCTACAATCAGCGGGACTCTAGTGTCCACAAAATCAGACATTAAATTGTCAGTGTGAGCAGATTCGAGCTTCGAAATATGGTGCAAGTAAAATGGTAAAATAATGAAATAATCCTCTTCTCGAACCAGCGATAAATGATTTTGATTAATGGCTGAGATCATGATATTTAACAAACTAATCAAGATGAGTATTTCTGACATAATCATGCAGCCTTCTATCCATTGTATGTCTGATTATTGTTAGATCCTTCTGCTGATTATAACCCTTGTTCATTATTTTGATAATATTGTAGTAATGGTAAGTAGGTTCCATTAGATTTTGACATAATTAGATGTCATCACACATGCTATATTCTGATACAGAGAGGTGGATGAGTGGAGGGAGAGGGAGGAGTGAAAATGGCGGGGGAGAAAATGTGAAATGACACATTGACAGCTTCTCAACGAGGCACAATCAGCACCGCACTTCATCATATTCAAATCCCCTGCAAGGTCCCCGTGGAGCTTTACCTGCAGCATTGTTTCCATTACGGACCCAATTATCTGCCTCGATCAATAGCAGCTCACAGCTCCTAAATACTCAGATTGCTGGTTTGTGATGAAATGAGCTGTTGTCTCAGGTTCACTTTAATGCCCCCCTTAGGACGACGTCAGTGTCCTCAAAAGTTTGTTTAGCGGTTGCTCTTTCTTAATACCTCTTCAGTGCACTTGGGAAGGTAAGCAAATACGCCAGATGGGTGAAGGATAATGTGTTCTGTGGCCCATTAGTGGAGGAAAGAGGTATGAATACCATGAACCTCTTCTGAATATTGCTCTTCATCTGACCTCCAGATTCACAGCTCAAATGAATCGAGATACCCTGCGGTGTTTCTAAAGCGATTAGTGATGGCTGGCACCCTATAATCTGCAGTTATCGCAGGCAGCCAAGTTTATTCTTACTTGAAACACTTCAAAAATGTGGAAGCTGCACACAAGAACACGTTTGAATTCCCAATATAACATATTAAAATGGTCCTTTTTTCTAGCTGGTAAGTTCATCTGTAGTTGCTGAAACTTTACAGTGAAGTAGTTGTGTGTATATAAATATGCAGATCCAGCAGATTGTTACAGGAAGGTTTATGGTTGGAATTCTGGTGACTAATAAGCTTAGCTTCCATACAGGTAAGCACTGTTGGGTGCAAAACAGGCTTTGCATTAGTGAGAATCCTAATAGGTTCCAAGACTGAAAGTAAAGGACAATCAGTGGAGGTTTCACCTTGCTCCAAGTTCCTAGAAACTCAATCTGGATGGGTACAGTTAAGGTCCTGTTGTTATCATAACATTTATATATTCAACTATGTATTAGCATTGATAGTTTAGTTAGAAGGGCTAGAGCGTTGGCAAGCTATCCATCCCTCCATCCATCTTCAGGTCATGGGGGCAATATTTTTAGCACAGACCACCAAGGGACACCAGGGTGTCCCCAAGCCAACTAAGAGCTATAATCCCTCCAGATTGTCGTGTGTCTGCCTTGGGTCCCTTTCGGTGACATATGTTTTATTTTATTCTCAGTTAACTGTTGTTGACTTGACACCAGCGTGAATCTGTCCAAAAAATGTTGGCTTCTTTGACGTTTGGATGGGTCTTTGTGTTTGAAGACGCACTAGCAGCGTGGCAGTGCTGGTTGCGTGTTTGCTTGGTCTGTTGACTGTCTAAGCTACTGTATTTGCTTGCTGTACCGATATATCTTTTGATGCTGCAGCAAAGCACATGGATTTAATGTCTAAAATCATTCCTGTCTCTTGCAGTTTTGATGGCACCAAGGGCACTTCTTTTACAGTTCACAGTCTTGTTTTCTCTTTGCTAGGCTCCTGTCTCTGGCAATCTGTCAACTTACATGGTTGTGTGAAGAAATGTGAAAGTTGTGAGGGCGTGCAACTGACATTTTAGGGTGTTTTCACAATGACAGCTTGGTGTGATTTTTCTCAAGATTTTGTTCGCATTTGTTAATAAAACCCATTTATTTAAATCAACGTTGAAACAGTAGAAACAGCACTTGGTTCCACCAGCTTGTTGGAAATGCAGATGTATGACACCTTTTCCATTTTGCACTGAGTGTCAGACAGGCTGTCTAAAAGGCGTAATGTACTGATGTTGTGCAGTTGTGTTTTTGGACTTTGCTTCTCTTTGTGTGAAAACTTGCTTTCCCAGGTGCTAGGGCTGTAAGCACACACACTAAATTGCTCTGATAAACCCACTGACAACATACTGGTCAGAAATGATTGCCATGATGGAAAACAAATGGGGAAAAAAATCACACCCAAGGGCAAGTTGCCTGAATAGTGCTGTAAATATCCAAATCCAGCCATAGTGGAGGTAATATTCGAAAGCCATTTTGGAATCACTCTTAACAGGATCTCTGGCTTAGCACTAAAGTGTGGCTGGAGGATTATTCTACCTCTGAAGGACCATTTAAGCCTCAGCCCTGCCATTTCACATATTTTGTAGCCCGTGTATTACCTCAGGCCCAGGGCCATCAAATCACCAAACATGACTGGCAGCTGTAAGATAAATGACAGCCATCATATTGGAAGTAGCAGGGATGATTGGAGGAAGTATGTGACTGTGTCATGGCCAAGAAAAAAAAGACACATGGACACAGGTGGCAACTAAAGGTGTCAGGTTGATCTATTAGAAACTGTCTAGAAAACCCTTGACCTGATGACTCATTCCTCCACATCCATTATACTCCCTTCCTCTCTTTATCACATTCCCATCTTTTATGTTTTCTTAGACACAAACACTTTTTATTCTGTTTGTACTGCAGCTTAGAGGCTCACGTGTGTGCATGTAAACTGAAATCATTGCTGTATATCATAGACGCTCATCTCTGGGAAAGCCAAACGAACCAAAGTAATTGTTTTGTTTTTAATAAGCAACAAAGAAAGCAATGATTACACATGTCACTCCTGTTGGCTTATGTTTAAAATGAAGAACAACATTAAAGTGAACTGAACAGCTATTGAGGTCTTTTGTTTGATACTGAAGAAAGTTGCCATGGTACCTCTCTGTAATATCATATATTAATGCACTGTTCATCATGAATAAAGATGAATACTGTAAATGGTTATGAATTTAGGGGAAAAAAACTAACAGGCCACTGATTGTAGCTGTAGCGTGCTTTCATGTTGAATCAGAGCAGTACTGGTTCACTCAGCTTATTGTTATGAATTTGTGGTTGGTTTTCACTGTTTGTGTTTTGCTAGTAGCGGAGCGTCCTGACAAAGTCTCAGGGCAGCATTCAGCAGCATTCCTGTAACCAGGGAGTGGAAGAAGTGGGTAACGTGTGACAAAAGATGATATTTTGTCAGTTTAAAAAAGAAACCAAAAAGAAATCGAGGTAGATGTTTAACAACACTCACATTGAGATTGTTCAGTGATGTGTTTATAGTGTTAGCATAAATATTACCATGCCATATGTGTCCCATGGAATTATATTTTCATGATACAATACTACTGCAATTTCAAACTTTTACAGACATGTTTGCTTTATCGATATCTGTTTTATCTAATAAGATAAAAAATTCAGTCTGCTCTTCTCACTTCAGTTATTTTTACTGCAGCAAAATGGGACAAAATGCTCAAGCAGACCAACATTGTCAATAAACTGCCTGTGTTAATGCAAGTTAATGCAAATGTTTCTGCCATACTCAACTGTCCTCAAACTTACACTTCACGGTGTCTATGAAGAAAAACATGAAGACAGTGTCACATGTCCGTGTTTCAGTATCTTGACTATTTGATAAAAGTGCTCCTTTTCCACAACCATGGCCGGCCGTCCTCTTTGCACATAAAGTAGGTGGTGGATTGTGTTATTGTCTTAGCTCACTCTGAACTGGGAACTAGCTTTATCAAGCTGTGTTTGATGGTTTTTCAGTTGAGCTAGCTTTGCTGTCTCCAGCTAATGTTACCAGGATATAGAGTATTTTACTTTCATACAAATCCCTTGCATCACATGCATCTCCTTTGTCCCATCCTTTTTTATAAAATAAAAAATAGGTCTGTATATTTGACTTAAACCCAGACTGCGCTGTTCTGATTTGTTTCTTCATCTTTGTTTTACCAACTTTCACCTTCTTGCTGGCTACCATCTTTGTAATCTCTCATAAAAACAACAACAAAAATCAACAGTGCCAACTGATGTACTCCAAAAGCAAGTTCATTTTACGTAATAAAATAAAGCATGACTGTATTGATTTGATACATAAATTTTGCAGGATGCCGCTATTTTGATCCTACCCCTAGAAACAGTATAATGGCAACCAACAGCTGACATTCACAGCATTCTAATATTCTTTTACAGTGATAAGCTACGAGGCCCATTTAGCTTGAAGAGCACATAAATTCCAAATTCATCATTATTTACGTCAAATAGAATAAAACAAAATCTTTTGTTTTGTCACCACTCCTTATAATATTAATTATAACAACTGTTGATTTATACATAAGCTTTTACCCTGTCTTATCTCCTCCTGCCTTAAACACCCTCAGTTCTTTGTCATCATCTGCAGTTTCCTTCTGCATCTGCCAAACAACAGAGCAAGGACATCAGAAGTATATCGGTAATCATTACGCTGCCTGCCTTGCTTTATTTTACAAGCTTACTAATTACTGCTTGTGCCATAGCTCGTTTCCCCCGGAGGCTCCACCCCCACCTCTCTGCGTGTGTCTTCCTCTCTCCCCTGCCCTCCATTGATCACAGCTCGGGAAAAGTAAACTTTCCGAGTGCTTTTTATTCCTTTTTCCTGAATGATTCCCAGTTGAGCAACCTGATTGCGGGAGCGCTAGCAAAGATGCTAATTTGTTCTTGACTAGTAGAGTAAAAATCATCAAGGAGTACCTCAGGAGAGTGCAGGTTTGTGTGACTCCTTGCACATAAAGCTGGTTCCACTGTGTAAAAGCTGAAGCTGTGAGACTTCCAACAATAGTTTTAGATCAAAGATAAACTAATATTTGCAAAGCGTATCACACAATTTCCTAATAAGGCTTTGTAGGAAGTATTACTTGAAATTGTGTTGAAAAACCATATCACAGAACTAATTACTTTCTTTTTCTCTCTTTGTTTCATGCTTTCGTCCCATGTGGATTATCTACATAGGTAAGTCACTGATCAGCAGCGCGCACACACACACACACACACACACACACACACATAGACGTCATAGCAATTGTTTGTCTTTGTGCTAACATCTCCAAACGGCTGTCCACCCTCTACAGCATCTACACCATCTGCATCTCTCTAATGTACTGTACAGTAATTGATACCTGTGCAGTGTACACCACATATGGTCTCCACTGCAGAGAATAGGCGTTGTTGTTGTTCACATTCAAGTATGACAGATGTGTGTATCCTGTTGTGATGATGCAGGGACATTACGAATGCATGCAGAAAGCAATTCATCACTGACAGCCGTGGTGCTTCAGTGGCTGTGACTGGGAGGGCGTTTGATTGAAACTCATGACATTTCCTGTGTGTGCATGTGTCGTGGCAGTGTTCTCACATGTAATGAATTTTTATCACCTTTGAAAAGAGGAAATCAACAGGCTGCTCAGAGGCTGCTTTAAAAAATTTCCGCAGATGGAGGAGAGAAGAAAGTGGAATGATATTTTTGGGTTTTATGGCAGAAATGAGCTCATGCATTTTCTATCGAGGACCACCTTGTGGCTGTATATGAGGCGCTGCTTGGCACGTGACTGTTTTATTAATTCTGTTTCTTCTTTTTCCTCTACAAGTTATTGCGAGGTTTTGGTGAATGCACGGTTTCAACTAGTTTTTGTGTATATTTTAGGCATTTTCCTTGACAGCGCCTCAGTGAATGATACAGCAGCTGTCGACTGATACTTTTAAGTTTGTTAGAGTGAAAAAGGTCGACTTTAATGACTACATTCTGATGTCTCAGTGCAGATGCAGACACTCTGGAACATAGCCTGAAAAACTGCTCCTCTATTTTCTACTTGTAAGATGTGAGGCTCCTGTCTGAGTCGAAGCTTGTACTCTTCTTTGAGGAGATGTAAATGTGTGCAATACCAGGAAAATGTAGATTTAATCATGTCTGGCTACACTTACTTTAAGGTGTCACTTAAGAAGGAGCAGGACTCTGGAGGTCCAGTATGACGACTGTGTAGGGAAACGCTTGAGATTCTGAACATGTCAGAGGAAGTTCTAGCTAACCTTGTAAAAGGACCTAAGGACCAGTCTGCTGCTGAACTTAAATCAACTCTTTGGACCTACTTTCACTCAGAAAATGTTTTCCTTCCACTATGTGCATTTTCTTTCCAAACCTAAGGAAGCTCAGCATTGGCAGCGCCTAAAGTTCTTGGTGCAAAAATGCCCTTAGCTTATAGCCTTTGGTTTATAACACGGCTCACATCTCTCTGGATTGAAACAGGTCAACTGCTGGAACGCTGTCATGTTTAATGTCACACTTTTTTCTCATGCAAATTAAAATCAAGAAGGGCTGGAACACTTGTCAATACCAGCAAAGCAGAAAACTTTAACGAAGAAGTCTTGACCTGGCAACAAGAGGTGATCTGAAGGTCTTAGGCACTTCCAGGGCCAAAGTATTAGGCACAGAACCCATTGTTTTTCTTTTTCTTAACCCCAGTGACCAACATGATACCCATGGCCGTCTGCAATGTTTGTCAAACTGGAGATCATTTTATATAATGTGTCTAGAAACCAAACTGTAACTGCAGAGATAATGTATATTGTTGGGCCACTAAAGGTGACTAAAGTTGGTTATTTGTCAGCAGCATTATTTCTTGCAAACAATTTCACTTTTTTAAAATTACAACTTGTTTAATACCCTGTAAAATGTATTTGGTCTGTGTAGACTGAAGGAGTTATCTCATTCAATACTATTTTTAGAGATATTAACAGGTGTGTCTTGCTCACAGCTTCTTTATATGACAGGGTTAGGGTTTGTAAAATAAGGCAAAGTAATTAAAGTAATTAAAGTTTTGGAAGCGTTTGGAAGCATTACTCATGCCAACTGATTCTGTATAAATGACAGTTGCAGGATCCTCTGAAAAACTTTTGGCTCTGAAAAGTAAAGACTGCATTCTTTCTCATGGTTAAAACGAAGTCTGTGAATAGAGATCACTGATCCACTGCATAGAGATTAGACCTGGGAATTTTTCAGTGTGCCTGGACCACTGAGAGGCCAGTGAGTATCACCTATATGTGATTATGATCTGGTCTGTTTGACGTATGCAGGCATACAGGCAGATAGTCATCTCTGGCTAACATGTTATTAGCTTGTGCCTGTGACTGTTAGTGAGAAAGATACAAAGTAAACAATTGTAAACATCACTACAACTTCTGTAACAAAACCTAATGAAACACTTAACTCTCAGATCATAATATGGCAAGTTTGAAGAAGCTAACAACGGGAGAGTGGCTAAAGCTAAAGCTAGCCAGACGTCAGAGCTATCCAAAAGTTTGCAGCCTTGCTTTGACTCTCGGTATGAGCAGTGAAAGGATCAAAGCGCTATAAGGAAACATTTAAAGAAGAGAAAAGGGTTGATGTCCTGTTATCTGGTAAACTTATAGATATGCTGGAAAATTATGTAGGCATCTCATATTTGTTTAGTTTTAGAAATCTGCTGCACGTTGTTTGGTGCAATTCGTCAGATAAAGGTGGATGTAGAGGAACTCACTTCTTTCCAGTAGCAGAGCACCATTTTCAGTTGTTTCAGGGAGAAATTCTTTGCATTTTTTTCATTTTGTAAAAATTCTTCAAACGTGTCAGCCAAGAAAATTACAAATGCTACATTTCTGTCTATGAGAAAATTCTCCTGCTTCATACTTAAAACAATAAAAACTTAATAAGACACATTAGAATATCTCTCTTTTACTAATTTCAAGTTTATTTCATACAGTATGGTGTTGATTTTAGAGTAAAATGAACAATACAGCAAGATATTCTTTAGGTTATGACTACTTTGTGATTTCCATTTGTCATGTATATCCTGTGCCTTCATCCATCATTTATTTACAGTCCATATTTGTGCCATCATGTTTGTATATAAAATGTGTAGTAATTGGTAAGTTCAATGAATGATTAATGGGAAATTTCTGCTGGGCTCTGCTTGTCAGAAACCTGTTAGAGGTGGTTGATTTTTCCAGTAGCGTTTGGACTCATTTCTACAGCCCTGCTCACAATTTAACATAAATTCAGAATAACGAGAGTCTTCCTGCTTATCAGAACATACTGCCTCCTCTACTACTTTAAAATTTATTTATATTCTATACAGCAGCTCTGCTTTTCATCTTTACCAATTTAAACTCACAGCAGAATTAGAAAACATGTTGACTTCAAAAAAATGAGAATACAGAATTTAACCCAAAAGGGATCAAATCCAGCAGACTTAACCCATATGGAAAAGATATATATAAATCTTATAAAGTTTGTATCTGTCTTGTGTGAAACTTGTATGAAAGCATACAAGAGTGAAAACAGATATAAGATCCCTTGAAAATTTATATAAATGAAACTTGTATGTTTTGGTTACTTACTAAAACAATATATGAAAGTAATGAGAAAGTGGCCACTTTCATGAGTAAACCATATAAGCCCTATATGATTCACTATATGAAGTAGGCCACATCTTATGCAAGTCTTTTATAAGTTTTTTCTATTTCTTTTCCATATGGGAAAGATGCATACATTACTGCATATCTAATCTGAATCTTTACTGTCAAAATTATATCTCTGATTTAGTTTCATATTTTCTTTAGTTTTCTTCCAATCACCACATTCCCCCCCTAAAATCTTTATCACTGCCTTACTATCGACTAAATGTGCAGATCCAAGACTGGTCAGACTCGTTTTGGTGCGCTCATGCAACAGTAATAACTTAGCCTGCCACCAGCATTCATTTAGGAACTTGGTTGGCCTACCGTCACAGTTTTTAGGGATGTGACAGGAGGTGCCTGGAGAGGAGAAGAAAAGCTGCAGAAAAAAATCCTCATAAAATCTAAAAAAACAAGACGACCTTGGCCAGAGAAACCTTGAACCCTTCTAATAACACATTCCGGCTCATTTGGTATTAAAACATAATAGCTGCATCACTTCTCCTGAGTATAAAACTTGTTTTCAAATGGCATTTTTAAATTTATGGCCAATCCTCATTCAACCCACTTTCTCCCCTCCATTTCTATTGTGCCATATCTCACTCAAACACAGCCAGACTAATAGCAAATCGTAGCAGACCAGAATTTATTGTCTGCCCTGTAATTTCCTTCCCCAGGAGTTAGAGAGGTTACCTTTTATCCTCAAAGATCGCACATTACTGCTCTAAGTGCCTTTTTTACTGCCACACACTATCATCCAAGCTTAAACTGGCTGCAGATATATTAAAAGCCTTTTTTAAGTGGGGGGTCATTTGAGGAAGCGGCATAACTACAGCATTCTCCTCCCTCGCACTTCTGTCAGCGCTTTTTTACCCTTGTTGTCTTCAGGGCGTATTTCACATGAACCAAGACTTTTTGTCATGTCTTTATCGTGTGTTAGTAGATGCATAAAACTCAAGTGTTCAGTCATAAACGGTTCTGATTGCACATTTGATACAGATGTTGAAGCAGAGAAGGATGGATGAGCGCTAGCTTGGCAATCACTTCTCTTCCTCAGGTTCGTCCTCTTGTCTAAGGGGGAGAAAGACTTTCTTTTTTGAAGTCACAGTCTCTTGTTTAAAATATTTCTAGGTCAGGTTACTAACCCTGGCATCATTTCTAAATCACATGAAGACTTAAGAGACTCGTGGTTAAAGTAAAATCCCTGCAATTAACGACAGAGCCTAAATCACAGACCTCTGTGTGTGCCAGTATGACTTTAACAAGTGCTGGGTGTCTTGTTTGCATTTCTTTTGAACAAGGCAACCATTGTAAGTGTTGAATTCAGCTGCGGCTCAGTAGGGGTATCAGCTGAATTCCTCCAAGGTCAATTAACAATGAAGAAGTGAACACAAAGTCCCTGAAAATTCATGCAAAAAGAGCCCCTCGGGATTGGCAGCATAGCAGTTATGATACTAACATTAATAATAGCAAACTCTCCATTTCCAGCTACAGTGCTTTGTCAAAGGGAGCCAAAAGTAAACTGAACAAGCTATTCGTTGTGTCACCAGTTGAATGCTTTTAAAGAAATGTTTGGATTTTATTCACGCAGTAAGGATTGAGGTCCTATGCAATAGTCTTGAACCAACAAATTATTAGTACCTTAATAAAGCTTAATAGTGTGACATTATTACCAAGGTACTAGTAATTTATAGTAAGTGCTTAATTCATCATTTATATAGCATTACTGCTCCTTAGCATGTCATTTATATGTACAGATATATCATTATGTGATTATGATTATATTTTAGCAGTCAAAGGTGTACATGATGCAACAATAACAGTAACAGATGGATAAACATATCTATATTTATAAATGACATCCTAAGGAGGAGTAATGATATATAAATGATGAATTAAGTGCTTACTAATACCTACGAAACCTGTATTCACATTTCTTTAAGTAGTCTTCAGGAATAGTTCTGCAGGCTTCTTGAAGGACATTCAAAGTTCTTCTTTGGATGTTTCTGCATTTTGTTCGGTTCTCTGTTAAGATGATCCCACACGTCTTCAGTAATGTTGAGGTCTGGGCTCTGGGGAGGCCAATCCATGACCGATACAGTTTTTCCATACAGGTGTGCTTTACAACACTGGCAGTGTGTTTGGGATCTCTTCTGAAAATCTAATTCTTTCAACATGGTATTGCATGGTGGATCAAAATCTGGATTCTGTGTTCATAATTCCATCAATTTTGACATGATCTCCACAACCACTGGCTGAAATGCAAACCAAACCATGGCAGAGCCTCCCCAGTGTTTCATAGATGGCTGTAAACACTCACTGTTGTACCTCCGTACATACAGCTTCAGCTGAAAATAAGACTGGTGTTCTCCATCAACGAGGGTAAAGCATTTTTTAAGAGTATCTAAAAATATATGACATAAATGTTGTTTTATGAGCATTTGTAGGACTTAACTTGAAAACCATGGTACTCATACTGTACATGTGTTGCCATCAAATTAAAGTGTCAACATGCTGACCTTCGAATACTGAAATAGCTCTTAGCGCTGTTTGAAAGCCATTCTCAGACAGAGGAAAAGAGCAAAAGGGTACGTTCAAGAATATGTCAGATGTGAACCTCCCGCTGTAGCTTCATATTATCCATTATTTTGCACTTGGTGAAAATAAGTCAAGATCTGTGTGGTTGTTAAATAGCAGATACTGGATATTTTTAAAGAAGTAAAAAACTGAAAAAAAAAGGAACGTTTTCTTTTTAAAATAGGGAAGCTTAGCAACTGAGCGACTCACTACACTCAGCCCAAACAAGGGGTACAATAGTCACCAGATAGTTGATTTGAAGGGGATTCAAGTTTATTGGACGAAATGAAATGATATATAAAGTTATTTTGCCTGTGCTCCGGTGTTTGTTTTTCAAAGCTGTTTGTTGATGCCTTGCTTGTGAAATACAGGCCCAAGGTTTCAAGATCACCTCTGCTACCAGGGGAGGAAGGCGCTAACTGCTCTCTGATTCCCAGGTATTGTATTGATTGAGCTCTCAGCAGGAGTGTCGTCCTGTCGTTGCGCTCTCTGCCTCTCTTCCCAGAGACGCAGAAGGTCAATTGCAACGGGGGCCTGACTTTGTGAGTCTGACACATTTAAGGGGGCGAGGATTTGAGGAATGTTTCTGCGACGTGGAAGGGAGATGGATCGAATGCGAGGACCTCTGACACGTCCTCTCCTGAAATGTTAAAAGAAAGAAAATCAACCCATGACATGAAAGTAAAGACAACGAGGCGTGGGGGAGTGGGAGGATGTAATGAAGGGCGGATTTCACTGGAGATCTCTCTGGAAATTGGCTGGCCCTTTGGGGTCCGTGACATTTCTTTGAAAGTGCTTTGGGCAGCAGATTCAAACTGTGACTCACGTTGTTGGCATGCAGTGGAGACGATCCGGCGTGTCTTAGAAGAATAACTAAATGCCTGAATGAAGCCACCTTTCCTCTGGCTTTATTAGACTAAAATGGGCATGCTGATCCACACTCCGTAGGTTGAATGACTCATCTGGAAATAAGCGATTTAAAAAAGATAAATCAAAGAAATGAAGCTTTGTGGATTTTTTTTTTCCAAACATATTTATCACAGTCTGTTTCCAGCTGTGCTGTGCATACATGCAGAAATGGGAATGATTTTGCCAAGCAGCTGGAAATGAACAACTAACACCCTGCTTTTTGAGACTATTAACACTTTAAAACATGTTTTTTTTGGTATGATAATTGGCTTGTGAACTGTCTTGTGAAATCTCCATGGTAGGTAATAGGCAAAACAACTTCAGCTGAAATATTTTCCATTTTCTTAATATTTTCTTCTAATACTCTCATTTCACTGAACTCCAAATGTGCATTTAGATTTAGAGTACCAAAGCTATTTATGTGTCTCCTTGTTTCTTTGTGTAGTTCTCAAGGGAAAGCAACAATTCTTGTCTCTAGCCCATGGGCTGTCTTCAGGGTTGTCTCCACCCATCTAAAAACACCGTGCCCTGCAGCCTTTCCCACATTATCACATGGGGTTTGCAGTTTGGAGTGTATGTACGTGTGCTTCCGATGAGGTTGAACCTGCACGTTTCTCGCTGCTCAGCATCGGGCCCGTGGCAATGAGTGAGGGCTTTCTTCAGGAGAGCTGTAAGTGCTAGTTTGAATTGGTCATTTGTTATATTGACTGCGCACTGAAGGCTTCACATTGATTTCCCATCGATGTGTAGGTGAGCAGTAGATAAGCCAGCAGACGGAAGGAGATAAGCGCCTGTCGTTTTCCCTGACAGCTATGGAGGCCACAAAGGACGGCACAAAGTCAGATGTCTCGCAAAGTCACCCACTACACCCGAAACACACACACGCTCTGAAGCATTTTCATACTTAGTCCAACCTCTTGCCATCGAGCACTGCGAGGCTGCTATATTGAATTAGCTATCGTCTCTGTCACGTTAGAAGTCCTCTTCCTGACAGGACCGTATCAATCAACTGATTCATGCTTATTAGATTAAACTATGGGGGTGTCACGTCGTTAATGTGAAAAATGGGACGTTGGAGCGAGAGGATGGAAAATCTATTTCAACAAAGGGCCAAGAGTCAGAAGAAGAACGTCAAACATTACTAATGGTAATGTTTGGAGTTTGAACTAAGGACATTAATATTGAATAAATGACACTGTAATCTGTCTTCATGCATGGGAATTTGGATGTTGAGTTTTTTAAAATTCATTCTAGAAGCATAGACATTTTGCTCATGTTACTGTTAAAGTGTATTTTATGCATTCAGATGTAAAGTGTTTGTAATTTGTGGTACATTTCAATATTTTTCCCTTGTGGGATCAATAAAGTATCTATCTATCTGTTAATATAGATTACATGTGTTTAAATAAATATAGATTGCACATTTTTTAAAAACAGTTACGATGGAACTTACACAACATGAGAATCCCTGTTCCACCAAATCCCAGAGGTGCTCTGTTGGATTAAGATCTGCTTACTGAGAAAGACGAAAGAGATGATTTGAGGTTCACTGTAGTCATAAATGGTTGGACATGGTCAGCAGCAATAATAGAAGCCAAAATGTGCCAACACATATCCACCACACCATTAAACCGCCACCACCAGTATGACCTGTTTATACAAGGCAGAACTGATCCATGCTTTTGTGTTGTTTACACCAAATTCTGACCCTACCATCAAAATTTCACAGCAGAAATAAGATTCTTCAGGTCAATTTTTTTCCAATCTAATGTTGTTCGATTTTTTTGAGCCTGTGTTAAGTACAGCCTCAGTTTCCTGTTGTTAGCTGAGTGGAGTGGCACCTGGCGTGGTCTTCTGCTGCTGCTTCGGAGATGCTCTTTTCATACCCTGGTTTTAACAAGTGCTATAGGCTCGAAGCAGCCTGACCATTCTCCTCACAACTCTGGCACCAACAAGGCATTTTATTCATATATTTTCTCTTGTAAGACCATTATCTATAAACCCTAGAAAGGATTTATTTATATGAGCTGTTTTTCCAAGTCATTTCATTATTGTCTCTTTGCTTTAACTGCTGATGATGGCTGCCACCAAGAGTGAGAGGAAGAGAACTTGCTAGTATGTTGTCACTATTTTTCTTCAGCTGACACTAAAATGTGTCCGTTATTGCTTCCTTCCGGAGGTCTTTTTCCCTCTAACATATTAAATTTAATTCAGTTTTATTTATATAATGCCAAATCACAAAAACTGTTGCCTCAAAGTGCTTTATATTGTAATGTAAAGACCCTATGATAATACAAAGAGAAAATAAACAGAAATGACAGCTGTCATTAGTGTTAGTGCTTTTTGTAAAACTCTATATATACTCAGTTACAAGCTACTAGTGTTTTAACAATGTTCATGCTTCATTAACCTTGTGGATTATGGAACAACAGCGGGCGAAGGGACATTTGCTCTCTTAAGAGAGCGCTCTCCCCCAGGCCCGGTGCCGCAGGTACTTGTGTTGCTTGACTTGAAGTCCGAGAACAAAAATCTCTCCTGAGAAGAAAACACATTAAAAACATGAACACCTGCAGACTCATAGTGGTACAAATGTGTGCCTAATTCTAGGAAGACATATGGTAAATATTATCTGCACAGTGATGGGTATAGATTATGACATATCTGTGTATTAGCACCTCCAAATGGCTTTTCAAAGTATTCTAATTATATTTGCATCCAGCTTTTTTTGCTTCTTGTACTCATAAGCAGGACTAAAAATAATTGTCGCTAATATCTCGACTGTCAGACTCCACCGAAATCTGCTTAGCCTTAAATGACAGCAAGAGGGTTTTTCGTTTCCTTTTTTTCCTTTTGCTTAATGTATTATTTAAAGATTACATCGTCCTGCCTGTTTCATCCTCAGCTAAACTAATTTTAAAAGATATATAAATATATTGTCCACTCGCACTGAGAGATTGAGAGGCTCAAACTTTCTGATGTGAATCTAAAACTGCAGATAAAGCCATTCTCACAAATTTAACAATGCCCTGTCAAAACAATGGAGCGCAACATGAACAAAAACTTTATTCTGAAGTGGGTTTTGGCAGTCTGAATAATAGCAGAAATATCGCCGCAGACTTCTGGAACAAAGACATTGTTCCTGTGGCGCTCCAGTGCCAAATTTCACAACCCTGTAAATGGCCATTAAAAAGGACTGTGAATAATGCATAGGGACGCTAGCCAGTTCCTTTTTTCCTCTGTTCCTGCTTTCTCCAGGGCTAGCTAATGGCGAAGCAGAATCATATGGTAGTGCAGTCTGAGGCACTTAGTCTCTTCGCTTTCCAGCTCGCTTTGCCAGTCTAAAAGATCCTCAGACGTCTCTTTTTCTTCTAACAGCGTCGTTCTGCGCCTCTTCTTTTCCTGTCCGCTTGCCGTCGCTCATTTGCTCCCGGGCTTTAATGGAAAAGGGAAGCAATTTGATAGGCTCCCGTCTAAAGTCTTCTGACACACTCTCCTGTGGCTTGTGTACCACAGTGGGTGTCCACGTGTCTCATTTCCCCCCCAGGGAGAAGTGAGCAATGTTCATCCATCCGGGCCTCCGCAGGAGCAAAGGAAGTGGGAGTCAGAGGGTGTTGATTAAAGGAATGACAGGATGGGAAAGAAAAAAATGGGGAGAGGGTTGTTGAAAAGGAAGAAGAGAAATGAGGTGACTAGAGGGAGTTGCAGTGGGAAGTGTGTTGTGGCAGCAAAGAAGCTTTGGTAGCTCCTCAGTGGCCTTTTTTTTTTTTTTTTTACTGTATCATCCAAGACACAGTCCCTTAGGGGGGTCTTTGAAAGAAGTGATTTGCCTCCTTTCTGTGGCTTTGTTCCAGCAGCGCTTGCTGTTGGCTGGAACCTCAAGGGAATGTAACGCATAGGAAAGTGAGACTTTGTTACTAAATTTATACCATGTTTAAAAGACAATGCATTTCTGTGTCTATCTATCGATCTATCTACCTCTATAGATCGATAGATAGATGTAAATACTGTATAATACTGTATATGTGTGTGTGTGTGTGTGTGTGTGTGTGTTTTAAACAAATATATAAATATATACTGGGGAGGCTAATTCCACTAAAAAACCTTAGTGAGGGACTGTAGGTTGAAAATTATGAAAATTATTTTTGGACTGTAGTGACTGCCACCAAATAAAGCTGATCTAAGTGTTGCAAATAAATGAGTTCTTTTACCAAACTGAGACAGTTTAAAGAAAGTAACATCACATATCATCCACACCTCGTCTGTATGTTCACAGGAAAAGCAGCACGACAGTGGCACAATGTCAAATGCTCCAAGTTCTTTATAGTGTCTAAATTTTTTTTTTTTTACCATTTTACTGTGCTCACTGTGCAATAAATAATCATGTCCTTTGGTATAGCAGAAATAACTGAATAACATTAAGTAATTTTGTGCTGCACTTGTAAAATGTAAAAAATACTTGAGTTTAAAAAACCAGCATTATAGCATTATAGTAATGAACTGTATAAAATAGATGGACATAACCACCATGTTGTAACCATAGGTTTGTAGATATGCATTTTAGAACCTTTATTAGTATGTTTGAATCACTCAGACATAGGTTTATGAAAATTTGACTTAAGTAGCATCCAGATAACACAGTAAAACTTCGGCAGTTGGTCCAATCACAGACTTGAGTTAGCTAAGGTATTGCTGAGCAGCAAGCTCTTTACATCTAACTGTTACGGTGTGTTCACACCGAACGCGATAGAGGCGGCCAGAGCGTCAGGTTTACATGTAAAGTCAATGGAAAGAGCGCGATGACACGCGATTGCGCGTCCGGCGAAAATTCGGAGGCAGATTTGCGTCGCAAAAATGCCAAAACGCCTGAAACGCGCGTCAGTGTAGCGCGTGGGGCGCGTGGGGCGCGTTTGACTCGCGAAAAAAACCACGCGCTTGAATTTTTGTGTTGCATTTTGTGCATACGCGTGTTTCGCCTCTACCGCTCGAGTTGGAAAATCTGAACTCCAGCGTCAAATCGCGCCGCGACAACCAATCAGGAGCCTGGTGACGTGGCTGTGACCTATGTCAAAGGGGCAGATCCAGCCAAAGCCCTTCGTTCTTCAATGGAGGGAAGGCTAATCAACGCCGTAGCAAACCACCCGGAGCTGTACGACACCAGCTGCTTTGTGTACCGAGACAGGAATATAAAGGACCGAGCTTGGAGGAAGAAATGTGAAGAGATCGGGCAACCTGGTAAGTTCATTCATTTCTCTTTTTACATTTTTCACTGACCCGGGGAAGCCGCACAAAAGCTAGCAAGCCACCGCTATTTTCCCACTGATGTACAAATACCGTTCTGCTTTTATGCATGTTGTCATATAGAATTATATTTTGTTTATTAATAAACAGCACACAGTGGTCCCGCTCATCCGTCACTGCCTCGCTTTTTCGCTGATTTCTTTTTTTTTTTTTGCACCGTACAGCACTGCATTCTGCAGCCTGATTGACAAATCTCCTCCGTGTCGTGTCTCCTGCGCTTGTCAAATTTATCATGTTTTGTTTTGATAACCATCACATTCAATAGATAAAACAGCACAAAAACACCCATAACTATGACCCTCATTCGGAAATACACACCTGCACCGCGAGGGAAAAAGCCGCACGAAAGTGGCAGGCAGATGAAGACAAAACACGGCATAATAATACTTTTACGTTTTGTAATCTACAAAGATTTGCACTTTGAGAATCAACTTGTGAGAACTGTGACTAATGTTCATGTGTGTGGGGAAAAAAGTGTATAAAGTGCGTGGCGAGGGGCTAGTTATTCTGACAACCCCTGCTGCAATAAATGAGGGACCACTGTATATACTTTCTCTATGACTATTGTTTAAAACCTGTTAACATTTAATATTGTCTTGATAGAACCAGCTGATTCTGCGGCAGAGCATCCCCTGTTGCATCTCTTTGCTCCCCAGTCCCTGAGCTCCTGCTGCTGCACCCACAGGTATGCAATTGTAGCATCAGATGTACAGCATGCACTGATAGCTTTTTACTCGGTGGGATTCCCTTGTGATCACCTTTACTAAATATCTACAACCAATCTGATTATATCCTGTTGTTTTTTTTCAATGTTGAAATTAAAATCTAGTAGCAGCCTTCTCATTTCTTTGTGTTTTGTGCTGTTTTACAGGCCCAGAGAGGAGGACAGCTCAGAGGCAGATGAGGGACGGGTCCCAGGACGGTCCATTGGCGGTGGAGCTGGCCATCCTGGAGTTCCTGAAGAGGCCACACCAGTCTCCAATGGAGCATTTCCTCCTCAGCCTTGTTCCTGCTCTGGAGAGCAGCTGGGTCCTTTTTATTCCTGTCTCTCTGTAAATACTTATATTTTATATATTTATGGTTAATGTTTTTCTGTTTGAGAATTTTAATATTATTTCAAATAAATTTTTATAATGACTAATGTCTCAGTTCTACTACACAGCAAATGTTGGCACATGACTTGACACATGTAGAATTTATTTCATATTATACTAATGACAAAATATACTAATACAGTGGGATGCAAAAGTTTGGGCAACCTTGTTAATAGCCAGTATTTTCCTGTATAAATCGTTGGTTGTTACAATAAAAAATGTCAATTAAATATATCATACAGGAGACACACACAGATATTTGAGAAGTGAAAAGAAGTTTACTGGAATTACAAAAAGTGTGCAATAATTGTTTAAACAAAATCAAGCAGGTGCATAAATTTGGGCACCACAAAAAAAGAAATGAAATAAATATTTAGTGTATATCAATGTGTGTGTCTCCTATATGATATATGGGGTGCATTCGTCTGGACGTGCTTCCCATCCAGAGCTCCACAGCAGAGAGGGAAGTTCCAGCACTCCTGGAATCCCTCTGTGATGGACCGCCAGTCTCCAGGTGAAGGCACAGCCATGTAGTCGTCCACTAGACAGTCCCAGATGGCCGTCGCTACCTGGGGGCTGATCTGGCACACCGTGGACACACCGACTCTGAAACTGAACGCGATGGTCCTGAAGGAGTCCCCGGTGGCAAGGGACCTGGACAAAATTGTTCAAAATTAGTATTATGTGTACTGCAGTTACAAAATACATTATTCAAATTCCAAAATACTTTTGTGATGTCAGATTTAAATTACAAAACATAAATCTTACATAAAACATTATGTAATTATAAGGATAATTACATAATATATATTAGATATAATATAAAACAGTCAGTTGTGTTTTGTTTTAACTTTAACATATCATAATTTGATTGGTATCAACTTTTACCACTACAGTGAGCCAATCACTCATAATCCCTCAACATTAGTCAGGTAGGAATGAAGTAAGACATTAATAGAAATAAAGAGTTGTATGTTGACATGTAGCCCTTTCCTTGCTTAAATCACTGTTAATATTTTTTGAAAAATTAACCTGTGATAAGACATAGCTTATCAAGATAGAATATGCTAGATAGAATCATATAACTAAAGATGAACCAAACTGTTCACAATTTCATCTAGCTCTCAGATTTAAGAAAGGCTGGTGACCCCTGTTATAGAGTCTGACAGCTGCAGGGATTATATACAAATATTCAACTATACCAGAATTAAACCAGGTGTAAATAAAAAAAAGGAGCGAGTATCACTACAAAGATTAACCCACAGTGGTCCTCATACCACAGTTTGATATCAGCAAACACCGAGAGCATACACTGATAGACACCACAGCCATGCTATCATTGCTAACACTGATAACAGCATAAATCAAATTAAATCGGGACTTGATGAGACCTTTCGAATATCACTAGAAATATTATAAACAGTCGTCTCCATACCACAGTTTGCTATCAGTAAACACCTACAGCATTCACTGTTAGCATACCACATCCATGTTAGCAGTGTATAAACGATAGTTTAGCATATATTAGCACAGGTATCAATAAAGGACTACCTATTAAACACTTTTACTAACCTCAGGCAGATGGACAGGCGCTCTGCAGGTGGGATTGAGCGCCTGTAGTTGATGTCTAGGCGGGCGATTCTGGGACCGACGCGGGACAGCAGGTCCTCAAACTGGGCAAGTGAAAGACAGTGATATCGCTGTCATCGCCGTCATCCAGGCGCAGCTCCTGGGGCAAGTGGTGAAACTCATCAAACTGCTCACGCCTCTGGAGGACTGGAACCAGGTACGGCGAGGACGTCCTTAACGCCGCTGCTCTGCTCTCCACAGTAAATAGAGAAGCGCTAGCTCGGCAGCTGCCATCTAGCAAAGATACCGTCTGGCACAACTTCCTCCCACATTCCTCCCACATTTCCGGTTCACGCGCGTGAGACGATGCAATTTTGAGGCGCGATGGATTTCTGTTGGACACGCGTCGAGGTGCGAATGTGCACGCGTCAAATTAGGGGCGTTTGGGGCGTTTTCGCCCGCGCCTATCGCGTTCGGTGTGAACACACCGTTAGACCAGAGAAAACCATGACATGAGCAGAATTATTGTGACCACGTGCAATGAACATGCAGCCTTGTTGCCTTTTCAAAGATTGAGTTCAGATCTGTAACCACATACAATCATTTTGCTATCCTCAAAGCTTTGACTTGTGGGTCTGATTCTGACTGGTCAGTCATGACCACAAAAAGACAAGAGTCAGTCCGTGGGGTCAAATTGCCAATTACATGCAATCTGTTTGTGATAAACTGTGATAAGTCAGTGAAAACTGAAAATCTGGGACTTTATTTTTAATTCACATTAACAAGAATTTCATTTTGATTATAATCAAAGTCCAAACAATGTTTAATAGATATGAAACAGAATTTCAGACTTTACCAAAGAAAAAGTGACACAGTTGCTCCAGGATGGCGATTTAACAGGAAAATAACATTTCACAATGGCATTCAGTGACCTTGCTTCTAAATGGGAACATAATCAGAATACAGCTACTGTACTTGGCAAGCAGTTGACTTGAGTACCCTATTGCATAGAGACATGTCACAGGAGAGTTGTGCTCATCAGCACAGACTGACTCAGATTGATCGGAAGATGCTGGCAATCTGTCTGCGTCTATAAATTAGATGGCAATTATTTGCAGAACTTTACTAATCTGTCGGAGAGTGATTGCAGCAGGTCTGACTCGACTCAGTTTGTGCTGATGAGCACAACTCTACTGTGACACGTCTCTTTGCAATAGGGAACACGAGTCAGCTGCTTGCCACATAGCTGTATTCTGTTTATATTTAGAAGCAAGGTTGTCAAATACTTGTGCAATTTTGCAGTTAAATCACCATCCTGCAGCGACTATGTCACTATTGTGGTGGAAATTCTGCATTTTTGTTTCATATCTATGAGATTCTCTGTGGACACTGAGTGTTTGGAGACGGGTTGCCTCCCACCAGGAGACCTGTGCAATCACCTTGAGATTAAGATTGATGGCCCAGTGGTTGTACTACCTCCTAGCAACAACTGATTTCTCCTAGTCACAAGGATGTTGGCTTTCGTACAAATGTTACACAATGAGAAATTGTCTCTAAAGACCCATTTTTTTCCTATTAGACTCTAAGCATGCTAGTTTAATCTCTGAAGGTGAGTATTTTTATGAGGAACTCTATGTGGCTTGAGCAAGGCTGCTGGTGTGTATGACCTTCTGTAGACTTTGATAGCGATTTGTATCAATGATTTTTCTTCTTTTTAATGAAAAAAGGTTATTTACAGCTCTTTACCGGTGTGAAGTTTGTGTTTTTCTCTGATAGAAAAACGAATACCTGTTGGGTTTTCAGCTGTTGTTTGGGTAACTTGAAATTTGAAATTGTAGTCATCACACTGTGGCGAGAAAATAGAACTCTTTGAGATCCTTCTCTACTTTGAATCTTTTATAGTAATCACAGACTGTCCGGGGCGATAACACAAGTGTGCAGTTCATTGACATCATATTATACATCTTCAGGGTATTGAAGTGGCAACGGCGCACACACACGGTTGCCTCTCGCTACAGGCTGCCAACATGGAAAGCTGCCTAGTGTGGCTTTAAATCCTTGTCTGATAGATAATAATTACAGACAGAATCCTCCATATCACAGAGATACAGCACAGCAGTTGCTCAATATGGCTCACAGCAAAATCAAAGACTCCTACGGGGGATACAAATGTACAAATTTTATACCTGGATCTGCTCTCTTCATACACATTTGCAGAAAAGCACACCCCTTCCTGCTGCTTGCAGGGGAATGAAGGGCAGGTGTCCATGTGGTGGAAACGCAGTGGCACTCTCGGCAGCCTCTGGCAGGGTTATTGATGACTGCTGGTGTCAGTGGTGATGGGATTGGCTGGAGCTTCGTTGCTGAACTGGAGAGGCCCGCTGCCACTGTGAGGGCCTGACTCCCGTTATTGCATCATCCACACACAGATATGAAGCTCAGAGCCACAGACTTGCTTTGTGCAGATTTGTGCAACCAATGCTTTTTCTTTTTTTGGTTTGTTTTTTGTTTCTTATTCATGCACACTTCTCATACCACTTGAATAACAAATAGCATCATGCACAAGATCTGAGATTAGCTGCACAAGTGAGATGATACAGCCCATGCGGTGTTTAGCCTCGGCATCAGCTCTTAGACTGACGCAACAAAGATCCATCTCAGCGAGGGTTTTATCAGAGCTCAGGTCTTGTTATTCACCGTCTTTATGATTTCTTCAGTGTTTGACATTGCACCAACACCCCTTATGGCGATGGTCATTACTGATGCTGTGCTACGGTGATTTGTAGCACAGTCTCCTCCGCCAGGTTTACCGCTGTAATTGTGCAGCTTTAGCCTCCAATTAGCATAGGCTTCCATATGTATGGGGGGAGATCTCCATATATTATGACTGTCACCAGAAGAGGCCAGGCCACTCAGAGCAAATGTGTATTATTAGCATGGGGAAGGAGCAGGGGTGGGCAGGGGGTGGATGCCAGCGGTGGAAGTGGTGAAAGATGCAGTTTTGATTCTGTTTCCTGTCAAATGAATCTTGGCCTCTGGTGACCCAATTAGGGTGGTAATAAATCAAAGGACCCCACAGGCTCTCACATTCTGTTGATGTGAGATATGTCAGTGACCCTCTGGGGAGGCCGGGGCAACCTTCACATCACTTCCCCGAATCAAGGTTAGCCACAAGTATCAGGGACTGCCTGCGAAACCACATCAGCTTTTTGGGGGCATAGGCGTAAATTGTTATTTGACTTTTTGCTTGTTATGAAATTAGGCCCTATCGCTATGGATCTTGTACTTTTGGGTTGTTTTTGTTATCCATGTTGTTGATTTGCAGTGGGTTTAAAAGATTCAAAGTGTATGTGGTGGCACCGTAGAGGCCTACAGATGCTGTGAACTTTCGCTTGGCTGCTGCAGAAGCCAGTGCACTGAATGAGCGAGCTTTTTAAGCTTTCCTCTGCAGACAGTCTGCGGATCCAGTGGGAGCTTCTGCCCTCCGTGCATGCTTCGCTATTTTTGGCGTTTCAAAAGAGACGACATGTTGTTATGCATCCCCTGTATTGCTTGGCTCTCTGAAAAGTCTTCATGCTTTGAGTGGTAAAGTTAAAAATATGTCTAATTTTTTTTGCCTTTCAAAGGGAGTGTTTCAGTGTTTCAGATTAGTTTCAATTGGGCTCACAGTAACCAGTAGCGCATCCAACCTTTCAACAGTTTTTTCCTTCTTTTCAAATCTAGTGGATAATTGGATCGTTAGTGAATGCATGCAGGGTAATCGTAAACAAAGTTGGTGGTACTAATAAAAAAACAAACCAAAAAAAAGCACATCGGTACTGTTAAGAGTGCAGCTGTTACATGACAAACTAATGCAGCCAGCACAGCACTATTCCCCACATCCTAGTCACTTATTGACTTAAGCCTCACCTCCCGACAACAAACATGGTGGGGTGGGGGGCCACAACCAGGAAAAAAAAAAAGCCCCCGTCTGCAGTGTGCCTTTGGAAGTTGTATGGGAGCTATATCACTGGGAGGCTGTTAGTGTAGATGTCGGGTGGCGGGCTGACAGGTGTGACGGCCCTCGCGCTCTGAGGAAAGAGAAGGAGAGAAGGCAAAGTAAGAATCTAACAACCCTGATAGGCCAATATCTCAGCCCAGAGCCCTCTGGGAAATGTCCAGCTGCTAGTCTTATTGGTGGAGAGAGATGAAGCTGACAGACCTTAGAGGACGGCGCTCTGTGGAATGCCTTGTCTTTCTCACTTAGACTCTCTCTCTTTCAGTCTCCTCGCTGCGTCCCTCCTCTTTTCTCAGCTGAAATGCTCCTGGTGGGTTTTTGAGATGGGGAAGCGGAATTATCTGTCATGTAGATAATGAAATCCGAAGATTAAGTAATCGTGACATACAGAATTTCTCATATCCTGACACTGTTATCCCCAGTGCTAATTCTGCCTTTTATTTGGATTTGCTACATCTACAGTTCCCCAGTAGATTAATAATAATTTATAGCCGTGCAGATTTGATTTGTTTAGATTATTTCTTTGTCTGGTGGCATCAACACTTGGGTCGTGCTCATCTTCTGTAGTTGTAACTGAATAACACGTCACCATTTATGCAAACGTTGGTCATTTTACTGGCGACAAGCTGTGCTTATTAGCATAGCTGTACAACGAGACTACCCTGGCAGACATGGCTGCTTGTACTTTTTTGAAATCTTTCACTGTAACTGTATATTACACGCTTGGAGTGTGGCGTTTAAAAGAAGTATGCATTTAATCATGGATGATGATGATTTTAATAAAGTTATAATGGGCTGCATTATTGGAATTTTAAGGTCCAGTGTGTTTGGAGCTTGAGTCATTCTTGACACTAAAAGTCACAAGTTTTTCAGTTTTATTTTAAAGGCAGTAATCAAGGAATTATTCATGATAAATGGGGCATCCATTTATTACAACATGATGTTGTAATAAAAAAAAGACTTGAAAATAATCATTTATACCCTAAATATGTCAGGATTTTCAAATCAATTCAAAAGCAAATAAGGGTCTTTGCTCTTTGCCTTTCTATTCATTCTAACTAAGTCGCCCTCTGCTGGCCATTAGTAACGTGCTGATTTTAGACACTGCTGCAGCGGCTTCACTTCACTGACCTGAAGGTTAATTTACATGTTACTTACAGTCTTTGCATGCTAAATAATAATGACACCATCAATGTTCATGTTATTCTCCACTCACTTAGGCTAAATGAGTGGTTGGCCACCGCCTGGTTCGACAGGGAAATATGAGTATTTCCTGACCAATTGCGAGTAGTTAGCTGGCAGTCGCTATGAAACTGATTCCTGAGTCTCAACCATACAGACCGACAGACTGCCCAGTGACCCCCTGGTAACGACCTGTCACTACAGAAAACTGTACACTCCCTGACCAGTTAACAAGCCTTAGCGAGCGGCTGTTTGCTGTTGCTAGGTGAAAATGATCACAAAGACATATGCGGTTGTTCAGCAAAAGGCTCCGTGTGATTGCTTTGGTTGTGAACAGATTGCCGAGGTGACCCTTAGTTTGAATGGAAGACTCCATCTTGCAACGCTTGGAGTTTAGTTAGCGAGCGTTTGCGGTGAAAACCAGAAACCATTCACCTTCAAAGTAAAAGCTGTGCTATTTAGAATGTGTTGATTTCAGTGGTAAGGCACAACATTTATTTTGAAGACAAACATTTTCCATTTTTGGTTTGTGTCATATGCATACTCAGTGATTAGCTAGCAAGTGTTTGCCATCAAGTCTTACATGTAAACTATAGGTCACAGACCAAAGCAATCACAAAAAGGCTTGAACAGTGATTCTCACTGCTTAACCCTCACCAGCTGGTCTCTCTAGACCTGTGTGACTGAGGTCTCAGTCCGCTATAAGCCTCTCTTTCTTCTCTCAACGCTGCCTGTTCGCCTGAGAGTACGAAATCCACTAGAAATGTGTCATTAATGATTATTTGCTTGCTATGTTGGTTAATCACATCAACATAGCAAGGGGAAAGCGTACTATATGAAACAATTAAATGGACACTTTGCGGCTGTTATATGAACAAATAGTTGGGGAGTGAGCTAAGTGCTGTTTAAGGATGTGGATAAACCAGTCACCAGGAACTCAAGACTGGCAACACATGGAAGATTTAATTAGCTTATGTTCTGTGCTAGCATGTTCCCTCAGAAATTTGTTGGGCATGGGAATGGCGACTTCCCCACTGGCGCTTTATTGTACAGTGCGTAACATCGACCACACAATGAGACATCACGATGGCACTAGACTTCCTTATTGAAAGGATGCTTGTGTGTTATTCTAGCTCTAGCTTAAGGATGCTATTAGCATTAATGTCTTTTGGGCTTTTTTCGTGCTTTGTGAGTTAATTATTTAGCAAAACGTTTAAGGATGCAGGCCACTAAATTAGCAAAATAAGACAAGATAAATCAGGCGAAAAAAAAAACACCCAAAAACACAGCTGGTGAAAGAGTCATGATATTTGCCCAATCGCCCGATCCTCCATTAAAAAGCGATTAAGGAAAATAAAAAAATGGCACAAAAATGACTTTATTGCCCTGATGCAACAACATTATAAGTTATAAAGCAATTTGAGAAATACAGACTGAGACTTCTAATGGAAACAATGGTGGGAATCTATGTTAGTGGGACAGGGCTAATATAACACGTGTGGCTAATGTGCTACATTTTCCTTCTACAGAAACACCCCTGGAGGTCATGCTTGGGTTTACGTTTTATTTGTCACATAAATTTTAGGCTTTCGCTGGATAGGGATTGTTCTATAATTGCTGCAAACGCTACTCCCACTTTACTGACTCACACACAAAAACAAACACACATAAACCAGCCTGATACACTCAACGCTTGCTCATAGCGACCCATTTAACCTCTGGCTACAATCCTAAGCATCTGACTGAGTGAAGCCTTAGAACATCAGCAAACGATGAATTGCTCTGAAGCAACGCTGAGTGTGTATCTGCTCATGTTCTTTCCTCACTGTAACTTTTTTTTTTCTGACAATGCATATACTGTGTGTACACAAGTTATATAAATAAATAAGTGAAAGTTTGAATTATTCATACTTTGAAGGAAAAGAGGTGCCTGGGCAAAGACAGAAAATGTATTCTAAAGTTGCGAATCTGTTATCTGAGCGGCAGGGTATGTAAATGCTTGACTGCAATAGAAGTCGACGTCAAATGACACTGCAGGCAGACCGTGTCTTCCTTGCCACTGGTCAAAGTAGGTCCTTTTTCTTTCCCACAGACAATCTTGTTTCCGTCAGACAAAACCCCTCAAGGTCACGAGCTAGAATTGGGGCGCTGCGCCCTTCATGTATCCTTCACCAGGCTAAAGACACAGTGCAACACAGCAGAAACAAAAAGAAAAAAGAAAAAAAGGAGGTAAATAGAAACAGTGTGATGAAATGAGATGACAGGAAGCATTCGCACAGAACACCAGAGACATTATGTCCTCTCCTTGGGTGAGTCAAACCTCAACTTTTTCTTTTTTTGTACATCAATATTTTACTGCAAAAAAGATTTTTCTTAATGCATAAAGCAGTGATGAATGATTAAACGGGACCTTACAGTTTCCTCATTCCGTCTTTTAGTGACACCTTTTTTGCAGCAGAAGTGTCTCTTTCGGAGCCTTAAGGGAGAGAAGAAGTGACATTGAAAATGTAGGCAATGTTTTGCTCTTTTTTACATTTTTTTTCTTTTCTGTAGCTCTTAACGTTCAAGCAAAGTTTAATGCAGTCAGTAAATATTAAACTTCCTCGGGCTCGCTAGGAAGAGTCAAATTAGACACTTCCAGATACATTTGTCAACCCGCCGCTTTTCGACGCGGATCCCCTGTGGGGAGTGTAAACAAGTGATATCATCTTCTTCCTTGCTAAGCCCCTCCCCTGTGGCTCTGAGTGACAGCTCCTGGTGGCAGACCCCCCACCCCCTGGGCACTGAGCATTGGGAACCACAGACTCCCAGAGCCCAGGGCTATGCCAGCTGCCACGCTGATACCCCTCTGTGGGGTGCCTGAGTGGGTGAACGCGCACAAGCCTGGAATCTGTGTGCACGTTTGAACGTTGTGTATCCACGCCTTCATTTGTCGCCTGTTTTGCGTGCGCATTTGTTTGAGCAGAGGATCAGAAACGTCGTGACCAAGGCATTTCGGGGTGTTTACTTTTAATTATGTTGTTGTTTTACCCCTATTCTCAGCACTGAATGAGGGTCTCCATTAATTATGCACAGGAAATGCACTGTGGGTTTTCACAGGCACCGAGATATGCCTTTTGTGCATCCCCGCATTTCCCTCCTATTGACTTTAAACAGATAAACGAGGTATGCTTGGTTTGCATTCAGCGGCTGTCAATGGATCGTGTTTAATGTCTGCCATTACCAATGATTAGCTTTGGATTAGCCGCAGCTTTTGTCCCGTCTGCCCGCTTTGTTTTCCCTGTCCCTTTCAAATCCAAGTCATTGGGAAAAAGTGGCTCTTTAGAACTGTATCTAAACACGATCAAGCGACGAAAATGCGCTGCGGGGCCAGACTGCTGTCACAACACAGGTTTTGATGGCGAGTCTCGACTCTGATGGGTGGACATGTTGGCAAACAGTGTTAGTCAGAGCTTACTGTTTGTTAAATATAAAGCAGGCCTGCGATATGGTCATTGTTCAGCGTGTTTGTCAGAATGGAGATAATGATAGTTGTATCTATTCATGGCACTGTGGGCGTTATTATTTTTTTAATTAAAAGCAATTGAGTAACTAAATCACACAAGGGAGAAAATTGCTACTCGCCATATGCTTATATAAAATGCACCTCTGGCCAATATTTTTCCTTGTTTCTTCTTTTTTGTTATCTAAGCAGATGTTTTTCATCAGCAATACACACAGGACATCAGTTAAAACACTCAAAAACAGAAATATGTGTCCTTTTTTTAATGTATGTTCATCTACATGCTACATGCATCTGAACCCTGTCATGAATCACTGTCAGTTTGATGGGTTGTTCACATATACAAGCCCTGTCAGTGCCCTATTAACTCTCACAATTAACAATAAATGAAATGAAATGGCCATAGTAGATATTGCTATGCATAGAAATTAGCTTGTTATCGAAGGACAAAGTAGAGAAATTCAGACTAAGAGCGGTAATTGCTTTGGCTTTTTATACAGAGGTTGTGACAAAATGAGCTAATGTGTTTAGTGCTCGTATTTCTCACCAGCAATGCTAAATTTATTGACCGTTTATGCCCATTGATGAGCATCTGACTTACACGGCTCCATTAGTGAGTCTAAATTTTAACATTTAGCATTTAAAGTGTTACACATTCAGCCTGTTATCACCTTGAGAATATGTCAAGAATAAACAGGCTTAATGTCTCAGCAGGACTGTGAAGAACGTATCCAAGTTTTTATGTGTTTTTATAGATCTCACAAAAGAGCCGCACAAGTGTTTATGACCAAATATCTGCAAAATAGAAGACATGAAAAATATTTTTAATTAGCTCTAGTGTTTAATAATAGTGTGTTAGCATATTTAACCAAGTCAACATGGGAGACATGATCTGCTTTAGCAAGCTGACATAGGTTACTCTCTTCAGTTGAACTAAGTTTTTGTGCCTTGTACAATTAACCCACCCAGTTACATACACTATACGGACAAAACTATGCCTCAGTCTTTGAATTCAAGTGTTTCACTCATAAAATCCAATCACCTCGTTCTTTAGATACATTTGTTTAAGGTATAGGAAAACTCAATTCCAATAAGTCAGTTCTTGCCTCGAAGATATTCCACGATCACCTGCAAGTGTTATTATTGGAGAGTGGACGCATTTAGGAAACAAGTGATGGGGCTCACATTGGATAAAAAGCAGTTACACCAGTAAACCAAGCTAATAGCATCCATTAATACTTCCCTCATCTGGCCAGGAGCAACAAAAACATGACAGATACACATCATGGCAATATGTCTTCAAGTACTCACTTCTCTCAGGGTGAAACAAATAAGGCATTCTTGGCAAGTATGGCCAAGTGTTTGAGTTCACATCATAGAGGGACATTAATCCAAAACATGATAAATGCCAAAATATGAGAAAATGCCAAATACAAGCCAGTAATTAGCTGTATGTTAAGAGCTGCTGTGTTTCTATTTCATGACCATTAGAAATCTTTTTGATTCAGAAGAACAAGTTCAGTACCCCATTTCTTTCAAAATACAGCATATCGTGCTGCTGCTGCTGGTGTAATTCTCCTCTGATGGATTTCTCACCCGTGTGACTGAAAAAACCGTGTACGTGACTCACACACAGTGAGCGTTAACAAGATTAACACCGCCAGAGAAATGACTGTTTTATTATTATTATTATTGTTATTATTATTATTTTTGCATCTGTTTGTTCTTCTGAGGTTTCGTTAGTTCCACGGTAGCTAAAGGCATAAATCCATAGATCTGTGTAGCTACATGCCATTTGGAACAAGAGATACCCCAAGGTGTAGTTTTGATAAGTTGTTCTCTATTATAGGAGAGATTAGAAGCTATTATTGTGAGAAAGTGTGGTAATTGATACAGCGGAGCTTGTTAGATAAACAACAAGTTGACTTGCCCTGGGCTTGTAGAAAGAGATGGCCAATTTAACTTGTGATAGAAATCAAAGAAAAGTAATTGGAAACTGCATCACCTGGAATGAAGCCGAGGATGATGTGGCAAACTGCGACGTCAATATGGCATATAAGACTCGTCCTTTAAATCATGTCTTGAAAAAAAAGTCTGGAATGAAAACTCTTATGTAGCCTTTAGCAAATGACAGCTTCTATTGAAGTACTTTGTATTGATATCAAGCTGAACATTTTTTTTTACCACTTATTTGCCCAAAATGACAATTTAGCTGTGTATTTATTAGGTAAAAGTACAGGTTTGCTGTGATTTTCAGCGAGAGCAGGCTGAGCTTGTGGCCTGTCAAGCGCTGGCTGCGACTCGCGCCGTCATTCAGCCGCAGCTTCATCCTCCCCGTTGTGTGGAGTCAACACTGGAGCCGCTATCATCGCAGGTAATCATCTTCACGCTCTGTTGCGTTCCAAGAGACAAGCCAAACACCTTTCCCAACTAGCATTAAGGCCACAGACTGACCGACATGTGGCGATGTAAATACACACTCCGCTGTGTCGCGGAAGGACGCCGCTCTTTCAGTTGTGGGGGATCCAATTACCTGAGCCACGATTGGAAGCGAGGGGAAATGCCAGTGGTGGTTAGTGCACACATCAGTACCCAGGAGACAGACAGACGCCTGCTTCTCCCCGTCCCCACGCTCATATACACTACTACATGCAGAGCTCAAGCTTATTTATGCACTTGCTCACTGAACCGTGAAGTCCCAGTTGGTCGTCAGATGCGTGTGTGTGCGTTTATGTGTGGCTAAAGCTTGCTAGAATGTCAGAAAGCCACACATGTGAAGCTCTGAATTGATAAAATTGAAAAAAACAAAAAAAAAGGAAAAGAAGACATAACACTGACTGTGACTGTGCATAAAAACAACACATTTTCCAGTTTTTTTTCTTTCTTTTTATCAAGCCCACAAAAATTCCTGAGGCACGTTCACAAATAATTCCTTAGGATGAGCGTGGTGTCAGCCAATTAGCATGTTCCCTCGCATCTGATCTGACAGCTCGCGATCCTCGCGATGAGACTTGTTAGCCTCCCTCTTTCTAGTTAGTCAGTCGCATGACGGCGGACGTTCCTCCACTTGGCTGCTCGTTTGCTGTTTGTCAGTAGAAATGATGCGCTTGAGCAATGAAGGGAACACTGAAGGTGAAAATTGTCACAGTGGCCACTGTACCATCTGTTCATTGTGTTGTTCATAGTGTTGTTCATTGCGCAAAGGAATGCGCATGAAGAAATGTTGAAGGTACCAGGCAGGTTTAAATGGTTTAGGAGATTAAAGGGAAGTTATGAGGAGGAAGGAAGTTCGAACCACGTTTTATTATAGGATATTGTTCTAATATATAGTACAAGTACCACAGAAACCCACAGAGCTGAAAGTCATTTTTCAAATAAATGCAGCCCATTATAAATGGAACATATCCATCATTTTCACAGCAGTAATTGTGCCACTGTACAGTGAGGCAGGTTGAGTTGACTGAGTTTTAAGTTACCTTCAGTGATATCATAATTAGTTATATTAAATCAGCTATTCTTCTTCATCATCAGCTTGATGTAATTATCAGTTTGTTGATTTTAAGTGAAATGAACTTTAATAGCATTTTTAGTGTATTTTGCCTCTATACAAAAAAGAATTACAGACATTTTTATACACAGTATGTCATTTCTAAAGTAATTGCACAGTTTACTGGGAAATGGTTTCATGGCCAGGTGAGGCCAGTTCTCTTTGTATTCAATGAGAAATTAGCTGTGAATGCAAGTGAGGGAGGCCATCATTGAGCTGAAAATCAAAATAAGCTTATCGGGAAGACAACAAAAACTTTAGGAGAGGCCAAATCAGCAATCTGATACTTAAAATGAATGAATGCAATGACCAGTTCAGCAACACCATAGGTCCTAAAAGACAACAGAAGGCAAATAAAATGCAAGATGACCAAATTAAGTCTGTGTTTAAAAAAAAAGGCATATCATTGTCAAGGTCTGGATGTTGTGTTTTCAGTACGAGAGACGTTTCATCACTTAATCGAGTAATTATCTGGTTGATTGAACATGCATCAAGACAAAGACTAGATTTAGACTTTTCCAGGGAACTTTTAGAAGTGGCTTTTCCATAATGATGGGAAAACAAAAAGTATGAAGAAGTAGAGAGACAGCTCATGATGTGAAGCATACCACATCATGTGTCAAACACGTTGGAGGAAATGTTGTGGCCCGGTGAGTGCACAGAGCCATACTCTGCTCGGATTCAAACACGTGCTGCAAAATTGATCGAACATTGCTTCACAGCCAGTGGACCAATGATCCAAATCGAACTTCAAAAGCAACCCAATGCAAAGAAATGGGACTTCAATGGCCAAGTCAGTCACCTGATCTCAGCCAAACAGAGCATGCTTTTCAGCATCAAGCAGCAACACAAGGACAGCATTTGGTGGGTTCTAGACTTAAAGCAGTCATTGACTTCAAAGGATTTTCATTCAAGTGTTAAAAACAAGCATTATATTTAATATTAATGTTATGTTTCTGATCCTGTGAAAATTGAGGATTATGCATAAAATGACTCTAATTCCTAAACAGTTAATCCTACACATTTTGGTTAAGCCCCTTGAGTTAAAGCTGGAAGTCTGCACTTCAATCACATTGTGATCATTTGATTTAGAATCTCATGTGGTGCTGTACAGAGGGAAAGTTACAAAAACTGTGTTACTGACCAAAAAATATGGACCCAGCTGCATATGTGTCTGCTTTTTTCCACTAATATCTTCCACTGTATGAGAATTAAAATAGGTTGAAATAGGGACTCTTATCTACAGCAGTACTGTAGACTGGGGGATGACCAAGATGACCCTGCATGCCCTCGATAGATTGTGCTGGTACATGCCTGGTTAGAAATGATCAATATGGAAATTCAAAGTTATAAATAACACAGTCTGAGAAATGTTTAGATTTATTAACTCTAACACATATTAAACACAAAAACAGCAATAAAAGTCTCCGCAGTTAGGTAAATGAAAGCTCAGCCACTTGGTGGGAACATGCATTAGTAAGATTATTGGAGAATAGCCAACCAGCTGTCAAGACTTAATTATTCTCAGTAAATGCCTCATATGTGTGTAGATTTGTGCACCTTGCTGTAATTATGAAGACGCACACTTGGAAGCAAAATACTCCTGGGTTACTATTATTCTTCGATCTCTTTATCATAAACACACAAGGTGGAAGAGTTGAATGGATCTATTGTAAAGTCAGTTTTATCGAAAGGGTGTGTTTCCCCAGGAGTGCAAAAAGGGTGCGTGGGGGTTATGTATCCTTCCCTCCCTCCGGGACCATACGGGGACGGTCATCTGTGGCCTCTCTCCCCACCGCTCCAATTAAGAGAGTAATTCGAGAGCGTTTAAGTCAGCCGCCACACTGTCACTTACTGCTCCCCCAAACTGTGGACACACAGGTTAAACCATTCACACACGCACGATGTGAGAAACTCACGCAATCAGTTCCAAGACAGCCTCACACACAGCCTCTCTGACCCGCTGGTGATTATGTAGATTATGTGTTAATGTGTATGCACGCATTTGTGTGTTTGTGTGCGCGCGGGCACGGGTTCCCCTCCATTTCACTAATTGCTCAGAAAAGTAGATAAGACTGTAATTACAGCTCTTGTTGAAGAAAGAGCTGGTGGCATCAGTCTTCTTCACGGCTGCTATAAATTGCCGCTCGTGGCCTTTTTTTTTTTAAAAATCCGACGCCATCGTGGAAAAAACAAAAATGTATAGACCGTTTAAGGTAATGAGGTTTTGTCCTCTTCCTCCTCCTCCTCCTCCTTTCATTCAGCTGATAATCGCATCCACGAGTGTCGCAATGCAAATAAGCGAGACAATAAATTGCTTACTGTTCTGAAACTTTCAATCACACGTCACATGCAGATGGAAGAACCCATATCAATAGCCTAATTAAGTTTAGTTTCAGCCTTTCTGTCTGTTGTAGCTTTAAAGTTTTCTTTTCAACTTTAAATTGAACATACAAGCCAATAATCAAATCGTTAAATTATATATTTATATTTCTTGATTTTCTGTCCGACTGGGCTCTTTTCATGTCTGTGAAGTAACACTACAAAACTTATGTTAGGAAGTTAATGAGCTATATAATAGAAATCCTTCTGTTTTCCTGTTGAGGTATCTTATTAGAGTTAATTATAACTAGAATTATGTGGCAAGTATCGATCGACATGACACGCCTTGATTTTTTTTCGTGGCTTGTTTTAGTCATTTGTTCTGGTAAGTGAGCAAAATCATTCTGTCTGAATGATTGGAAATATGACATTAACAGGGTTATTCTTTTTTGTGATCATCTGCGTAAAAAGGTGTCTTGATTGCTGAATATCTCGCCCTGGAGTTACCTCAAGAGCTGATAGAGAGCACAGTTTGGCTTTGACTGTCTGATTTTTGTGCGCTCAACACACCAGTGGAAAAAAAAAATGCTGGATGAAAGTCACACTTCTGCATTTACTTCAGTGTGATGATACCATTTTTTTCGTTAATTTTAAGTGTAGGATGCTCCCGGATGTCTGGCTAACTTTTAATGCTACTGTTACACCAGTAAGTGGTGGCAGGAGACTGTGGCACGACTAAAGATGATTGTGATTTTTTTGCAATGAACTTACAATCTCGTTGCCTTTGAAACATTTGCTTTAAAGATGGGGAGCAGGTCTGAGATCACTCGCCGTCAGCTGCTGTCTTGAAGGTGCGATAAAATGGCACGAAGACAGAACAAGTCAGCTATCATTTTAATGGGATCAATTTGGGATCCAATGTTTTTCAGTGAATCAGCAAAAATCACAAATGTGGTGTTGCTTACATACACAGAAAATCATATGAACTACTTTGACTCTTAATTCAGCCAGAGCCTTGTAGATTTGTAACACAAATTCTATAATTCCTCCACAAATAGGGAGGTTGCTGCAGGATGGCAATTTAACTGCAAAATAACATAGGTGGTTGGCAACCTTGCTTTTATATAAGAATATAACCATAAGAAAAACCAGCTGGCAACTATGTGATTTGAGTCCCGTATTACAAAGGCGTGTTTTTCATCGGAGCAGACTGACTCAGATTGATTGCAACATGCTGGAAATCTCTCTGCATTTATGAATTAGACAGCAGTTATTTACAAACCTGTCAGAGAATGTTTGCACAGTGTGCAATCGTCTCAATTTTTGAGCTGCAAGTATTTTAAATTGGTCACTCAATTTAAACGAAAAAAAAAAAAAAAGAAGAAGAAAATCAATCCAACCACTGATTTTTAATTTTTTCTAATTGTTTTTACATGGGTGTGACTGAACCATGAGGTGTTTCAACTATCAAACCTGGGATAAGATGCTTCCGTGCACAGCATAAAAAAGTCCAGTATTAGCAAGAAAACTAGTGTGCAAATAAACAACAAGACAACGAAAAGAGTGGATTGAAATAAAAATGTATTTCAAGTCAACTAAAGTGGCAATGCAGATTATGGATTATGACTAAATTTTTTCTATTAATAATTTTTCCAGCTGACAAAGTTACATCTCGAAATGTTTATAACTCTCTTCTCATAAATGCCTCCTAAATACAAGTTAGCCACAGTAAGATGTCAGCAACAGATCCCGTGGGTCCTGATAGATAGACAGCCTCATTGTGGTGTGATGGGAGTGTGCACCAGTGTATAGTTGTGCGGTATGTGTAAGATAAACATCCGTGTGAATGCTTTGTAAGGAGATGGTCAGTGCTATTCACAGCACTTTTAATATTGTGGCCAAGCAGTATGTGCGGTCTAAAGGACTGTAGGAGCTGTTCATGGTGCTGAAGTCACTACTCTTAACAGGGCTTGCTTTAAAACACACACACACACACACACACACACACATCGTGCTCTGTCTTGTTGTCCCTTTATTATACAAGCTCATAGATACACACATAGACCTACTTTATATAACCCCAATTTCTGCCGCTCCTGACTTACCTCACAGTATTACTCAATCCATTATACACTCGGTACACACTGGGACACTTGACAAGATGCCAAATCCCAGAACAGGCAGTCTTTCTAGAGAGAGCAATTTCAGCCCGCTGTGGGAGTAGATTTCAGCTGAGTGCAATCCATGTTTTGGTCTGGCTTGTGGATGTTTCACAGGGGAGAAAAGATACCTGCTTTTGTTCCAAACCTGGCAAACAGTCACCCCTGATTGTTTTCCTTTCCCACCACTGTCACGTCTTATCTGGTCCACCGCTGTATCCCATAAAGGTGTAAATTCCAATGCACGATAATACACGTGCACACAAGAGAAAAAGCCTTCTGGATTTTGAAACCAATAAAGTGAAGAAAGAGCAAACTGATGCCTTTTAATTTCCATTTCACAGTGGCCTTTCTCTTTGAACAGAATGAGATTAAAACAAAGTGAAACTCAGTGTGAAGGAAGCTTTATGCGCGCGTGTGAGTGTCTGCTTAAATGATGGCGACAGATAAAAAAGAGCTTAAGAGGCAGTTTGTGGGAGAAAGCAGCAGGTGACAGGGGCTAGAAGGTACCCGCCTGCCGAGAGGAACCATTTGTAGTGGGCAAGAGCAGCGTGAGACCATATTTCTGCACTTGTTTTCATGCACTTGTTTTTGAAAAACACCACTTGTTTCAATGAAGAACACAATTGTAGAAGGGAATCGGATGTCCACTCGTGTTGACAAATGCACATTTATGCTCCGCGCAGGCTCGCGCGCTCCCACGCGCCCAGCGGGAGGAGCGATTCCAGCGATGACCGTGCGCCGCACACAGATTCATTCGTAGGCGGGAGGGTGGGGGGGCTCCGAATGATCCATCAGTGGGAGTGGTCGGGGTGCGCGTCAGACAAGCGAAATGACAAAGGCATCTCAGACAGATGAATCAGCCCGGCCGCTGTGAAAGGAGCGTGAAAGAGATGTTCACATTCATCCATCCATCCTCGTCAGCCAGCCACCCCAGCTGTCCCCCCGCCTCCAACCTGGTGCCTGACACGTTCACCCGCACACACACACACAATCATATTTTTACAAGTGAGAGATGCACTCACATGGCGAGGGGGCGCTCACTCAGTCACATGTGCATGCATTTTGCATGGGTGCTGCACCCACACAGAGCCACACACAAACATTTTGTCTATAGACACCATCAGGGGAGTAGAGAAGTTAGCCACATCTTGTTGACATTTTCATAGGCACTAGGAGTAATTTATGTAAGGTTAGCTTGCTCCCAGTGCACTGGGCCAGAACACAGTAAAAGCAAACAGAGGGAGAAAGAGAACAAATTGCTTTTTTAAATTGCTCAGACAAGGGGTGCTCTTTTTGCTCTATTAGGACAAAGTGCAAACACCGCTACAAAGCAGGGGGGGCAGACTACAGGACTGTGACTAAATCTAATAGAAATACCACTTGCTAATGCTGATACCAGTGGGCATCTGCATGCGATCAAGCTGATCTTGATGGGGAGAGCTAACCACAGCTAGAATCACCCTAGAAGGTAGTCTGTTTTCAGGCTGCACAGTGAGGCTTGACTTGGACTCATGAGGGATGAAGCTGGGAGTAATCTAAAAATATCCCAAGCAGCTTATGTTCCACTTGCTTTTTTTTTAACATTTTAACTTAATAAATAGGAATCGAAGACTTTTTTTTGTAGTTACAGGATCTGAAAAGAGACATTTGCAAAATATCTGATACTTCATTAAAGCTCATCTTAAGTCCTCCAAACAACCAAGTGCATTTTAATTGGATGTGAATTTGATTATTTCATAAGCTTAATTTATTCTGAGCACACCCACCTGAATATGTTCTTGCGTGTGTGTGCTACATATTCTCTTGACCCCTATGCTGTAAACATGTTGCATTTCACTTCTAATTAAGAGTTACTAAAATATTCGATTCCCTCATTAGGAGAAGGAGTAGTTGTAGATAATCACAGACTGGTGTGATGCATAAATAGGTCACACTGTAGCTTCACAGCAAGAAGTTCCTGGGTTCAAATCCACTGGCTGGTTGGGGCCTTATTGAAGTTTACGTTTCTTCCCTCAAAATCCAAAGACATGCATGTTTTGTTAAAAGGTGATTTTCAAATTGGTTAAAGGTGTGAATGGTTTTTTGTCTCTATGTGTTATTGTTGTGATACTATCGAGGGTATAACCCGCCTCGTTTGAGATATGCTCCGGCCAATTACAATCCAGAATGGGATAAGCAAACAAGAGGGAATTGATGGATGTTACTTACCATATTGTGATAGTTATGTGCCCTTTGTGTGTATCATTTCATTCTTATCTCAGTGATCTACTAGGAAACTGATGATACAGCAATGGAACACATGGATGCACATGGGATGAATATTTTGGCTTATGTATTAAATAGAGTCATATCGAGGTAGGATTTTTAAGAACTATAGTGATATCAATACCAATTTAAAAATGCAGTATATGTATAGTTCTTTATCAGTCCTTACTAAGATAATATGACTGCTGTTAAAAATGATCTGGTTTATTATCAGAATAATTTATGCATTTCTTGTTCTCTGGCTTTCAAAACTCATGTTGACAACAGGGAAGTTGCAAAGTGCCCTCTGGTGGACAAACTATGCAATATCAACACTCATAATATGCTAAATGATTAATGGACTGGTTCTTATTTAGCGCTTCTGTACTCTACTTGGGCAAAATGTTCTAAACAACATTTCCAATCACCCATTCATAAAAAACATCTTTCTAAGTCTAAGTGTTTTCTATCTAAGATTCACGGACATTCATGCTCTGCTTTCATGTTATGTACTGTAAAATGTTTTTGATTTTTTTGTTCTTTTGGTAGGCCACGGAGTCGAGCTTACCCAGCAGTCCTGGCATATTAGCTGATTTCCATGCAAGCCCACGTCACATGTCCTTTCTGCATATAGTTATTAAGTTGCTTTAGCCTGCATACACATGGTGCTGCTTCTGCAAGCCACTTAGCAACCCACCTCCACCACAATATCTTCATGTTTTTTCTGCCTTAAAGTCATGTCGGCATTACTGCCTTCTCTGTTCTATGAGAGGAAATTGCTGCTGCTTTCCCCCTTTCTCCAGTCCTTTTTGACTCAAGTTGTCATGACACAAATTAGGCTTAATGTGTAAGTGCAACAAAATATCACACAAACTTTAAGTTGAATGTTTTTCTTGGTAGCATGATGAAGCTCAGCCAATCCCATGGACGTACACAATTTATTGTGGATTTTGAGGCTATGTGATAAGAAGTCACAGGGGTTTATTGTATGAGGACGTTAAATAATATAGATTTTCACAACCTTCTAAGTCTCTCGTGCTGCAAAGATATTTCAAGCTGAAACTGGAGCTGGAGGAAGGGTCATAATGACCAAAATAGAAGGAGATCCTCTTGAGAGAGGGGGACTGAGAGCAGAAATGACACCAGAACTGAAATATTCATGGGGACGCTTCTCATGTTCATTCATGTTTTGCTTGCTCTGCTGGATTTCTGTTGTTCTTATTTCATCCTATAAGTGACACTGTAAAGGAGAGGCTGCAGGCTTAATCACATTTTACTTTTGTGTTTGCAGAACTGGTGCATCCAAATAATGAATCCTTCCAAATTTCAGCACACCTCGACACTGAGATTATTGAAGTTGCCATAATGGTGATCGCTGCCTGCCTGATTGGCCTCAGCTGATGTCTCGAAAGCATCAGTTAGCTTTTCTTTTTCCAGTGGTCTGACCGCACTACCAGCTGTGTGACAATTTAAGATATTTTAAGAAGGAAGTCAGCCTCAGTGTCCTTACTAAAATAAGATACTGAATAAACCAGTATTGATAAATTTAGTGGATTCCATCAATAAAAAGGCATGGGTCACATCATATGTATTGAGTGGCACATGCTTAGTACAGTAATTCCAACTGATGACAAGGAAAAATAATGCGACAAAGCCTAAATTGGATATGAGACAACAGTTATTTGTGGAAAAGTGCAGTTTCTACAGTTTATAGTTGGCAAGAGGTTGGAGTCACAGAATTTAAAAGATCTCCAGGCACTTCTATTACTTCTGTGTCTCATGCTACACTTTTGATTAACTTTTGAATTAAATGTGGAAAACAGATGAGTCCATAAGGAAACTTGAATGTATTTTTTGTTAGAGCCATTACTAGCCATGCCAGTTTTATTTCAAACAGTCCTCACTTCCTGCAGTTCCTAGCTGGTTGATAACCTTCAAAGTGGCCTGTTTCCCCTCTCTGGGTATCATAGCGCCTGGTACCCTGTGGAGAGGGAGCGATACTGGCTATCAACAGGAGGCACCCCCCTGGAGCAGCCATGTCCTGCCATTGCCCCTATTTGGGCTAAACCTCAAAGAATGCATGTAATCCTGTGCTGTTTATGTGCTTATTTGGCCTCACCAAGTCCCCTCCACCCCTTAGAGGGGCATTGATGTTCTGGGGTGGCAACAAGGACATCTGGCTGTCCCTGTGTTGGTCCAAGCTCAGAAATGGAGGTCAGCACACTCACTGAGCACACAATGGTGAGAATCTGGTTCATGAAGTAAGGAAAAATGAGGAAAAAAACTCAAACCTGGGCTTAAACCAGGCTAAAGGTTTATGTAGTTGACCTTTTATGTTAAAACATTCTTTTTAATACAGGAAGAATAGTTTTTTTTTTTTTTTTTTAAAGTCTTCATGATGCTCTCCCTGCAGTTTAATAGGCACCTTTATTTGCACACGCTTGAGTTCCCTAGCGCTCACAGTGCAAACATGCATACATGCATCCGGGCACATTTGACTCCCCGGTGCTGATGAGCTGTTTGTAAAGCTTTGCCATGCGCGGACAAGCAGAAGATTAGCAGTGACAGATCCACCTCGTGCTGCCTCATGCTGGGGAGAAAGATGGGTTTCATCTCCAAAAGCATTGCAAACACTTTCCCTCTTATGTTGATGTTAATGTGCCCCTGTGATCCTTCCCCTGTGAACACTGTACACTCATGCAAAATGTCAGGAATCCATCAACCCTTGCACCGCCCTCACTGCAAAAGCTGTTGCGCTGCATTCTGTGCAGAGAGGAGTTAACGGCCGGCCTGGTGATTTATATTTTATATTTTCAGGTGATGAAATATACATTTATCAGAGAGAAACTTACAGCTGGTCCCAGTGAATGAGGCATTTGTGACGATAAGACTATGATATACTCTGGGTGAAGTTCAAGAGGGCAAATCGGCAACACATTAACTATGATGTACTATCTGCTCTAAAACGAAGCTCTGCTGCAGCCAAAGAAAATAACTGGGCTTCTTTGCTTTTCCTATCGCGATGAGTCATTTTTATCAGATGGAGCAAATGTTTTCTCGTAACAATTTCAGAGTATTCCAGCCTTGGCTAATTTGGTGGCAGCTTTTTGGATGTTAATCCCAGTAATTGCAATGAGATTTCCAGTTTCCAGTACATGGGAAAAGCCAATATTGCAATTATTTTGGTTTAAAAAAAATCATCAATATATCCAGGCTTTTCCCAGTTCTAAGTGTTGTTGGATACAATGTACAAAAATAAGACTTAATCTAATATCAATTAAATTTAAAACAACCCCAAACATCCCATTTTCTGAATTGCTGTTGTTATGTCATCTTTGGCTGCCACGGCTAATAAGCTGAGATGAGGAGCTTTATTCCATGAAAATCCCCCCTTAACAAGGGTGATAATGGTCTTGCTGTATAACCAACTTTAGGTAATCCGTCTCCTGTGGTCGTGTCCTCGCTCTTCCCCTCTCTGCTTCCTTCTCTTCCCTCCATATTCCCCCATCATCTTGTTGATTCTCCTCCTGTCCTGGAACAGCATGTTCCTTCATCCCCCGTGGAAATATGAGGAAAGCTGCTCCACTGACAACAACCCTGCATCACAGAAAAGTGCCACAATCTTTTATCTGAGGTGGACCATAAACCTCTCTTGGCAGTTTAGTATCTCGGGCTGGTAGGAGCTTTTGCCATTTAAAGATGCATTAGGCTGACCTGTGCATATGTAGGGCTTTAAGAGCAAGCTCCGTAACTTAATTGAAGCCTACCCTTTTCATTCAGAAATGGTGCTCAAACTGATAAAATTATACCAGGGATTAGCTATTACACCTGCAAGGGCCATTACAGGAAGTGCTGTGTGCATTAGAGGTGAAGTGAAATATGGGTTTTCATAGGTGGGTGGGCAAATGTCAATCAAACATGTACTTTACTTCTAATAAATGCATATTTAATATAATTGCCGTCTTTCATCACATTTCTCTCCATAAATGTGTGTAACTATGTAGACAGTTTTCAGTGACAGCTGTAATTCCACCATTGCCTCTAGTCATGAGTAATTGTGAGTCATATCTTTTATATGGATTTGGCCCCAGAACTCTTTGTTGCCAATAATGTAATAATGTGGGGTTCTTGCACACTTGGTGTGGGCCTCCCAATACAGCCAAGGTGCCCTATTGTTTTACGGCCATCCACAAAACAAAGACAGCACATCTCTAAGTTTAATGGCAGAAACGTTCACAGTACTACTTAATCTGCACCTTGATTTACGCTTGACTCAATCAGGCCAGCTCTCAGACTAATGGCATCTCCTTGCACTTTATTTCATTACATTTAATGGCTCTCTAATTGTGTGCATTTAATAAGAATCAGAGGAACAAAATGTACAAAGGGGTGTTCAAAGGCAGGCAAACAGGTGCACACATCCACAGCCTTCTTGAAGTGGCGCTTTTATGGGGTTTTCTTTTTTTTGTCTCTGTTCTGTTGGATGGTTGGATGTCCATATTAAACATGGCTTAAATTTAATAAGCGGCGAGGAAGATTATTAGTAATTGAGTCATGATGCTCAGAAATTCCTGAGTAGAAATCTCTGAGAGTTTGGTAAGGAGAAATAGAGCAGTTGCCTCACTTCTGCGTCGATGAGCTAATCAGCAGCTGAAACAGTAAATGGATGGATGAATACAATACAGGATCATGACAGCTTCAGCTGTATTGTCGGCATTTTTGCTTCTTATCTAAAGGAAGGCAAGTGTTTTTAGCACTTTTCCTATCCTGCTGGTGAATTAGTGTTTGTACATTTGTTTGGCATTTGTTCAGTGATCTTTCTCAAGCAAACATGCCTTTGGGGCGCCACAGTGGGTAGCTGTGGATGAATTGTGCAGCTGTGTGGGTGGGGCAGACAATTATCCCACAAGGACCCTAAATGGGTATACCTGCAGAGAGCCCACAGTAATTTTTCCCTTTGGGGCCCTTGTATGGGTTTTCAATGGGAAATGTTGATCCTCCTACAGTGATCTCACACAGGGCTCAAGGAGGCATGTCTGATAGGTTGGTATACTATGTGGACAAAAGTACTGGACCACCAGTATTACACCAACGCACTATGGGCCTCAGTGCTCAGTGACCTCGCTCTAACTTTATGTGGTCTGCCACTTCACAGCTGAGCTTCTGTGATTCCTGAAATCACAGAAAACGTCCCTCCTTGTAGTGATACCACCTACAGTTGATTGTGGAACATCTAGGTGATAAGAAATTTCACAAACTAATTTGCAAAAGTGGCGTTCAACCACGCACATGAACTTATGTGTGGTCACTCAGCCCAAGCAATGTAGGATTTTTAAGACCGATACTGATACCAATATTTGCTGAACTAAAAATTTGATGTATTGGCCAATATTTGTTATCTTTCAGACACATGAAACATAAAAAGGTTTCTTTAAAATTTGTACGTGTAGATATTTATGAGTCCTGTCTGAGAATTAATCTGGTTTTGTTGTCACAAGTTGCGCACAGCTCTGTTTGGATCAGCTTTCCGTTGTATTTGTGTCAAACATGTGCCCAAACACGTGTTGCCAATAGAATTTGCAGAGTGACCTCTGGTGGACAGATTAGGCAACATCATCACTCATAACATAGTTAAAGAATCTTTCTCTTGTGTATTTACTTTTTTAGATTTAAATTTGTCTGTCATTATAAGTGCTGGTACTAATATATGGGTAAATAGCTAATATTGACTCTATATACAATGACTGAGTCTTTCACAGGTGTTTGTAAAGGCAGGCTACATGGCTAGGTGTTTGATTTCATACACCTGTGGCAATGAGACTCAAAACACCTGAATTCAAAGTTTAAGAGTTGTGGCCCAGTACTTTTGTGCGATATCAGTGGCTATATTTTCTTCCACACAAGGGGTAATTTATGTGAACCCAAAGCTCATGGTTCAGACTGCTGATGGATTCCAGTGTTTCCCCTTTTATATAATTAATATCAAGGAAAAACAGCATACAAGCACTACAGCTTATACTGCTTATTGTCCCTCAGCAGGCTTCTGGAAGTTAGCCAGTCAGATAAAAGTATGCTTTTCAGAGGGAGGTCTAAAAGAGATAGAAGCAAAAAGACACAAGTAATGAGTGTGAGAGTGACAGCCCAACACCATGATAAAAGGAAAGTCACAGTATGAAAGACATATGAGGTGAAGTAACAGAAGTTTTTTGGGATATAAATTATAAAATAGATGAGTGGTTTATTTTTTTAACACAGGGGGAGAAGAAAGAGAAAGGTGTGAATTTTCTTCTTGAAACGTGAGCGCTCAGCTTACATCTCTGTCCTCTGAAGATGGTGCTGAATGCTAGACTCTCTAAGACTCCACCACATGCTAACAGTTTGAAACTGACAGCAGCACACATTTTCGCACATCCTTTCAGAAGCTAATCGGGCGAGCATAGCAGCGCGTCAACAATCACAGTTAAATTGATTGTCTCGGAACAAGCCCAGTTTCTCATGCAAGCCTTCACTCACGGTGCCACTTTAGTGCATACGTCCATACATGATGCATAAAGCAAATGTTAGACCCGCTGGAAATGTCTGATAAGAACAAAGGTGCCTATCAAGAAGTAATTTATGATTGTCATAATGGACGGTTCCTTTTGTGGCCGAATTGAATCTTCCTGCGTGTGATAAATGGAAGTCATATATAATAGCTCCTTGCTGCTATGCAATATTCATCTTTTCAGCTTTTGATAAAATCATAAAATTAAGTTGTAGAAGGTGATGGCTGGTCAGAGACATCATTGTTGCTCTCTAACAAAATATTGGAGTGGTTGGAGAGGCTGAAGAACCAGCCAATCAGTTTTTGACTGTGCTGGTGGTTACTTAGGCTGAACCCCAGACATTTCCAAACTCCAAGGCAGTTCAACTCTTCAGCTCTTGGGGTAAAAGGCTTGCTGTTTTGCTTCCAATCATATAAAAGTCAACAGTTTCATGGAAGGTAAAAGCAGGTCATTAATGAGTCTGTAATTTTTCCTATGAAGCTCAACAATACGTGTATATACTGGTGAGTGTAGCGCTGGGAACCCATACTAGGATGTCGTCCCATTTGATGGGGCGACATCCTAATATGCATGATCCTTTGATTCTTTCTATATATAATGGTAGAGTTACTTCAAATGCTTTATGAATTAGGTTAGAGCCATTAATATATTTTCCACTCAGAGTGTCAGAGTGGTATCAGAGCCTGATCTTGATGATGATTAAATGCACTCAGCATGGTTGCATTTTAGTGATTTCTTAAGGCTTTTTGTCTTGTTTCTTTACCTGATCTATAATCACTTTACACCTTTGAGTGAGGCTCGGTAAGCCACTTTGTATTTTGCTCTTTAGATTTGATTTATTTGATTTGTTTTCCTGCATGCGTAACGTGCCACTTGAGCTTCTTTTGGGAAAAGAGAGCAAAGTGTGGCATCTCTTATTATTAAGAGCAGGTTGTGTCTCACGGCCGCAGCCCAACAGCGTGATTTATGCAGCTGAGAAGCTGATATTAATATTTTTTTATGTAATAAACTTACTGAGAGGAGCTTTAAAGACATAACATCACCATTGTTTATGGCTTTCTTCCAGCACATTAGTAGTAAAGTGCTGGGCAATTTCACATAAACACTTTTTTCTCCCATGTATGTTTCTCCTTGCATCACTCTCTCCCACTGTGCTCCCACCGACATCAAAGACAACTCGCACTGTCACACGGCGAGCCGGAAAGCTGTAATCCACAGTTGTAAATAGCAAGCTGAAGATGAATGTGAGGAACATATATGGCATTATTACGCTAATATTCACATGACGGTTGAGGGACTATTTTCAGGTGCAACACTGTTATTTATTCGCGGTGCTTGAAAGTGGGAAAAATAAAGTTAATGCCACAAACACCAGTGAACAAGTCATATTTCATGTGCTCCTTCTGTGTCTGTCTTTGCAATGATGGATTACGGCTTTTAAAAGAGGATGTGTCTCTCTGAGGTGGTTTTGATTTTGAGCACGAGATACCAAAGTCTCAAATAAAACAGTAAAATGTAGGTATTTTTTTATTCTCCTGAACCAGAGAGCCGTATCACTGAGTGGAAAAAAAAATGAAATCCCATTTATAATGGAGTGAGGATAATTTAATTTAAAAGTAAAAACAGCGACAGGAGGGCCTCTAACACCACGTGTGGAGCAGTGGGAAAGCATGGAGGCATTATTAAAACATCAGACTCATGACTTTCAGTAGCTGAAATTTGCACATCGTGTAATGAATGAAAAGTTGCTATCCGAATTATCAACCTGTAACAGATTCCCCTTTGTGGCTGTGATTCTAATTAATAACTTTAGATATTATTAAAGAATCGGCTCTGCATTCAGGGCATTTATGACCCTTGTGCCCCTCCTTAAAAAGGGATCAACCAATAAAAGCTTGGCAATTAAAATTTGTCACAGCAGGCCATTTGTCCATATTCTGAAATGATGTGAAGGACACTACTCCTCACTGATAGTTTGTTTTAACCCTTCTAACACTAAAACCAGCAAAAGCATGCTATAACATATTAGTGTTTTATTTGACTTGTTAGCTGGCTAAGTATCTTTTAGTAACAATTAAGTGACATCATTTCCATCATTGACGAGCACAGCTAGTTTTTGGTGTAGTCCAAATGATCCATGGGTGCAAGCCATGTATAGTGGCACCACAGCCAAAGGAATAAAATTAGCACAAAATGTAAGAAAATTTGTGTTTGGTTGATTATTTCTTTGTTATAGCAATACTTCTCGAACCAAAATAAGCTGTTTGACACTGGCAGAGAAGATTTGCCAGTGGGTTTTTCATGGGTGCAACCCAGTTGCTGCTCAACCCATGTACTCAGCTATGCTGCTCAAAAATGTGGCACTGTTTAAAGAGACTAAACAGGCTTTCGAACAGTATAAGATTTATCGCCATGAATCGCTGTTACAACAAAGAAGTAATCGATCAAACACAAATTTCCTTACTTTTTGTGCAAAGTTTATTTTGCTTGTTGTTCCTGAATTAGTCATAAAGGCCTGTGACTGAGATCTACTTGGCTCCTTGGTTAAAACACACTGTAAGGACAGCTGCTGCTGAGAGAAGGCTGCAGACGTAATGTAGCAGACTGTAGGAGGACACTCTGCAGGGGGCTGACTCACATAACCTGCCTTTTCATTAAGCGTTTCCTACCCCGCTCACTTCTGAGTCAGAGCAAGTAGTCTGTTATTGGATATGATCCTCCCTGCAATAATATATAGCACATCGCGCTGCGTGTGCATGTGTGTCTTCTCAACTCAGGTTTTGTGGGAGTCATTGATTCAGTGATGATAACCTATCAGTTATAAATGCAGATGTCCTCTCTGCAGTGTGCACCATCAGAGGTACACACACAGGCCTGTCTGTAGGAGGTTATTCATTTGACTCACAAGTTTATTATCTGAGTTTCTGGGTTTGCTGGGTTTGTAGCTTTAGACTCCTGGATGAGATTTTTAAGCATTTTAGAATTTCCTGTGAGCACACGCAAAATGAGAGGTGCATGCATTTGCGTACCTGTTACAACAACAGTCAGGCTCTTAATTCATATCTATTAATATTACCTATCACAGACATTGTCAGGACCAAGCAGTAACTCACAAGCTGTTCTTTTTCCCACTTCAGACGGGTAAACTCTCGCAAAATGTTTTCCAGTTCAACCATTTCTTATACAGCAGCTAGGTTCTCTGGGTTGTCATCATAGCGGTTGGGACCTTTCTGATTATCTCTCAGTAAAATGTAATTTAACTTTAATTCGGTTCAGTTCAGTTTTATTTATATAGTGCCAACTCAAAACAGTCAGTTCAAGGTGCTTTATGTTGTAAGGAAAAGACTGCAATATAGAAATAATACATATAACCCCTATAATGATGATTAAACACCTGGCAACAGCAGGAAGGAAAAACTCCCTTTTAACAGGAAAAAACCTGCCGTGTGCTGCAGCCACCAATTGGGTGTGAGGGATATACATACATATACATATATATATATATATATATATATATATATATATATGTATGTATAGATAGACAGACAGACAGACAGACAGACAGATATAAAATAACTGAAAGCTGATTATGAGTTTTTATATCTAAATTTGAGTTGGCACATTGGACTTCTCTGAGAAGTCAGAAATTAATTAAACATTCAACAAATATTCAACCACTAAAACTACATTTTTCTTTTCAGGAATGCAAGTAAATAACTGTTTGGCATCTTAATCAAAACAGAAATTGCATTGTAAAGCAGCAAATTAAAACATTCATGGATAATAATAATTATATTTTAGCATAAAAATATCATATGATTAAAGAGCTTGTGTATACTGCTGGGTTAACCATCAGGGAACGAACAAGTGAATTGGTCGAATACATTTGTTAAGCAGTGTATATGTGACTTTGTGTAAGTGTTTGTAGAACTGATTATTGAATTAGCTGGGATACAGAGAACTATCATTGTTAGTTTAGCTTAGGGCAAACAATAATCTGCTCGTATTAACCAATCCACTCTTCTGCACAAATATTTTTCCTAAAATCTGAATCCGGATGATACAGAAATTATTGCGCCCTGGGGCTCTACCTCTCCCTCAAAATATAACCATTCCACTGTGATGCTGCTTTGAAAAGCAACACTTTCCGTTGCCCGCCCAGGGGACTGAAATAGCCACGAACGTATAGGACCTCATTTCCTCGACTTGACAGTGACAGATATATACTGACAATATGAAACATAAAGCATGCAAACTACTAAATCTGAAAATGTAAAGCATGTCAGCTAAGCAGCGCCTGATCTTCCTGCGACACTTGGACTGAATGTGTTTACACTCTACTCCAGTCCCATTTAGTGCACTTGCACACTTTGTTATGTAGCACTTTAATGACACTGTGTTTTTTAAATGAGACCGCTTAACCCGTTTAAAAAAAATGCTAACATTTTTTTGTGAAATTGCCACTGTTTTCATCAGAAAGTCCTTGTAACCCACCCACATGTATCTTATTAAATAGTTATTCAGGGTCATTTTTGTTAAAGCACTTTTGGATCAGTTTGGATACAGTGCCTGTTCAAAAGCTCTTGAGTGATGTGGATGATGCAGTACTGGCCACCCACTAGTCTTACCGCAGAGCCACTCTGTTCTTTTAACACTGCAGATGGAACCGGGAACCTTTTGGTTACCGGTCAGCCAACATATCGCAGCCGAGCAGCCGCCCACAGGTTTATCTGGTAATTAAGCCTTTCTAGTGCTGTAGCATTTGTTTGCTCAGGCAAATTCAAAACAAGTCAGTAGAGGAAAGAAACAGAGGGAGAAAGACTGAGTGGGACTGTAGAGGAATGGAGGAGGTGGAGGAGGCGTATTTAGGAAGAGAAAAAAGAGAGCAGAGGGCTGCAGAGCAAGGGAGAGCATGAGAGAGGAATGCAAAAAGAGAGAGGTGAACCCTGGTTTCTAATCCTTCTACCTAGTCTATTTTCCCATCTACTGCAAAAGAGGAGAGGCCAATCTCATTTACACCCCAGCACACGTTTGCCTCCCAACTGCCTCTGGAGGATCCCTAATCAGCCACAATTGGAGAGATGGATTTTTCAAATCGAGCCTTTGATGTGAGGGTTTAACATTTGTTTTTTGATCTAATTATATAATAGGCAGGCCAGCTATGTCAGGGGTAAAGCAGGCAGCATGTCTTTTCAATGAAACAGCAAATCAGAACAATGCAGATATTGTCCGTGGGGAAACGTTGAACTTTCTGTTGGTAATGGGAAGACTTGTTTGCTTTGAAGTTTTTTTTATTATGTTTGATTTTTTTTCAGTGCTTTTTATAGGTCGGTATAATAGTCTCAGCTATTTAAATACAAACTATTTTCCCATGGGGACACCTCATATCTTTAGTCTTTTACCTTTCATCATTTTCAGTTGTATAACTTGAGGTGAAAACCTGGGATACTAATTTCTTGTTTTATTGAGAATTTTTTATTAAGCATCATGGGGTTTTTTTCAGTCTCAACTTTTATTATCTGTGTTTATGTGCGAGACAGTATGTTTCATAAAGAAGGAATTTAAGAGCTAAATAATAAGTGCAAATACTTGCATATGTTTGCTAATAACCCTGTATGTGCTTTATTTATTCAATTCTTTGTAATTCAATTATATAAAAGTTCAAATCAATAAATGCGCAATAATTTTCAACATCACATTTAACCAAGGCTAAATACTGAATAACATGATATACAATTAAGATGGTTGAAGGGTAATAGTATTCTGAGTCCCCACTGCTTTCAACACATACAGTCTCAACACCTACTGTCTCTTTAAAGGTCAACCATGTACTATGTTTACACCTTATTCTTAATTTCAATCCGCTATTGTTGTTATTAGTCTTAGAGAATACTATGTTTTCTTGAGTTTTTTGCAAATTTAGGTAATTTTGGAAAGTCAAGAGGTTCACATCCTAATAAACTGGTAGAAGAAACCAAAAGTCCCCAGAAGAATACCAACACAAGCTTTAAGGTAATAGATGCAGGTGAAGAAAATGTTGATGACTTGCATGTGGGATTTTATGGCCAGTTTAAATCATAAGAAAATAGCAAGTTGATGTCATCGTGTGCTGTAATTCTGCTTTGTGCTGAAACAGGGTGTTCAGGCAGAAGGCAATAGAGAAGATCTATATAGTGGTAGATGGGTTGAATTACTACATACCAGTGACAAAGGCACATCTAGAAAATCAGATGTGTTTATCACCAAAGGGGAGTGTCAGTGTCAGTTCCCTTCTATTCAATTCAATTCAATTGTATTTATATAGCGCCAAATCACAACAACAGTCACCTTAAGGCGCTTTATATTGTAAGGTAGACCCTACAATAATACATACAGAGAAAAACCTAACAATCATATCACCCCCTATGAACAAGCACTTTGGTGACAGTGGGAAGGAAAAAGTCCCTTTTAACAGGAACAAACCTCTGGCAGAACCAGGCTCAGGGAGGGGCGGCCATCTGCTGTGACCTGTTGGGGTGAGATTCTGTGATTGCATTAAATTTTGGCAGCTGATTGCATTTAAGACCACCTCATCTCAAGATGATTGCAAAGAATGCCTGGTGGGAAGCAGCCTGTCTCCAAACAATGCAGTTACTCTCAGTTTGCAACTAAACTGTCATTCTGCAGCAACTATTCAGTGTTTGTGGAGGAATTTCTGAATTTTTTGTTTCTAATCTGGGTTGTGGCTGGATTTGAACCAGACAGCAAAAGATTTGCAATGTTTATTACAAATGAATCACAGTTAATCGCTGTATTATGACAAACAGATTGCATGTAATTGCCAACTTGACTCCGTTCAGTCATGAAGTGATAGCAGATTGATTCCATTTTATTTCTATGATATTGTTTGCTGATCTAAAGGGTCAGTTATGCATATTGCTCCATGCTGTGGCTCCTAAATTGATCACCCTGTCACAGCATAGCCGTTTCCTGCTAGTTGTGATGCCCTACAGGTGAGAGGGTACTTTTGACAGGTTTATCCTGGCATTAGGTTGCACTCCCATTTCCCCACCGGTAGCATGTTGTCTTATCTTATTGCTCTCTGGGATCATAAAATCCATGCCTTCTATATTGATGCTATATTGTTATATTGCTATATTGATTATCTTTATAACCAAGAGTCATATTAGTATATGCTATATGTTGAGTTTTCACTGTGTATCAGCACTGTTCAATCTCTCACATATTCTCCAGCAATGTATTTGCATTTCTACACATGTCACATACATTTAAAGAAACACTGATGTGTTAAAAAAAAAAAAAAAGAGAAAGCTTTAAGTTTTATTAATTTTTTACTGCCAAAGACATTTTTGATTTTCAGGTTTTGTTGACAGGAGGTTATATTTACATATTTATGATGTTTGTGAAAGCAGTTTTATTGTGAGAGAAAAACAACATTAAAAATATACAATACACAAACTGAAGATCAATGATCTATGAATATTTTAACAGTGTATCAATGTTGGTAAGCTGTAAAAGCATATAATTTCTTTTGCCTTAATGATTTTCCAAACCTATTTCTCCATTACCTGCTTAATATTTTGGGTTCCTAGATGATAACAGATTTTTTTGCTATAATTGAAGCAGCATTGATTATTTTCAAAAGATACTGGTTTAAAGTTTTCAGTAGATTTGAGTAGGAAAGTTCTTCTGATAGGAAATAGTGCTAAAACTGAAGGCTGTGGTGCCATGGTTACTGGTTCATAAATGGAAAAAGATTTGAAAAAGAAGTGTGCTGTAGAGATAAGTTAAATGAGTGATACCTTGAGGTTACAAGTCCCTGTGAGTCCCTGCAAACTTTGCCAAATAAACATCCCTCACAACAAGTCAATTTCAAACACAAAGAAACTGCACTCCCTATCAGAACTCCCGAAGGAAGCCAACTCAGGCCAACGCAATCTGTTTAAGTTTATTAGAGACAAAAAGCAACAAAGTTTGTCAGCCATTCTTTTGTTTTGTCTTAGGGGAAACTGGGAAAAACCCATTGTTGTTGTTTATTAGCACCATTGTCTTTTATCTCATCAGTGGTCATCTTCCTTGTGCACGCTTTAATCTTGCAGTTCGAGTCAAGGCAATTATCCAAATAACTTAACTAATTACTCCGTGGTTGCTCAGTGGGAACAAAAAAAGTTTCAAGGATGATTAACGATGGATAGAAATCTGTGGAACATTAGAAACTGTTGCACCCCTGTGCAAGTAATTGGAGCATTCGCAGCATGAATGGTCATGCTTTGTTTGCTTTGTAAGGGCAGAAGCCTCTCTTTCACCTTTATGCATTTCCCTCTGCTCATACAGTACTCACCACTGATCAGATTAAGGGTTACTGGAACAATAGTCACTTAATCTCAATGGGAGAGAATGAGAATGAGAGTGAATGCTTTATTCAATTGTGATTTACTTTGCTGGCAAGTCTATTTTCTTCCTCTTCTGTTCATCACTTTTTTGTGCTCTTCGCCTCATGAGGATCAATGGTGGCAAGTGCTGTCAATAAAGCAGCGACCTTGTCGTCCTTCCTTAGTTAACGCTCAGTTCTGCTGGAGTGGGTGGACAAGAGCTGTGCATGTGAGAAGGGACACTGGAAAAACCATGAGATCCCTAGTCATGGACAGCACATACTTCTGCTGTCTCTCTTCTCACCAGCAGAAGTATGTCTGCAGATAAGGAGCTGTTTGGATAGTACTATATTTGCCAAGTGTAACATTTAATGGTTGGTTTAATTTGATGGTAGGAAATAAAGGTTGGCCTTTTCCAATTTTCAGGGTAACAGGTTGCCGAAGCACCCATTTTGGAAACCACAGTTGTAAACACATGCTCATTTTGTTGTCCTGCTTTCAAATCTAGCCACATTTTTATTTTCCCCATATTTCCTCTAACATCATCTAGCATATGCTGGAACTACAGTTTATCGTGGCACATCAGTGGGCACTCTTATACTAATTTTCACTAAGAATTTGCACATTAAAAAATGTACACATGGGATGAGCAACTTAATCAGTGGATGACATGCCCTGGGCATCTGTCTTCCTTGAACTTATGGAGGTTCTACATAATGCATTAGATGTGCCAGAGGGTCCTGACTGGTGTGGGTGGAATAAGAGCTGGTCCTGAGCCGAGGTCAGGATGACTAACCCTGCTCTGCTGCCGCTGGACTAATATCCCAAGTTAGGTTATCCTCTATTTTATTTTATTTTATTTTATTTTTATTTTTGGTGGAATATGTAGAATAGCTTTGGTTGTAGAGTGACTCCCTTTAAGCAATGGGTAAATTAATTTGACCTAGATGGGAAATGCGTTCTAATTTTATCATCCTTCTCTGCAGTTCTGGTTGTAGACACTACTATCTTGCTCAAGGGCACTTAAGTAGGCCAAGATGAAGGATGGTCACTCAAGAACATACAGTTCAGTTCAATTGAGCACCATTGATTACCAGCTCCCTGCAGGCTAACACGTGTCACTTAATTGGGCTAAAAGTTGCTCTTCTTAGCTGTAGGGCATTCTGGTGACAGCTCAATCTGGCCCAAGTGACTAGACAGGTTGAAACAAAGGACAGTCTCTGTCATCGACTCTTGCCTCATGAGCTTGAAGAAAGCTGGGACAGGAAGCCATTTTTCTGTGAAAAGCCTTAAAATCCATAAATAATCTGCAGAGGCCTCCTTTACTACTGCCTATGGACCAGATTTATGACTGGTCTCCTTTGTCTCCTGAAATGCATGCTTGAATTAGTTTAAAGAGTCTCTAACCATCCTCTACAGTAAATGCGGTGTATGGGAAGCTGTTTAGGATTCAGCACCTTTTCCCTGCTCCTTTTGTGAATACCAATCACATCAAATTCATTTTCCCTCACAAAATACACTCATTGTCACTGTTATTAGCCCGCTAGTGAAACAGTCTCTGTGTCATGTTATTCATAACAATCAGGCGAGTGTGTATTGTGTGGAATGGTGACTGCAATATAAATGCAGCGCATTTCAGCCACACTTTAATCGCACAAACATAAACACAGGAGAAGCGTTGCTAATCCTAATCTACAATAGGATACGGCTATCGTTCCTAATATTGTTTGCTACTGCTACACAGCCGCCCCCATGAGATTTCATATCTTGTACCCCTCACATTTGTCATGGCCACAACACTGTTTTACTTTTTTATTCGCTGTTTAAAAAGGATTATTTACATCAGTGAAGGATGTCTTATCCCTCTGTAGCAGTATTGACCCTGACCACTACATGAATATTCTGTCAGTGTTCATCTTCCTGAGCGATCACCAGCAATTTTACAGCATCTGAGTTTCAGTGTCTAGTGGTGAGAATTCATTTGTTGAATGGATTCACTGGCGATTGATTTGTGGGTGGCGTGGACCGTGCAGGCCCGTCCATGTTGGCAGTTGGCAGACTTAGTACTCCGTTACTATAGAGACGGCTCTTACGTTCAAGGGGCATCAGAGATGACAAGAAAAACAAATACAAATTCAATCACTGAGAATCAGCCTTGTATCACTTAAACACTTGGGACAACAACTCACTCTGAAATGTTTTGAACAGGAAAACCTTCTTGCACTTGAACCATCAATGACTCATTTCCGAGATTCACATTCACAGGGATTTTATTTGTTTAACAGTGAGCTGGTTATATGAAGTACTATACTGTAACAGCTTTAAACTGAAACAAAATACAAATTAAAATCACCAGGTGTAATCAATTTTTTAAAATCCCCTTGTTGGTGCATTGAACGTTTAGCTGATCACCTATCTTCTTATCCCATCTTGTGTTTCCTTACCCCAAGTAGTTCCTTTTGTGGCAGTGTCACTGCTCACTAATAAAAAAATGCATATTCCCCAAGTGGTTGTGAATAGTTGCAGGCAGTCACTGTTCAATCGATTACTAAAGCCCCAGTCATGCAAGCCTGGAGACCAGTGATTGACCACCTGGTAACCTCAGATCACAAGGGATAAATATATATTCCCCCGGTCAATTGGCAAGTGGTGGCTGACTGTCACTGGGTAAAAATGGTCACGCAGAGGATGCTGTGGGAAAAAAAGGAAGCCTCATTTTAATTACTTTGGTAGGTGATAGATTGCAGCAGTTCCCTTTAGTTTGTATGGAAGACAACAACACTTACTTCTTGCTAACTGGTACTAAAACTGTGAAGAGAGCGACACAAACCAGAAACAGAGAATGTTTGCCTTCAGAGTAAAAGTTGGACCCTTTGAAACATGTTGGTTTTAATTGATAACAGACAAATTCAACCTACCTTCAAGCCAAGAGCTCTCTGTTTCCAGTTTGCCTCACATAGTTTCCAAGATTCACTACCACTCAGTGAGTAGTTGGTGAGGTTTGCATACAAATTTGATGTTTTCCAAATTAAATGGTAAATGGACTGGTTTTAGCACTTTTCTACCCGACCTGAGCTCTCTTTTCTATGTAAGAGCATTGGAGAGCAACGGGGGGTTAGTATCTTGTCAAAGGACATTTGGTATGCAGACTGGAACAGCCAGGGATCAAACCACCAACTTCCCAATTAGTTAATGACATGCTCTACCTCCTGAAGTACAGGGACACCAAAGCAACCACACGGAAGTTTTTGGTGCAGTACCCTCTTTGCAACTGATTTCACTCAGTGATAGCCAGAAACCTCTAACCTCTAGTCTGCAATGACTGACAGAGTTTCTCCGTCTGTGTTACTGAGGCCTAAGATGGCCTAAGTCTGTTTAGACTTATTAGATTGCATTGCTATTTATTTATCACAAGTATTAATTTGCAAATGAGCATCTTATATATTATGGTAGTAATAATGGCAATATAATATGGTTTTACTCACACATTATCTGCCACAAACAGAGTGTAGTTCAGTGGGGAACACTGCCAAAAGGTTAACACAATAGAAAAACTCTCAAGAGTTGCTCTACTTTGCTCAGGTCAGTTGAATGTGGTTCCATTCTGTATCTGCAACATGAGTTACATTCATTTGCCAACAGTAATCGTAGCAATCAAGTGACCTTTAGAAATCTCAACTGCAATCCAGTTAGCCTTTCTAAAACAATCAAAAGAAAAAGATAATTATGCTCTTGCCTGGCCGTCGTGTCCCAAGCCATTACATTACGTTGACCACGGCATTAGTTCAGGCACCCCACAGACAAGTATAAGTGCTTTAACTTGCCTACGGTTGATGGTGTCTGTGCAGACTAGTTTGCAACCCAGTTTTACATCACCTGCTTCCTTTCATGCTGTGTATGACTGAATAAATCTAATGTCTGTTACCATCAACGAGGTCTGCTGTGTTCTGTACAGAGTATAAATTACAGCAGATGGAAATATTCTACTTTAAACTAAAGTACTCTGGACTGAGCTCTTCTGTCTGAACAGATAGTAAAAGTGATTATGTTAGAATAAAATTTTTAGGACTGTTGGAGTAGTAATAGTTTTGGGTAGTGGCAGTGGAATTTTCTGGTACAGATGTAAAAATAAGAAGTACATGTGTAACCATGACTCTGTGAAACTTTGATATTAGCAGGTGTAATATCAGGGCATTAAATTCCCTGTGCAATGTTTTGAAAGAGCTGTGAAGTGGTTGGTATTTCAGTGGTCATGGGGTAATGGCTGAGAGGGATATGTATTTTCAATTTGTGAAGGGCCTAGAATGAGGCGCTCAGTTCCTCTTAAAGCATATTCTTTCATCATTTACCAGTTTCCTCAAGCACACTATTTCTTATACATAGCTATTAAAAGCCTGTTGTAATGTAATGTTTTTTCTGAGGAAGACCTCTTGTTTGTATGGCATGAGAATACCTTAAGTACCATAAAATTCATCCAACCCTGCTGGGCCTCTTCGTAAAGCATGCAGGGTAGGATGGAGCCACGGACTGCCTTATCACAGCTTTAGGTACTATAATTCACAATGCTGGAAATGCCATAAAAAGAGATGAGCAACCATAGCTTTATGGCAACATAAAATCTAATGATTCCTTCTGATGCTAAAACAGCCATTCGGAGGGTTTTTGGTTTTTAAAGGCATCAGGCGAGGCTAATTCTGTGCAAACTACTCATCGCTAATAACCAGATTTGACAGAAGTTAGATCATTATGGTCTGAGAACACACGTGTAGCATTCATGGGCGATATCTTGCAGAACAATTGTTAGTCATATTTAGGTCCATAAAGCATTTTTCTGTCACCTCTGATAGAGATGGGCATTTTTACACACACCCTAGATTTTGTCTTTGCATGCATGTTGTAGTAATCGAGAGCACTTCCATGTTAGACTGTTTTTTGCTGACTTGGAAGGCAGATATTCAAATCGAAATGGTGTGAATTAATCAGAAAATAGTCTAAAGTACCGGTGTCAGTCTTAAGTGTTACTTTACTTTGCCCTCTGCAAATAGCATGACTGTGGCTGTACTGATTGGAACAAGCAGTGTGGGAAGACAGAGGTAGTGGAACATTTTCTTTCTCACCGGGCTTGGTTACCATTTTCTTTGGTGTTCTGACCTTGTCAGCGCTGATTTCCTCTGCTTTGTGAATTTATTTAGTAAATTTATGGATTCAGTACAAGCAATCAAAACAACTATTACCTTCTCAGACAGCTTAATTTTAATCGTCTTTGAGGACATAGTGAACAAAACATGTGAAAGATTTTTAGAATACATCTTGTGTTGCAGACTCTTAATTTAATGTATGTGTTCAAAACCATTCGAGAACCTTTGCTGTCCTGTTTCTTCTTCTTCTTCTTCTTTGAGTTTAACGGCGGTTGGCAACCAACGTAAAGGAGCATTACCGCCTCCTACTGTTCTGGAGTATGGGCCAGACAGTGAGCTTACAGTCTGTATCCAAAAAAAAAACCAAACAAACAAAAAAAAAAAAACCCTACACTCTTTCATACACACCTATATCCTTCAGAAACCCCACCAGTTCCCTGCTGTCCTGTTTGTGTGGATGGATGTAATTTAAAGAAATGACCACATGGGTCATTGGTTCCTCCCATCTTAAACAATCCATGCTTGCCTTACTTTATACTAAAGCACTGTAAAAGAGAGATAGACTATGTGACAGGAGGTAGGTGATAAAAACACAGCCAAGTTTTGACTAGGAGATTCTGAAAGTTTCACTTTGATTTTTGCTGAAATGGTTAGGTTCTGGCACCAGACCGTCTTAGTTTAAGCCAAGTTTTAATTATTTCTTCACCCAACATGTACTCTTGTTTGGCTTTTATAAAGAATTGCAATTAATTCTTCATGGCACAGGTTCAACAAGGTGCTGGAAACAAACCTAGAAAGTTTCAGTCCATATTGACATGATAGCATCACACAGCTGCAGCAGATTTTTTGATTGCACACCTATGATGTGAATTCCTCATTCCACCACATCCCAAAGGACTGAGTGAATGGACTAAAGCAGGGGTGTCCAACTCCAGGTCTCAAGGGTCGGTGTCCTGCAGGTTTTAGATGTGTCCTTGATCCAACACAGCTGATTTAAATGGCTAAATTAACTCCTCAACATGTCTTGAAGTTCTCCAGAGGCCTGCTAATGAACTAATCATTTGATTCAGGTGTGTTGACCCAGGGTGATATCTAAAACCTGCAGGACACCGGCCCTTGAGGCCAGGAGTTTGACACCCCTGGACTAAAGAGATGAACATGGTAAGCAACAATACTCAATTGGCTGTGGTATTTAAAAAATTACACCGCTTTTAACTTAGGGATCCAAAGTGTGCCAATAAAGCATCCTCCACACCATTACACCACCAGCACCCTGAACTGTCTATGCAAGGCAGGATGGATCCATGCTTTCATGTTTACACTAAATTCCGGCCCTACTATCTAAATGACACAGCAGAAATCAAGACTCTTCAGACCAGGCAACGTCTTGTGAAATTTTAGTGAGCCAATGAAAATCGTTTCCTTGGTTCTGAGCTTAGCTATGAGGCCTTCTGCTCCTGTAGCCCATCTGCTTCAGAGATGATCTTCTGAATACTTTGGTTGTATTGAGTGATTACTTGAGTTACTCTTGCCAGCTATCAAACTATCAGGTTGATACAGTCCAGGCATTCTCCTCTCAGCAAGACATTTTTACTCAGAGAACTGCTGTTCACTGAATTCACTGTTAACATTTTTTCTTTTTGGACCATTCTCTATAAACCTTATAGATAGTTGTGCGGAAAAACATCAGTAGGTCAGCAATTTCAGAAACACTCATGCCACCAACAACCATGCCATGTTCAAAGTCACTTGAATAACATTTCTCACCAATTCTGATGCTCAAGTTAAACTTGAGCAGGTCATCTCAACCATGTATACAAACCTAAATACATTGAGTTACTGACATGGATTTTGGCTGATTGGATATTTTTCCAAATGGTTTATGGTGTTGTTTTGCAGATGAGCTCATATTGGCTGATGTGATTTGATTCTCTGCTGGACTAACTGAGAGCTGTAAAGAATTTGTTGTGAAATTGTGAAGGAGTGATCAAGCTTTGTAAAAGCTGAGTGAGTATTTGTTGCATTGCTGGCTCTTTTCTTTTGCATTTGCTTTAGCAGTAGGCCTAAAACTAAATATTACTTCAATTATATAAGCCTGACAGATTGTTTCCTTCAATCCACAGATGAAATCAGTCAGAAATGTTCTCGAATGCCTAAACTACGTTAGATATAATGTTTTGACTTGTTCAGGACTAACCTTGAATCAATTGACATTTAAAGTATTTGTTGCAATTCTTTGGCAAAGCCGTTTCCCTGGACTGAGCGGTTTCTTTGCCTCATTTGCCTTGTACTTGCACAAACTATAATTGCTTGAATAAGCTGTAGTGTGCTGGTGAAGAATAAGCTGTTAAAGCTACATTCAACCCCTAACTGTTGCACGGAGACCATTTTTCTCCATCCATCACAGGACCCCACTTGTTTTGTTCCCAGGAAACACAGCCAGACAGAGAGATTCATTCTGAGCACTTGCACTTGGTCAACAACAAAACAAAGAAAAAAAAGAAACGTGCATTACTAATTGTGTCAAATTTACCAGAAAATCTACCCAGCGGACCAGGGGAAAAATGTTATAATTGGACTTTGCAGGATTTCACATCACCAGCAACTTTTTTATGGGTCTGTCTCATGTTTTGTGGGGGGAAAAGCTCCTGATCCCAGCTCACCCATTTACACATACACACACCCACAGGCTCTCACACATGGATACAGACGGACAAACATACTCCTGTCCCCACACACTCCGCCAGCATTTTCGAACATTTCCACTTTCTCAGGGAATCCTGGCATGAAGCAAAAACATAAATCGATACCACATCTAGGCCGATCTGGGAGAAAGGACTGTTGCCAACTGAGACCATTTCAAACCACAGAGCAAAGACAGCACTGGTCTCTTTGACTTCCACTGATGAGAGGCTGCAGTGTTTGTCCTCTGCTGCGCACTTGCTTTTTTTTTTCTTGATCAGTCAAGCAAAAGATCAGCCTTTCATCAGGGTGCTCTTGTTCCACTGCTTTCAAGTATGCATGCATACATGCTTCAGCTTGTGTATTTGTTTTTGTGCGCAATCCAGTAAATGTTGCCAGGATGCTAATATTAAACTTGCGGACTGCCAAATACATGATGTGCGACATTACCCAGCAACATTTTCTCTGCCTGTTTGAGCCTTTATACTCAGGGAGTTCTTGCACAAAAACTACACAATTAGTGTAATAGGTAAAATTAATACTGACAAGTACACTGCAAATTCTAATCCACCAGGAAAGGTTTCATTATATCTATGCCACAGTTAGGTATTGGAATGAGGTGAATGTTTGCTTGGTGTCCCAGGAGTTGGGATGAGTTCTTTAATCCATACTGAACACACACAAGGACACACATGGAAGCAGAAAGCCACAAAGCTGGTATAAATCCACCATAGGTGAAATGCAGAGATAACACCTGTTTGCGTGTCTGCTGGGTGGTGCCGCTTTTTCTAGGTGTCTGACAGATTTTTCACCTTGAAGCTAATGCCAATCACAGTATCAGATACAGTGAAAGAAAAGCTCTGTTTGTTACCATTTTCTGTGACAGCTCAGTGACCTCAATGCTGAAAACACTTTTAAAAAATCAACTTTTTTTCCAGTCAGCTGTTTTTTATACTTAGGTGTACTTGAACAGGAAAGGTCACTTTTGACCTTGGACACGTTAACTCAAGGTCTGCTGTTAGTCAGTGAAGACAATGAGATGTGGATGAACCCTTTCAAAGAGCCAATTAATTAAAATTGATTATATATGAAGCAAAATAGTTATAGATATAGTTGGGCTACTAGTTTAGCTGTTTTTCCCTTTTAAAGCTACATGGCATGTCTCCTAGGAAAACAGGATATAGCAGTGTATAGTAGGTACTGTTCTTCAACTTAAAATGGGTTAAGCATTGACTGAGAATAGAAAGATGTCCAGTGGAGTTAAACAATGTACAGCTGAGGGATCAAAATCTCTGAGTGCATTTAGCAGTGGTGTGTTTTACTAAATTAGGGGGTAAAAATTTGAGTGCCAGAAACCGCAGTTCCACAAATAGCCACTTAAGGCCCCAGCCACACAGGCCTAGGGACCAGATGGCAGCTATCTTGCAACCACAGTTTGCAAAGGAAAAATTTACATTGATAGACCTGTTGGGAGTGGTTGCTGGCAGTTGTTAGCATGAAATTGGTTGCAAAGAGATATGTAGTGCTGCACAGTCTTCTTGTGATTGCGTTGGTAACTAGCAGGTTGATGCCATCACCAGTAGTTCACATGGAAGACACTCGCCATCTACCTGCTGAATGGTAGAGAAACTGTAAACCAAAACTGGAGGCTGTTAACCTTCAGAGAAATTGTTGCACTGTTTAGAACTTTTCGGGTACAGTAGTAAGTCACAATTTTTACTCTGAAGGTGAAAGTTATGTTTCACTATTGCTCAGAGATTAAACAGCAAGTGTTTGGAGCAATCTGCTAACGTCCAAAGCGATCAAAATAAGCACTTTCTTGCTAGATTTCCATAAAAACACATAATTTATTCCAATTTTTTTAGTTGTCTACAAAAGGGCCAAAAATAAGAGATATCAGAGCCCAAACCTCAACATTATTGAAGGAGCTTGGGATCATCTTGAGAGAGGGGACATGACAAAAGACAGAAACATCCAAAGAAGAGCTTTGAATGTCCTTCATGAAGCCTGAAGAACTATTCTTGAAGACTACTTGAAGAAATTACAAGAAAGCTGCCTAAGAGAGTTCAGACTGTATTGAACAAAAAAGGTGGTCATACCAAATATTGACTTTCAAGCTTGGTAGAACTGTACAAACTCTGTTTTTCCTTGTATATTTATGTATGTATCATGTATGTTTGCACATCTTTCAGTAAACAGCTGGATCTTTTTTCCATTTTCTTAGCAAGACTTGAAGAAATAAGAAGTGACTCAAGATTTGTTAAAACTCAAATATACAAATCCTTAGGACGATGACAGTAGCACTGCCCTGTACAAAACCAGATGGAAACATGAAAAATGACAAGCTTACAAAAACAGTAGACCCCAATCCTGTGTTTATTTTTTATATGAACAGTATAGATTTTTTTTTTTTTTTACAAATTTATTTTACTTTACTTATCAATTCTTTGAAACATTTCACAGTTGACCTCAAAACAAAGGTAAAATGAAAACACTAACATAATTTTAGGCAAGAAACAACAACAATTTCTAAAAATTATAGTTTTCATTTTGAGGATATTACCACTCTGAGATCAGCGCTACCGCTATTCCACCAAGAATGGTTTTGCTTTATGGTTAAGAAAGCAGCTCTGCTTTCACCATAAAGAAAAATATAATAGACTAAATATGAACACAATGAGAAATCTGAAAATCACATTGGAAAAATTATGTTAAATTAGCCACACAGTGATATGCAGTTTCTTTGGTTAATTGCACCTATCGTGTTTTTTGAAGTGCCACTCATTGTTCATTCGTCATCCCAGAGCAGCTGAGATTATCAGTGCATCTAAAACGCTCCGTATCCCTGGGGTCACATATAGCACTGATTAAGCCATACCACAGATATTGATGACTTGCAAAGTCAAATGTTTGTAATGTGACTTGGATACAAAATACTGTGGATTTAGGAGATTTCTACAGCAACAGCACGCTGCAGTCCACCGGGACTGCGTACTACAAGTCAGGCAGGATTGTGGGGCATTACTGAGGTATCAGTAGCCAAACACACTCTTGTGATACCTTCTCCCCTCCTGTCATTATTTAAACTGCTTGCCAGCCTGTGGCAATGCTTGGCCTCTCCTCTCTCATCTTTGCTCTCACTCTTCTGTGGTACTGTCGCTCGCTCTGTCACTTCTTCTTTCAGCTAAGCTTAGCTATGATATCTACAGGGGAGACTGGGCCAGCGGAATCCCAGGCACACTACATGGGCTTACAGTTGGAAAACAAGCATTAAGAGAGGGGGGGATTAAGGATGAAACCCTGCTAAAGAGCAATGCGTGCACATGAGTGTGTATGTGTGTTTGTGTCTGCCGTCGTGTAGGACAGAATAAGACAGAGCACATGAGAGCTTAATGACTAGATGGGGACTTACTAGGTGGCAATCAAAGGGAAGAGAAAACAAAGTCTTCCATTGCTGAGGATTTAGAGTACCTAAAGGAGGGATCCAGATTCATATTACCTCGTATGCACCATGTCCCTGAAAATACCTAGAGACCAGAATATAACTGGCCTCTAGGTATGTTTGGAAACTCGTGCCTAGAAGCCAGGAGACATCTGGAGAACTGAAACGAAACAAAAAATCACTCTCTTGGTGCACACACTTTTGTTATGTCCTTTTCGCCACAGACTCTTCACCCACACTCTTTCCTCACCCTTGTATGTCTTCTCATTGTCTGTTACTCTCACAACTTCACATCCTTCTCCTTTCTTTGCCATAATAGCCTGCAGCTGCTATTCATTTCGCAAGCAGTGTGTAGGTGGAAACGTACTACTCCGAGCGAGGCTCCTGTGAAACTGCTGCCACTGCTCACGCACACACAAATGCACTATAGTGTCTTTTAAACTAGCAACCTTCTGTTTTTTCTTATTTAATTTGCGCAAGGTTCCTGAGGAGTCCTCAGAAATCTGTTGTACATCATAAGTAGCAACAGGTTAAGAAAAAAAATACAGTCCTTTTCGTGGAGTGCAGGAAACATATTAGTTCAGAATTGAGAAAATGGGCTTTTATAACTGAAGTGTCAGTGAGTGGAAAGGTGCGGCTGGAAAATTGTTTAGCAGCACTCAAATCAGCTAAAGGAATGGATCCGCTAAAAATGTATTAAAGGTTTTCTTAATGATATAACAAAGCTACCTAAATCAGTGGTCTGTCTACAAATAAACGATTAGCTCTCAGAGGTTACACAGCGTCTTCTTTCTCCTGTCAGTCGTGCAAGAGAAAGCAGAGGGCAGGCGATGTAGTAATCTAACAAGACAAGAGCCTGTTTAGTTTGTGTTCTGATTATTCGGCGTATATAAAATGAACAGAGTTAATTATTTTGTTTTTGTCAGATCTTTTCAGTCAGAGATATTTTCATGGAAACCAAAAAAGAAAAATCCCATTCTGATACTATTTATAGTTTCATTTGTCCTGTTGTAGCCATTCAACAAAGAGGGATTCACAGGAAAAACAGTGCGTGCATGCGTGTAATACACTTTGATATCAGCCTCACTGTTCACTCTCTTAGTAGCTTGTCAGAGCATTAAGTACTCTTAATGAAAACAGAATGTCCTGCTGTCATTACCTCGCTTTAGAAGCGCTCAGCTGGGTGACTTGTACTGTGAAGCAGCCAGTGGTAATGGATATGCCCGCCATGGATTGTCAAGAAAAGGCTGCTCAGAATTCAAGAGAGTAACGGAGCAATTACTGCACTTATTAATGATTGACTTGGAATCAAAAGAGCGCTGTTTTAAACAGATCATTCGCTCTTTTGTGTTTTTGATGAAATCGTTGCTAATGGGTTGTTTCTTTCCGCAGACACTGGCAACTTAATGTACTGCAACTTCAGACTTTAGAGAAATTTCTTAAAACAAAGTTGGCTTTGAGTTTGTGATGAGTCCCCATATTTGGTGGATACAGTGTTGCATATGATTGCACATGTTTCACAGTAAAATCTGTGTCTGAGGACTGAGTAATTTACTTGCAGTGGTCCAAGTAAAGCGATGTCCACCCAGGAAGTGACTAGCAGTGACCTGAGACTATCAAAGCTCAGTTACATGTAGGAACTTCACGTGAGGACACTCAAAATATAAGCTGCTGATATGAAGTGGGTGGTAAGCTAAGACATGAGACATGAGTTAAGGATACCGCTGATTGCAAATAACAGGGTGGTGAATGTATTAACGGGTTACCTGCCTAGAATGATTACTAGCAACCAGGCATCACCTAAAAAGCCCACCTCCAGAGTATCCACGTCCCATCACTGAGCCGGGTTTGATAGTTTGAAAATCTTTGTTAAGTCTGGGTGTGTAACAAATTTATTAGGCCATCACCTAATGTAAGGTTTTTCCACAGCTTCTGTAAATTAACAATATTGGTCCTTTTTAATGTTTCTGTAATTTTACCAGTATGTGCAAGCTCTTTACACAAAATGATATTTTTACTGCAAAAATCCGTTAAAAAAAATGTATAATTGAAAATTTTACAATTGTAAAGTTGTAAAAAGAAATAGTATATTAAATTTTGACTAAGATGCAAAATTCCATATATATACTTAGAGGCATTTTGTATTTGTGTCTTTGCCACTCAACGTGTTTGTTTTTGCATACTTAAATTTATAAAAATGTATCGTATTTGCTTTATTACATATGCACAACAATAGTGGGAAATGCTAAAGAGGGATAAGCTGCAGCATGTCAGTCTTTAGCTTCCACATAATACTTAAGTCACTTCATTGTTTTCTGTTTGTGGGATTTAGTGACAAAAAGAAAAATATGGAAATATCACCGGATTATGTTGTAAGAACTGATGAACCGTTCCTAATTTCAGTTTGTTTGTCTCTTTCCTTCTGTGCACCACTGGGCTCAACTGGTCTCTCTGTGACAGAGTCTCAACACTAAGTGTGCAAAAAGAAAAAGATTATTATGAATGTAATTTCTTGTATCCCAAATGAAAATACATATGGAATAGGATTATTTTAGATATCCATTTATGTGCAATGACAACACAAAAATGATGGCGTTAGGGTAATGTCATTTTTTTAATATTACAATGGCTTTGAAATAAAGAATACAATGGCACTTTAAAGCACAGCCAACTGTCTACAAGACATTACTACTTTAAGCACGCATGCACAGACAATGTAACAACATTATGTCAATTAACTGTTGACTTTTTGGATGTAAAGCACTACTTCAAGAGTGAAATCAAGTTGTGTCAATACATTCAGAGTTTTTGAAGAACAGAACTTTGCATTCGTGTTACCAAGCTTTTTTTTTTTTTTTTTTTTAAAAAGCTTAACATTTGTACGTACACGTGATTTGACCAAAGCTTTGTACATGATGTTGTTCAGAAATTAAGAATTGAATGATACAAGAAAATAATAGATAAGATTGAGGCTTATATATTTAATGATGTATGTGTTAAATTCCCCAAAAACTCTCCATCCAGATGTTTGTTTATAGAAAATCTTTTTTGCTCTGTAGCAGCTGCAGCACATACATCACAAAATAAAAGAAGGGGGAAAAAGGCAGACAGACAGATTGTTCTTTCACAATCAGCAGCACCTCCACAAAACAATCAAAGGCCAAAAAATGGGAAAGTAAGATATGTAACCTCAAAATGCCACAACAAAAGGGCACCCACCTGGAACCAGAGAATGCAGGGGACAATTTTCACTTTCACTTTACTGGGGGGGGGGTCATTGCTCTTCCCTCAGCTGCACACAAATGACTCAGTGGATGAGAAGAAGGACACCTGGAGTGGCGGGCGGTCTGATCGATATCCAGCAGGCTTTGGAAATACAAGGGGTCAGAGTGCTGGGCGCTTGATTGGTGCAAAGCCCAAAATAACTTGCAGCCAGTCGTGGCATCCGTGACCCCGTCATTGACACGGCACTTGGCGAGATTGGAGGAACATCAACAAATGCAGACGCCATTATTGGATTTTCAGCTCCTCTGTCTTTTGAGTTCTATTCATTTTACTTTGTGGTTTTACGTTGACATCCTCTGCTCTGTTGGTATATTGTGCCTGTTTAAATTGCTGTGAAATTGTTGTCTGTTTTTGTGTCTCCTGCAGAGAGGAAAATACATACCTCTGTTATATCCTTTTGTAAAGCCACTGTGATGTACAGCATTTATATTGCAGCACTTCTCTGGGTAGACAGATGCTCATATGAACTTATACCATTACAACAGCAAACTGCTGTCCATAGCATTGACCTGATTTTAAACTGCAGTCACCTTTTTGTGTACAGTCTCCAGATGCATCTTGCCATTCTTAAGGGAAAGTCAAACATCAGTGCCATGCAGACAGAGGGAAAAGTGGAAGGGAGGGGGAGAACCTGTAATCAAGACATGCTTCTCTGGAAAACTAGTGAGGAATTTAATGGATAATTATGTAAATGTGGTATTTAAAGCTGCTCCAATCAATATTTTCATGTAAACAGCGGTTTGTGGAATTGTATGATCACTGGATTGTTAGGGGATTGGATTCTTGACGATCATTAGGAATAACTGGCGATGTTTGGGGGATCTCTTACTTAACATGACTGTTCCTGGTGCTGTAAACAAATGAGTAATTATTTAGCAATGCCTAGGTACACATTATTTGTTACTTAAAAAAAATAAATAAATAAAAAAGTAAAATTACGTTCACCACCTTACTTATTACGTGGTGAATGTAATTTGATACACTAGTTGTTACATTACTTGTGTACTATTCTCTAACACAACCTGAACACATAATTACCAAGTAACAATATAAGCCTTATACTACAGTCATACACACTGACAGAAATCTATCAAAACATAAAGGTGACAACGCAGAAGGAGGAAAAAAGGCGACATTGCTTTAAAGTCTGCTCATCATTGCATTTATGGTGTACACCCATCTTTAACAACACTCTGCTTTCTCTATTAGCTTGCTGTCAGCATGCTATCTGAGAAGATACTTAAAATGAACCAATGTTGTGTTCGCAGTATTATTCAGCTGATTCTGTCCTGGATGCAGTTTACAGTTTTGGTATTTTGTGCAGTATCTATAAAGGTCCATTTTCCTCGCCATTTTTTTTTCTCACAGGAACTTAAATGAGCTGACTCTGAAAATTATTTTCCTACAAACTAGCTATTTCTCACAGGAGTACATCAAACCCCAAACAGAGCAAACATGAGTTTGTATTGGACGCAATGGTATTGGAGTTTGTATAACTATGCTATAGCTTTCTTTCACTTTCAAATCCTAGTATGTTGTGGTTGCACAACAGAAAACAGAATTACTGGTTTGTGAAATAGTAAAGAAGACCACTGGCTATTTGCTGAGTATTTTTTATATTATTTGAAACATTTTGAGATATAAAACTGAATTCTGAGCTGAGAAAATTTAGAGAAATATCCAAGATTGTCTTTTTACTTTAGTATTTGCTGATAATTTGTTAGTTTCTAAATCTAGCAACCTTACATTTCTCTTTGCAGTGGCTGGTTTCTGACACTATGAATTTGATTTAATTTTCCAGATAATTGATTAAAATTAGACAAAGAAAGGTAGGAAAGCTGAAGCCTTTTCACGAAAACTCTTTGTACAGTGTGAAGATGGGAGATAGTTAACAGCAAACCAAAAGCTTTATAAACAAGTATCTTTGAAAATATCAATGTATTCAGTTCAATATTGAAATGCAGCCCATAGATGGCTGAAATTTTTTATCCTTAACCATTAAGACATAAAATTGCTAAATAGCCCATCCTTGATGCAGATATCCTACCTTGGTGTTTATGAACTGGTCATGAGACAAACATCCTTAACAACCGACAACCTCCATCCACCCTACCATTCTTAACGCGTTAAATAAATCCCCTGTCCATCCCAGATGACAAGATAAATACCATCTACCATCCCACCTGACAGAGAAACCTGTCCACCCCAGGGGAGCGAGCACTCGCTTCCCTAAAAGAGAAGATAAGGATAAGTGATGGTTTGTGAACAGAAACGCTTAAAGATAGAGGGAAGCTTTTGAGAATACGCCTAGCAGTTCATGAGGCAATTTTTGTCCCCAGATGAGGGGCAGTTATTACAAGTGTTTATGATAGCCGCCGATAAACCTGTGCTTAGCGGAGTTTGCTGGAGGATTATTTAACATTTATCTCAACGCAATTATTTTTTTAATTCATCAGGACAAACACATCCTTCCTCCACTGATACTGGGCCAAAGCAGTAGGGAATAAAGAAATTTCTCTTTGAAACTGAGATACCTTTAAAGTTTAATACATTGAAGTTTGATAGCAAAAATGTATTGCCAACAATAAGCAAGGTGTTAGCTGACTGAAATAGAGCAATATAATTGTAGACAATGGGGAAACACTTTTTTTTTTCTTTAAAGAGAGGAGCCCTTTTCTCTATTACTGTAGCTGTAATCAACCAAAACCCAGGATTGCAATTCTGCATGTGTGTTTGGTCCAACATTTTATCTCACAGTCCCTAATAACAGTTTAGGTATCCAGGGATCAGACCAATACACCTCAGCCTTCGATTATCAGCCAGTCCGTAACGGTCTAAACCCCTTTGGCTCCTCCTAGATGTGATTATCCAGGACTGGGACCAGCACTAGGAGTACGCTAGCTTGTGACCCCCTGAAGCTGGGTTTGTGGGTAATTACTAATAGTTAAGCAGTTAACATTAACATGCGCGCCAGCCAGGTTAACATTTATAATAACTGTTTAATATTTCAGTGTTGTTGAAATGGGAGGGTAACTGACCTTTTGTAATTCCTCTTAAAGTGTTGCTGAACGAATGTTAACTACTTTAGCTGCTATTGCAAGCTGCTGTGTTCCTGCCTGTCTGCAGATGTGCTGTATAAAGTTATGTGTCAAGTGTAGTAGGCCAAGACATGACTGCTGATATGAATCCTGTTGAAAATGAGTATCTAATCTGTCTAATAGTCATTTTTAACATTGATCAGTATCTGAGAATCGATACTAATCAACTTTAACAACCCTAATCCCATGCTTGTTTTAAATAAAACCCATCCCCTGTCCCCACACTGCCTCTAAAAGCACCCAATCAATATGTTTTGTTCAGGATTCATATTTGTGGTTTAAAAAAAAAAAAAAAAAAAAAGTCAAGAATGATTGAAAAAGCAGTGCCTTTTCAGGACTCATCTCTACAAGGCAGACAATGATTTGAGATATTGAATGTGGGATCAGTATTGTTTTTTTTGTTTTGTTATGTTTTGTTTTGTTTTTTTTTAATGACTATTGGGCTGCATGTTAGACAGATAAAAATCCAACTCACACCCCCTCAGTGAGAGAAAAATGTCGTTTTCAAATTGGGATCAAACATTCGCACAACACCTGTTCAAAATCTCCCCGAACTGTAATGAAGGGCAATTTAGTGTGTCGAATATGGGAGGAGTACTGCAACACACTGACAGCAGATGTGAAAACGATGTTAGAATGACTCACGTGGGGGAGCTCTGTGTTAGCGTCAGAGAGGATTGGGTGAAAGGCTGGTCAGTTGTAACCATTTCGTGCTCATGATTTGGTTTCCATTAGCTGCTAAAGTAGATGTGACGGTCACTGGCAGCGGTCGCCGTAGAAGGCAAAGGAAGCCGATGGTTGGGGCACAATTTGGAGCTAGATGTGAAGCCATCGTTACGGTGCTGTATGTTTCCCTTTGCACAAACAATGGTGCCATTAGTTATGCTAGAATATTGATCTCTATCTGTGAGGACGCATGTGTCATTTAACACAATCTCCTGAGGGCGGTCTGCAACCAAATTACATTTACAACATATTTTATCTGTCTGTGCTTTTTAGATGCTTTACACTTTTCTTTTGTCAGAATCTCAGTGTGAAGTTATCACCCAAGAAATGACAATGTGGAAATCCTTTTCATAGTAGGGTAGGGTGTATATTTATTCTCAGCAACCACAACATGTCATCTGGGTCATTAAGTTCCTGTCCTGACCATCATTGGTTTGGTGAAGCTCATTAAGCCTGTATTCTTTCTAATGGCCAGCAGGGGGCGACTGCTTCTGTATCAAAAAGTTGTCAGACTCTATATAAGTCAGTAAGAACATAAGTCTACTTCTAAGTATACAGTGAACATTTTCCTAATGTGTTTATGATCTTGGTCGCAAGTGACAAGTCTTATTTACTCTGAGATAATGCTCATTTTGTTAATTATGGTAACATTTAGTGTAAAAGAGGCAATAAAGCGGGGTATGGTTCAGGGATTTAAAAAGAAAAAGATTGTTATGACCAGAATACTTAAACAGAGGCTTCACAGTAGGATTCTTATACCAGTAGTTGATGTTCTTTTTATATAAAATCTGTTGTTTAAACCTTTGAAAAATATTCCATATTTTTCCTTTCTTGCAAATTGAAATCTTCATGGAATGTAAGCGCTCTGAGAGCCACAGATATCATTATACATATTTAGTATTTACAGTTAGCCATGCTGTTCTCAACCTACTTAATTTCTCTGGGGACAGGAGCCATTTGCCAACAGTTATGCAGAACGTTTGTTAGTTACACTTTAAGCTAAGTGAGGATTTTCAGCCTTTTTTGTTATATATCCAAAGATTGTACTTTAATATCTTGTTGTGTGTGAGTATATTGTCACAGTTTCTCCCCTAAGTATTATCAGATTATCACTTGAGTGAGATGATCAGAATGTATTCTCTATAAAGAAGAAGAGGTTTGATTTGAGCTCTGCAAGTGTTTACTGTTGGCATATACGGCCTGCCCGGGCGCTATTTGACCTTGGTATGTGGACATATTGCTTAGGCTGTATGAAATTTGGCACAGAAGAAGCAGTTTGGTAGGCAGGGATAGGCAAGCTGCCAGGATGTAACTTCTTTGCTATTCACAGTTCATGAAGGGGGAGGTGAGAGGACAGGTGGGAAGGGAAAATAAAGAAATTGGAAGGGAAATGGGGGGGACAGTTAAACAAGTGAAGACAGGAGGAAGAGGAATACAGAGCTCAGCATTACTGCCTGTGGCAGACAGGGCGGGCTAAGAGGGGCAGTGTTCACTGACCTGTTTCTTATATTATCTTTGCCTTGCCTCCTGCCCACCTCCCTTCTCCTGCTTCCTTTCTTTGTGTCTGTCCCGCAGGTCTTTTGTTTAATTGTCAGCAATTTGCTCCTGTTTACTTTCTGTCTTTAATTTTCCTCCATTTTATTTGCGCACCATTCCTGGGTTTGTTGGCTCGCCATCCTCCAACATGTCCCAATTTACTTTTTACTGCCTCTCTCGTTACGTCCTCCACCTGCTATTTGCTCCGTCTTCTGGTCCGGGCCTATATTATTACTGCAGAACAAAACTTCTTCTGCACTCGGGGGGCCAGTTGTCCTTTACACGGTCTGTGGAGGTACATTGCTTCCAGTGTCCTTTAACCTTCAAATACCTGTTAGCATTGCAGAGTTATTAGGTCTTCCCACTGGGACAAGAAAAATGACCTTATATTTAAAATTGTCTTCGAGTGGCGATCATGTAAAGCTATTGAAAATCCCAAATTGCCAGATGAGACTGGCTTGGACTGAAAACAAGGAGAAGGTCCAGTCGTGTTGCCCTCTGCCTCTGCGTTGGATACCTTCCCCTTGGCTCTGCCTCACTCCATATTTCACAGATCTAATGTGATTTTTTTTTTTTTTTTTTTTTTTGTAGTTTAAACAGTCAGGGGCTATTTTTGATTCAGCAAAAAATAAAGAGGAGAAGCCGTGAAAGAGGCTTATTAGCGAAGAATTGGTGGTGTTTTCTGAGACTGTATTTTCTTCCTCGCTTGGCACTCATCATGATGTTGAGACAAAAGTGTGTATCTGATCTGAATGTTGGCAATTTTTTTTAGTATTCAATTTTTACTCACTGAGCTCGGCTAGATCACAGCAAGGCAGAGAGAACCTTTTGGGTTTTTTTGGGGTTTTTTTTTTGGTTTTTTTTAGTCTGAAGCAATGCAAGCTATTTTTCTTTTAAAGTCACCAAAGGTCCAATGTAGAAACTTCCATCCACATAACTTGGCACTGACCTGATGGAAGAAATACAGCATAGTAAAATACAGTAGTAAACGCTGTAAAACTACCAGGTGTTGCTTTAATTCGAGCCAGGAAGCTGGAAGAGAAAGCAGGCAGGATTGGACGTTTTACACAGGGACCGATTTGGGGTGGCTGGTGCCAAATAAACAGAGACAGAAGGAGCAAGGAGCAAAATGAGGTGAGACAGCAGCACTGATAGAAGATGTTTCGCATGTGTGTGTATGTCTGTGCCTGCAGCTCTCTCATTAAGGGCATCTCCCCTTCTAAACACCAACCCTGTGCAACGCTCGAACACGCATGCAGAGAGGTACTGCCCAAACCTAGATGGATGCTGTTTGGCTTATTCTGCCACATTAGCTATCAATGCCTTGCATCTCCCCTTTGCGCCTCTTTATTTCAAGTTACAGAGCGAGGAAACTAATTAATGGACTCTGTGTGTCCTCTTCAGAGGCCATTAGATTCACTGCTTATTACTATTCAAGCTGGCCCGTTCTATGAAATACAACTTCCATTATGGCTTTATGCTTCCGTGATAATCAAAATATGCTGTAATTATGAGTCTATGGTTTTGAAATATCTATAAACTTGCACAGTGGCAGTCGCAGGAGCCGCAGCATCTCAGTATGCACGTAGCGGGCAAGTCTCCTTTGCATGCTGATGTGCAGGACTGTAAGCCCCCCCACTCGCCCTCGCCTCACAGTCGCACAACATTGCCGTTTGTCAAAACAACACACAGAATCAGAGTGAAGGGACATGGAGTAGGTTGCAGTGGAGGATTTGAATTGCGGTGTGTGCATGGTTTTTTAAAGAGCTGCAGTGAGCCAGTACTATAAGAGGGGAAAAAAATAAAACAGCAAATGTCAATAAATCTATCACACTAAATGCCAGGTCTATGCTAAGGAAATGTCACTGGTTGTTTATAATAGGACTGCTTTTCAGGGGAGTCAGGCTGCAGCACGTGCCGCCTCCTTAGGAAACCAAAGAGCACATGGGTGAGGTGGTGACAGGCTAAAAGCTGGCAGTGATATGTGGAGATGACGTGAAGGAGAAAAAAATAACACATAACAGGTGCTTTGTTATATATGAAATGGCCCAACCAGCCAATTCAGCCTTCACGCCTCTTTAGTTACTGTAGCTACACTTCATACTTAATTCTCACATGGCACATACACAGGTTATAATAATGTGAGTTGAACTGGCCATGTGAAATGAAAATGACTAATAAGTCAGATACAATAAAGAAAAGTATTAATAGTGCACCTGAATTTAGGCCTACTTTTTCAATTCAGTTCAGTTGTTTATAAAGCACAACAACAGTAAAGTGCTTCATATTGTAACATAAAGACACCACAATAATACAGATAAAATGCTGACAATCAGACGACCTGCCCACTGACCCCCTATGAGCAAGTGCTTGTTGACAGTGGGAAGGAAAAACTCAGTTTTAACAGGAAGAAACTTCCAGCAGAACCAGGCTCAGGCAGGGGCAGATCTGCCACAACCTGTTGGGGTTGAGGGGTAGGAAAAAGGGCAAAAGAAGAGAGTGAAAAGATCTGAATGAAGGAGAAATGCAGTATTTGTGCAGCAGTATCTGTGTAGGTCATGGTCAGTCATCCAGGTCATGGAGGTCTAAGGAGCTTGGAAAGAAAGCAGCTGGAGTACTTCAAGCTTCTTGAAGACATTTCAAGCACGATCGCATTAATCTACGGCAATTAGCCAGGAATGCTAACACATTATTTGATGTTAGTTTAGTTTTTACTTTTCATTTATTTCAATTTGTTTCTGTTCTTTATGAATTGAAGGGGCATTTTTTGATTGTTGCAGTTCATTTTAAATCAGTGTAAATAATACAGCCCAACCAAAATATCGACCGATATTAGCTACTTACCTATGTATCATCATTTATAACAGTGGATAACTTAAAACTTTTTAAAATGAAGAGCTGGTAGAGACACCCTATAGTCATGTCACTTATGTTGATGTTGCATAGTCTCCCACAAACACAACAACCAGTTGATCCAAGGACAGTCGAGCAGAGCACAAATGAATAATTCGCGGCTTTTTGTGCCAGTGACATAAGATTACTTTTAACTACATTGCCATATTATATCAGCAAGGAGTCATAAATAACTAGATGACAAATATTAGGGAAGTCTGTTTATGTTTTCTGTACTTGAAAGAAAAACAATATTGTCTGATATATCAGATTTTTAAGGCAACAAATATCGGGCTGTTGCAAAATCACTAAAAACTTTCATTGTGGCAACTTACTCTAATCTACTGTGTAAAGGTTGGCACTAACTGTTCATTGTTACTGGGAAAATGTTGTTTTTGTCCCTTAATTTGTCACCCTTCAGCAACACTTCTGCCGTCTTTCTCCACAGACTGCACAGTTGGATGTGGTTCATGTATAGAGTTGTCCATTTCACACTTCACACCCCCTCGTTTGCAACTAACACCTTCCTGTCCCCTGCAATTTTATAGGGTGTCACACTGCCCAGGTCCCAGTGCAACACAAGAGCTAACTGTTACCTCATTAGCTGCTATTAGCTCTGCTGTCTCTAAACAAAAAATGGATAACACTTCCCACGGAAACGCGCCTCTCCCCTCCCCTCTGCTATTGCTTCAGTCTGCGGTGAGCAGTTTCATGCTTTATCAAAAAGAAAAGTTTTAAGCCTAATCTTAAAAGTAGAGAGGGTGTCTGTCTCCCGAATCCAAACCGAAGAGGGCCTGAAAGCTGAAGGCTCTGCCTCATATTCTACTTTTCTAGGAACCACAAGTAAGCCCGCAGTCTGAGGGCGAGGATCTCTAATGGGGTGATATGGTACTTTTGGGTCATTAAGATATGATGGGGCCTGATTATTCAAGACCTTGTATGTGAGGAGAAGGATTTTAAATTTGATTCTGGATTTAACAGGGAGCCAGAGAAGAGAAGCCAAGATAGGAGAAGATGCTCTCTCTTTCCAGTTCCTGTCAGTACTCTTGCTGCAGCATTTTGGATCAACTGAAGGCTTTTCAGGGAGTTTTAGGACATCCTGATAATAATGAATTACAGTAGTCCAGCCTGGTAGTAATAAATGCATGAACTAGTTTTTCAGCATCATTCTGAGACAGGATATTTCTAATTTTAGAGAAGTTGCTCAGATGGAAGAAATACACAATATCTACATATTTGTTTAATATGCACATTGAAGGACATCCTTGTCAACAACTACTCCAAGGTTCCTCACAGTGTTACTGGAGAACAGTGTAATGCCATCCAGAGTAAGCATCTGGTTAGTTATGGCATTTCTAAGATTTTTAAGGCTGAGTACAATAACCTCAGTTTTATCTGAATTTAGAAAAAGAAAATTAGCGTCCATCCATGTCTTTTAGACATTCCTGCAGTTTTACTGATTGGTCTGTCTCACCTGGCTTCATGGATAGATAAAGATGGTTGTCATTTGCATAACAGTGAAAATGTATACTATGCCTTCTAATGACACTGCCTACAGGAAAGCATGTAACATGTAATGTAAACAGAATTGGCCCTAGCACAGAACCCTGTGGAACATAATTAACCTTAGTATGTAAAGAGAATTTTCCATTTACATTAAAACAAATTGGAGTCTATTAGATAGATATGATTCAAACCACTGCAGCGCAGTACCTTTAATACCTATGGCAAGCTCTAATTCCTGTATTAAAAGTCATTGCACTAAATAAGTGTGTGCACCTCCCTGCACTTGCGTCAGTAGCCTCTTTCGCATGATGTAAACTGACATCCAGCAGGTAGCCACATTAATATTCAAAGGGTGGGAGTGTGTGTAGGCGTGTGCAATTGAGGCTTTAGAGTGTGTGTGGCTATTACTAGGAATGAATCCTTCGCTGAGACTCTCATACCCTGCTCCACCACTGTCTTTGATGTCTATTGCAGGTTGTCACGGCAGCCACAGCGATCGCTATGAATGCAGATAAATGTTTACAGCAAATGCCAGGCCATATTAGTGCTGTGTTCATGCGTCTTTGTGTGTGTAAGAGGGGGAGACATAAGGATCATAGATACTACAACTCTAGGCTTGTACAGTACATTAAAAGAAATCCCAAACCCTTCAGGAATTGAGGGCACTTAGAGCACTGAAAATGATACAGTGGAATATCAGGCCTTAAAGCTCCTGTGAAATTATAAAACATTCATGTGTAAGCATTGAGCCAGTAGCTACAACTGAGCTGGTGGGTAGCTCTATCATCTGCAAAGCTTCAGGGATTACACATAAATACTGTTGAACCATGTCAACACCACTGCATAGAGTTTTCTACGTTCTTAGGTGGATGAGCTGGATTGTAATGTAATGAAATAATTTTTTATGTTTAAAGGAAAGAACAGTGTGTTGTTCTTTTTTTTCTTTTTAACTTAGTCAAAGTCAGGCTAGTAATGTCTTCCCAGTCTCCTAGCACAGATTATCTATAAACAATGGCAAGGAAGGGGTGAGTCCCAAGTTTGCAAAAAGAAGTCGGTTGCTTTTTTTTAATACAACTCAACTCAAATTTATTTACAAAGCACATTTAAAAAAACAACTCACATTGACCCAAGTGCTATACAGAGGGTAAATAAAGAAATGTAAGAAAGAAATAGATATTAGTGGGTGCTACATATATTCAATTATGGCCAAAAACCATGGTGTTCATTTGTAAGTAAAGCTACATACACGCTGGAAGCAATCCACAGTGAACATAGATAATGAATCACATTCCATGAATTCAAGTGACTTTGGGCAAAATAGCCATGGGCAATAGGAAGTGAGCGGAGCAGAACATAACCCTTTCTTACTTCCAAGTGAGTGACTGAAGCAACTACAAATGACAGTGAAAAATACAATTGACTGACATATGATCGAGTAGTAAATACATTAGAAAGGTCACTTGGGCGACGGGAGCCTGGTCTTTAAGCAACCAGTCATCAGCTTCAGAGCTTCCAGTGTGTACACTGCTAAAATTTTCTACTAAACATAGGACAAAGGTTGCTATACTTTAGGGCATGGCTGCCTTTTGAGTTTTTTAATTCCTACCCTTCACTCATGACATTTCATCATGAAAAAGCAGAACCGTAATGGTCGAAAAGCTCAACTTAAAGATGCCTTAAACCAAAGGATGACAATGCTCTTTGAAATTTTAGTGTCATGACAATGCAAACTTGATGGCAGTGCCCAGGAAAATACTTCATACTCAATCCTATTTTTGATACTGGTCCCTGCAGATGTGCTAAGTTTCTGCTTAGGTGTTCATAGGCTTTATTCACCTTTAATCAGTATGTTTAAGAGAAACATGACATATTTTTTTAAACAGTTAGCCACACTTGTTAGCCGCTCCCTTAAAGTGGCTATTCGCTAATTAGCTACCTTTTTAAAGTTTGCGCCAGCCAGGTTAACAGTTTTGATAACTGTTGAAATATGAACTTTACTGACCTCACAAAATCCTTCATAACACTGGGGTTTTAGTCTTTAATATGATTCACAAGGTTTCTGCAGCATTGTTCATTGTATTCAGGTGCTCCCAAGTGAACAGGTTGTGGGACTGTCTGTCTGCAGTGGGGCTATGTGATGTTGTGTGCTAGTTGGAGGAGGTATCAATACTGTTGCAGATGATTTAATGCACTAGTAATTTTTTTGTCTGGATTAGTGTATTAGTATAGTTAGTATATTATTAGTATAGTATTTAGAAGTATTGTATCACAAGATACTGCTACTATCAGTTCTGGTGACATCCCTAGTCACTGTGACTAAGTCCATCTTTAATTCATAGCCTGAGATTCTCTCATATTTAGTGAAAAGACTGTTTTGCTAAATGTTTTTCACACAAATATGGCATCTTGCATAAGTTAGTCTTCACATGTGCTGGTAACGCTATATTGAAAAAACAACAACAACAACAACAACCTGAAAACTAAAAACTAAGTAAAATCACCAGTTAGGATGTGATGACAGCAAAGGCTGTTAAAAATCAATTTTTTATTTTGGAAAAAAATAGATTTAAAAAAAGCGGAGGCTGATGAGGTCAACCCATCCAGACGTTCTCCAGCTGGCTTTCCATGGCTGCTTTTCACACTCAGCAATTAGCAGAAAGAGGCAGTGTGCTGACATCCTGTAGCGCATGTGAAGTGCCTGTAGTTCGTGGTAAACCATCTCCAGTCCAGTCAATTTTCAAGATAGAGCCCGTTTTTGTGAATTCCTAACCTGATTGTATCTGGAAGGAGACAAGAGAGTCTGTATTTGATTTTGTTTTGGAAACAACAAGAAGCCGACTTAAAACGTCTCAGGGGTTCAGCATCCTTTGACACCAGGATCAGTGGACTGTGTAGTGCAGCGCGTGGGCCGGATAGAAGAGCAGCACAGTCAAAGGATTAACATTAGAGCTAGTGGCTAAAGCATTGCCCACAGGTCAGATTAACTGAATGTAAAGCTTGTACCCCTTACGTCGCACTTTGAAGTGGGGCTTACATCCTCTGCTCTATCCTGTCAAGAAGTGGAGTCGGTGCTAAAACCAAAAAGCATCAACTCACATGTTTTTATATTTGGCATGTGGGTTTTCACGGGCTGACGAGCAAAGCAGGCTCACGAAGCTGGGCTCGCATTGTATTCTGGACTCCAGTGAGTTTGGGTGATTGTTATCCATTCTTCTACCTGTGGTACTTAGTATCATATTATGATAATTGCAGTACACCTTTTTAAACACTATGAATAAGCATAGTGTACCTTTGCGGGCACTTCTGAACCTTCAGGCATGAAATTATGTTACTATAAGAGGCTTGCCCTTCTAACGTTGCCTTTAAAACCGAGCTTGGGTATTTCATTTTGTTTCTCTCCTTGTGTTCCCTCCGGGCTCTTATAGTATGCTTCCTCTAATGGCTTGGTAAATACAGGTAGTTTCCAAATTTAATACTAATTTTCAAACTGGTTTATTGAGTGGAACAGCTTTTTGGGGAATAGTTTTTGCATTGTGTCTCCTGTTGTCAGCATGTGCAATAATAGAGATTGAAAGGTCATTGTTAAACAGCAACAGCTGCTCTGGTTCATTTGTATCATGTATCATGAGATGCTGTTCATCAGATTGATGGATAGTATGTGAAAGAAACTAATTTATGGTAAGTTTGATCATGGGTTTGTTCTGTATTTCAGCCACAACAACATTTTCACAACAAGGAAAAAGTACAGTGTGGTGAAAGTCAATATATAGTCATTTATGTTACGTAGTGATTGGTTTAAATTATGAATCAGAAATAAAGTCAAACCTGCTCTGTAGAAACAGTTATGGTATTATGGTGTAAATATAAATGAAACAGCACATATTAAAAAGTAAACAAAAGTCGTTACACTAAAAAAAAAGAAAAGAAAACTGAAAATATCAAGTGAACTTGGTTTAAATACATTTTGTAATTTTTCTCAACTTTTGACTTATTTTGTATTATTTTTAATCTATTTATATTATCTTTAATTATGATTTTCGTGTGAGGTTAACAAAGACCCCACAAAAGTTCTGGTTGAGGTTACAATAAAACCTGTACCATCCTGGTTTTAGAGTAAGTCTTTCACACAGGAAGAAGTTAACGTGATTGATTCATGCTGAAACTGAACTCCTATGATGTTCCATTTTCCATTAAGTTAAATAGAAATATATCAGAATAATGGATTTTATTTTTATTGATGATGTAACCACGATCAAGTGATCAGGCCTGTGGTAAAAAGATTGTTTTCATGTTTTCTGTTATACTTCCCCTTTAAATGAAAATTGAAGTACCAGGAAATGCTGTGGCCCAACAATGGTGGCAGGAGCTGTGCTTCTGGATATTAAACACTGGGATACAAAGGCAAAGAGCGCACACATACTGAAAATGTAAAAGGTGTATGTGCATCCATAGACTCAAGTTTCACACAGTAAACAAGACCAGTTAAAATTTGTACATCCACCCAAGTTTCTAAAACAATCAATCTGGTCGGGTACTAGACTCACAAGAAGGCACACATACATAATACTGTTATCTTTAGGGTTTCCTCCACAACAATTTAGTCTTTTGTAACTTTGAAATCCTTGTTTTAAAAACAACAACAACAACAACAAAATATTAGAATGACTACAGGGTGAATTTTTTTAATCCTGTATACTTGTATACAGCTGTATACTTTTAATGTACAGAACTCCGGTCATCGTTCCATTACTGTGTGGAAGTGTGGGGATTCACTTTGAAGACAACAACTTCATCACTTTTAAAAAAGGAACAATAGAGACTACTAACAAGGCTGGTTACCACACTAAGCTACTTATAATTTCCAACATTATGATTTTTTAAAAATGTGAAAGACATAATATAGTTTGAGATATTTGACTGTACAAAAAAAATCAATGAAATTATTTTTTCAATTTATTCCTGACATAAATATAAAAATGTGTAATTAACTTTTTGTTATTTAAACAGTGTGCTACAATGATTTTGTTGATATTAGGGTAGGTTAGCTTTAACAGTGTAGGCCAGGCTTATGTAAGCATTGCTTCTACTATAGGTTTAAGAAATTATTGTCTACTATTTTTGACAATGGCATTGAAATTGCATGGCAGCAGAGTACAAATTAGTGAGACCAGAGGAAGCAACAAAAGAACAGGAGGTTGTACTCTTAATAGGCTGATTTATTATGTGCATAATTTTACAAATAGTCATCTCACAAGCGGATAATTGCAAAGTATTAAACATGAATGTGGCAGCGATATCTGTGCTCCATCTGGCCTAATGTGATTTCCAAACTTTTAGAATTGAGACTAAAATTTTAACTGTTATCATGCTTGCAAATAAACGTGTTTAAATTCTGAAAGTGAAAGTAGTAAAATTACCCAAACTATTGTGGCTCACACAGTAGTAATCTTTTGTTCCTGTGTGCATAATAATTTCTCTCTTTTCCATGCTAATTCCATCAGTTTTACTTCCAGTTCTGTTGTGATCCAGGGTAATTTGCTCCCTTGATAACAATGAAGCAGCTTTTGCTAAAGCATGATATTAACATATTGAAATGTTAACTTTAATATAGCCCCAGCCTGTGAAAACAAGCCCACGTTTAACTGATTTACTAGATTTATGTTGACGAGACAATCAGACATCGCTGCCCTTCCTTGAGACAGCTGTGGCATGTAAAATAACTGTGATAGAAAAGATATAAATTCCTCCTGACTGTCGTCCGACCCCAAGGCCCGATTCTTCCCATCCCGATCCAGATGACACGGTGTAATAACATCCGTCCCTCAAGAATCCGTGTTCGGTGTCAGCCTGTACTCTGAGCTTATTGGAAAGTAATGTGAGATGAATTTGTCCCATGATTGCTGTCGTTTTGTGAACACCTCGGTGAAATAATGGTGATGAAAATGAAAAAGAGCCATGGCATGAGACCACAGTGGGATAATTTTGAGTTCTGTGTTATTTTGGAACCAAAAGTCTTCAGAAAGTTATAAAAGACGACCTTTCAGGACAATTCTCATCGTGTGAAAGGAGTTAAAGCGAAACATGCTATAGGTTTATGAGATTGGTGGCAGAGTGATGTTTTAAGGTAAATCAGTGTGTGTGGAACATAAAAAAAAGAAGCTCTGAATTTTAACAGGACACTTCATTTGAAGGGAAGATCGCATGGACACTTGGACACATTCCAGCGACAGTGAATTCAAAGTGGACTCTGCAGACTGCTAATGTAATGTTTGTCTGAGCTGTCAGAACATTCCAGTGAACTTTGTTTTACTGTAGTGCTATGAGTTTTAGTGCAGAGAGCGAAGCCAGATATCCATGAAATTACCTGACTCATTGTTCCTACAGTCAGCTTTCATTCGGTGACATTTAAGCAGCTTTACTGCTGCATTTACATCAAGTCAGTCCCTTCAGTTCACAGCAGCTCTGCAGATCCAAAATCAAAACATAAAAAAATAGTTTGCAATGTGGTTTGTACAGTTTTCCAACTAACAAATGGGTTTTCTTTCATTTATTGAATTTTCTTACATTTCTGTAAAAAATATGATGCGTCCCCAATGTTTAAAAAAAACATATAAAACATTAACCGCAATTTGGCGAATCCATGTTCTTTTGCCCTAGTTAATTACAGTTTTTGCAGAATATATATATATATATATACATAATATCTTAGTTATACACTTTGTGAATTGTCAAATCTATTTGATTTATTGAGTGGAAGATGGATTGGTTCTTAAACTCAGCCTTGCTTGTACTGGGTTGGGCCCCCTTTTTGCATTTAGAGCTACCTTAATTCTTCGTAGCACAAATTTAACAAGGTGCTTCAGAGATTTTGGTCCATATTCACATGACTAATGACCTGATGAAGATATTTTTTTCTTTTTTGGACCATTCTGTGTGGGGATAATCCCAGTAGATCAGCAGTTTTTGAAATACTCAAACCATCCTGTCTGGCACCAACAAATATGCCACGTTCAAAGTCACCTTTGTTCCCCATTCTAATGCTCAGTTTGAACTTCAGCAGGTCAACTAAACCATGGCTGGTTAGATAGTTGGATTAACAAGAGGTGGTGGACCTAACAAACTGATCGGTGAATCGGTACTCTAAATGAGCACACAAAGAGGTTTTTACTACCACATTTATCCGTTTACACTGCATTTTCAAACCAACACACCCCCGCATGGATTCTTCAGGGGTAATTTGGGGTTCATTATCTTGTGCGGGGACTCTTAAGCATGCAAAGTGTCAAAGCTGGAGCTCAAACTGTTGACTTGCTGATCGCCTACTCAGCCTACAACACTAGTGCGCTGGCTGAGATAGAGCTCAGAAGAAAAATAAGACAAATATTAAAAATTTAAAAAACACGAAGAACCACTGCGTATACGTATAATATTCAATATCGGCTCACTTCTTCTGATCATGATATATAGGTCATTGTTATATATAGCATATTTATCTATGTCTTCTGGACACACTAATCAATCTGCATTGAATTTACCATATACACTGCATAGGTCACCAGGATTATTAACATTATGTAGCTTTAGGAAATATTTTTATAATATTCAAATCCTTACAAATTAGAAATATTATATATAGTAGATGTTTTTGCCATCTGACTGTGTACAATGATATATAACATGATAAATTAACTTACAGGTCTATGATATGACACACAAGCAAAGTTAACAAGCACAGCCGGCTATTAAGAAAAATACACCACTCCACAGTTTAACAGTACTACCTGGTTGGACAGTGACTTAATCACTAATCATAATGAGTACTCTCCTACTATTACTTTTGTCAGTCATCACTGCAGCATGTACTGTTACTGCAGGCACCAAGCATGTATACAATGATGTCACTTTCAGTGTTGCAGTGTGTGGAAACTGGGTCGCTGTTTAGCACGACTGCTGCACTCGATAGATTCTGTAACACTCACAAAGAAGTCAGTAACATATAAAAAAACGTAGTTTGCTTACTAATGAAATCTCATTCTGTTTTTTTTCCCACCTTCTCTCTGTGGATCTCTGTGGGATACCTGCTCATCTTCTCATATATCTTCATATGGCCAATGGTGATGCTTCATTGCTGCTGACATCATAAGGTAAGGCAAAGAACTTTGTACTCTGTGCTTTGCACCTTTTTTGGACTTGACACCTTTTGGCGTGTTAGTCATACAGGGTGTGTTGTTGTCTCCTCTTTACACTGTCAGGCCTTATGTTTTCCCACTGATAAAAAAATATCAAACAAAAGCAGGAAAAACAGAAAATAAGATATGATGCAACTGAGATAAAAAGAAGGTTACAAGAGTTTGTAAAAAAGAAAAAAGAAAGTGACCTCAAAGGAAATCAAGATGACAAGCCCAAACACTGAGGATGATTGCTGACCTGGATTCCAGTTGATACCTCAGTGCAAAAACTAACAAGGCTGAATTCGGCCGGCTAAATAGACATTTAGTAAATTATAGACTGTTCTGCTCCTGGCTCCATTGATAAGCTGCCTGCTTAACGCGCTGAGATCACGAATAAGGCAAAATCTCATTCTGTGTTTACAGCCTACAAAGTGTTGCAGCAAATGGCTTGGAGGTATAACATCTTTGCAAATGAGAACTCTTTGAAACGGCTAAACTGAATCTGAATGGGTGGGCAGACAGGAGCTGGAGTTCATCTGAAAGTCGCAGAAGCACTGGTCCTGCCTATACTGCTATATACTCGCCGGGTATATAGCAGTATACTTTAGTTCGATTCTGCTCTGTTGCAGTGTTTTTGCTTCAGATCAGATCATTAGCAGCATGGTACAGCAGTCTAAAGATTAAAGTTGGATTTTTTTTGGTTCATAGCTTTTAGGGCTTCATGACAATAGCTCTGGCCGCTTCACAACTGGTGTGGCTTAGTGCCTCTTTGCTGGAAGTTGTGTTGTTTTTGTGGGCATCCAATGATTTTTCTTGTTTTTTTTCCTCTGTGTGTGTGTGTGTGCATTTACAGCATCTCTGTTTTATCTCTTTACTGGCTTTAATGTAATATCTTGCCACAAATTTGTCTGAGATCATCCACAAGACAAGTGGATAGCCTAAAGGCTCAAACTGCATATGAGTCACTGTGTTTGTGCTGTCACTGCGCACATGTGTGAGTGTTTGTGAGACAGTACGAGCTTTTTTGTAATTTCATTCTTTTAGAGATGAGTCATGTCCAAAATGAAATGAGGCCTTTTTTAAAAAAAAAAAAAAGTGTTTTCTACTCCGTCAACTCTTTGATGTCGGTTGCTTTTACGCTCAGGTCGAGAGTTAAGGTCGTTTTAAGATTATAGGAGTTTCGGATTGTTTGCTCTAATGGTATTAAGTCCGAGTGTGGGGGTTAATGAACAAGTGTAAGTCAGAGGGATGCTCCCAAACAAAAAGTGTATGTCTTTTATGTGTGTCTGTGTGTGCGCATGTACTCCAGCCCTTAATCCTTTAACAGGATTACAAGCTGCATTGTCCTTTGTTCACTTGTTCCTTTCCGCCCACGTATGCTGGTAGCGGAGATGTCAGAGCCCACATTCGGGATTACAGTGTAATGGGCTCTCAATAGACCGGGTGAGAGGGAAGCCTGCCGGTTAGATTGTCATTTTTCCCATCTTTCCTAAAGCAGTCGTAACTTTGCGACGTGACCTGAGGTTTGGATTTGAACTGTTTTTGTTTTGACGCAAAGGAGATATGAATTACATTAGCTGGCTACTGCAATTTTCAATAAATATATTCTTAATAAAAATCAGCTTTGAAGCTAAATTGGCTTCTGAGATTCTGATTCTTCAGTGCACGTTAATCAGTGTGAAGTTGAGCCTAAATTACTGACACCGCTTTGTGCAGGAGAGAAGAAGGAAAGGTGTTAGAGTCAAGGCTGCCAGCTGTGCCCACATGATTAGCAGCTGTATTTATAGTTTTAAAGAAAAATGACCTCCAGCAGTGCTTTACTCCACAGAAGAACAGACATTTTCCAGATGGGAGGGGTTAGAGCTCTATGTGGAGATGTATAAGATCCATTATAAAGTCAGTGTCTTTCTTCACTGGCCTTTTCGAAGCCACACAACCATGCAGTGGCTTTACAGCTGTTTAAAACAAGAGAAAATCAGTGGGCGAGGCTTGCATTTTCAAATATAATGTGAGGGGTGCTGACGGAATATAGGAGATGCTTGTAACTATCATTATAAAGACATTGGTTTGTTGATTCATATTTACATTCCTCAAGCTTAGCTTTCTTTTTCATGCTGTCACAGTCGTGTTTTTTTTAAACCCAGCATATTTTGGAGAAGATGGTCAACTTTGTGGTTGTGAGCTAATGCTAATCCTAGTTAACGAGGTTAGCAAGATGCACTTTGATCTTAATTAGGATAAAACATTTTAGGTTGTAAAATCCAGCCCGAGAGGAACTTGAGCAGTCCACTTTTTGCAGTGCTTTTTAGAACAACGATGAACGATGAACACGATGCGGTCTTTTAAAGTGGCCACACCCATAATAAAGACTAACCAACCAACCAACTGGTCTGGAAATACACATTTTTCTATAACGAGTGGTGGTTGTTGGGTTTTCAGGCTTACTTCTGTCCTAATGGGGGTTTTATAATAGCTGACCTCCTCTCTATGGCCTGCCTCAAGTGGTAGTTTGAATAACTGCAGTTTTTGGCAATCGGCTTTGCTACTTAGTGAAGGCACACCTGTTCCCTGCCTGTTTGGTAATGGTTGCAGATGCACCAAACACAACATAAACACAAATAAATGCACTCCAGTCTGTACATGTGGGCATGTTAATTAAAGGAACATGCCAGCAGTTTTACATGTTTTAGTCCATTAACCTCAAATTGCATATAGCTTGCTTTAGGGTCTCTCATTTCCCAAAACGGAGACTAAGCAAGTTTTTAGATGGATTTTCTCCTCTGAAAGCAGCACTGAAGAATGCTACCATACTTCAGCTGGATGCATGATCGCTTAATGGTCATCTTTTGCAATTGATGTGTACAACGTAGCTCATTAAGATGGTGCTTTTTCTGCAAACAGAACATCTTTTAAAGTCAGACCACTAAAAGGAAACTTTGCTCTTTGGCTTCAGTTTGCAATCATTACTACCACAAACGACTTGAGACAAAAAAAACAAAAGAGAGATGGATTACTGGAACAGGTGTCAAGTGTGTTGGAATTATTAGCAATCTCAAAAGATGTAAGGTGTTTAAAAGAGGTATTTTTTGTATTATATGCATTTGTACACATTATATTACTGTAAAAAAAACCTCTAAGAACATAATTATGGATCTTTTAAGCTTTGCGTGCATTTCTTTGCCCAGAAAACAGATCATTTTACAAGCACTGAGAATATGCTCATGAAAAGCAATGTTGCCAGAGGAATATGTGTCAAGTGGCCACTTAGCTCGGCTCTAGATGCAGTTAGATGGAAGGAAAGAGGCAGGCGAGAGCTGCACCAGTGAGGTAATGACAACCTGGTGTCGCATCCAACAGTCAACAACTGAAATAGTGATGGAAAAGCCTGAATTATCCCCGGGGGTACAGCTGTGTATGGATCCATCAGTATGCTTGTGCATATGTGACTGACACCTGAGCTCGAGGGTTGTGTTTTTGTTAGCATATCGACTGAAAAAGCTAAAAGTGGATAAAGGCAGTCTGATCTCATCCACTAATGCACAGCGGCTTATAGAGATAGATTTTTCTCACTAGATCAAAAATATCAAAGAGGCAAGGTCAACACCAATAAAGGCATAAGCTGCGGTCCGTGTGTCAACACTAGTAACACTAAGTGTAAATTTAGGCCCTGTCCTCATCTGCACAAGTATTTGGGCTTTTGGTTGATCTTTTGGTCAAGATTTCTCTATGGTTAGGTTTACACTGAGGGCATTTTTTGAATTGTCATGTAGACATTTTATCAATTTTTTTAGAAAATGAACATGGGGGAAAAAAAACTTATTTTTAAAAACATACCTGTGTATGAGTGGTCGTAGCCTTGGGTATTTCTCTTCTGTGTTGGTGTTACATCAGTAATTCAGTGAATTTATTTCCCAAAGATGCACATTACCTCTGAGGTTTTTTTTCTACATTTACCTAGATGTCACAAAAAGAAAAAAAATCCTCCAGAAAAATTGCACCACTGTAAAATTAAGCTGTCTTAAAAATAAGCTACAGATCAGTTCAGGGTTGATTGCTGCAGTTTATATTTGTCTGAAACTGTCTTGCAAATCTAAAATTAAAATGTATGTTCCTATTCTTTATTTATAGACTTTTGTAGACTTAAGTTTATTTTTTTTAGTTTTGCAGTTGTTAGAAACAAAATCTCAAAAGGAAAACTATTCTTAAACCTGTGACTCTTTCCATTTATCCTAAAACAAAGTAAACTGAGCAAGATACTGCTCGGTGGTTGTGCATGGTACATGAAGACACCTAATTAAGGAGAAAATGTGCAGTGTCTTGTGTTTTCAACAAATAAAGAACCTGTGAAGATGGCATATTCACTGACACTTGATTTTTATATTGTCAGTATCAATAATTCAACAGTGTTGCATTTAAGTACACGCTTATTTTTCAGTATATGATTTACATCCGTGTTTAAATTGCAAAGAGGATCTTGTTCTGCTGCAGTGACTCTGGGGAAATCAGTGGTTGAAGGCTGCAACACTGCCATAGTTATTGTGATCTTTTGCAATGAACTTGAGATCTTGTTGCCTTTGAAATGGTTACTACTCTGTCTGTAACTACTTGGAGTAAATTGCCAGTTGAAAGCGATTTCGGTGCACCAATTAGAGTCAGTCTGCTATTGAATGAGGTCAAACTGGCAGTTACATGCAACCTGCTTTGGATACTATGGAGATAACTGTGATAAACTGGAGAAGATTAAAAAATCTGTTACTGTCTACTAACATTCAGAGTCAAGCCAGAACCTCATAGACCTGATAAAGAAAATCCTCCACAAATAGTGACTTAGCAACTTTGCTTTCATACAGGAATGGAAACCACGTGATTTAAGTTCTCTCTTGCAATTCAAATGATTGCAGTCAGTCCAAGTTCAACTGCTGTTTGTAAACAAAGTCCCTCCCATCAGGCAACCTGTGCATTCAACTTGCAGTCGAACGCCAAACTCAGCCACTAATTTTTCCTTCTCACAAGGCAGTTGCTGTCCTATTTTTGATCTAGCCTTAGAGGCCAACTAGAAAGTATGCACAACAGTTTACACTGGGCTAATTTTCAGAGTAAAAGAGCCATCATCCTCTCTGCTATACCACAAAATGAAAATGAGGACCCACAACAAAGTGATGGCAGGTTGTGGATGGTGCTTATTCTTGCCTCTCTGTTCATGGGAATTGTGTAATTGGTTTGTTTGTCTACTTTTTCTTCCTCCGCTCATCATGCCTGCTGCGCCCTACTTTTAGCCTACTTCACACTGCAGTGAACAATCTCAAAATCTCTGCTATGCAAAAAAAAAAAGAAAGAAAGAAAGGTAGACTGGATCATCTGTCAATTAGTGTGTATCCACCATATGTGATACTCAGTTATTCTGTTTGTGAGTTGCAGCATGGAAATGTCATATCCTGTTTAAACTAATGCAGTTAGGCATAGCGGTGGCCTTGTGGGAGGGGGCTCGAGTCTTCGCGAAAAGTAATCAATAATGCATTACATTACAAGAAACCAACGTGCTCATTGGAAACACGCCTTCAATATGGTGATGTGCGTACTGAGGCATGTATGCACTTAATCATAATTACTGATGGGTTTTGTGGCCACCAATTCACATTTGGTTTGGATGACACACACACACACACACACATATATTTATCCCTCAGATATATATGTATGTATGTGTGTGTCTGTATGTGTGTTATGTTTTAACCTATTGGCACAAATCAGCTCTTTTCAATTTTATATAGTTTGTGTATCGGGAAATAAAAATGTATCATCTTAAACAAAAGCTTCATACACAGTGGAAGATTAAAAGTGTTTTTAATACAAAGATTAAAAAAATTTTCTAATTCCAGATGATTATTCTATTCCTTATTTTTAGGTACTGTTAATATCAGGTAAAAATGCATGGCCAGGAGGTATTTTTCATATTTTATCTTCATCATCCTTTATGTATTTTATTATACTTTAATGAGAATCTATTATCTCCATATATTGCCCACCTACACGGGGAAGGTCATATGTAAGGATCTTGCTAAAAGCGGGAGCACAGATTCAGTGTTTTTATTTTTTATTTTAGCTCCACATTATTTTAACCATACAGTGAAAACAAATGAAAGATGACACCATGATGAGCAACCAAGAGGGAAAACAACCAAATAAGATTGAGGAGTTATTAGGTCAACACAGCAACAGGTTAGAGGTGTAAGTCGTGTGTGTGTGTGTGTGCGCGCGCGCATGTAGCGGAAAAAGAGGGGGGAGGTTGTTGTTCTTAACTGAGACAAACTGGAGCTATTAGAAGGCCTATTGTTGCCCGGCTGGCCCCTGAAAGAACAGCTTGTCCTAGCACTTATTCAGTGAATAGATGTGGCCGGCACTCCCGGCTATCTTGGCCGATCGCACAGATCAATCTGGCTGGGGAACCTGCAGGCGAGTATAAAAAAGTGTGTGCGTGTTCTCTTTTGTGTGTGACACTCGGGCATTTGCTGAAGATTGGTTGTGCTTTCACCTTTGTACATATAATTAAATCCATTGTTAGAAGTTGTTTGTATTTCCTCACACAGGATCAGGTTGCATTTCTGTTGTTTTTACAGTAGGATGGAGAAATAACCTTCAACCAGAGATCATCCCATATCAGCAGGTTGATATTATCGGCCAGTATTAACTATTTGCTGATCAGCATTTATAAATTGATTTAAAAAAAATGTTTAAAAGCAGAGATGAGATGGAAGAAACACCCTTCAGCCATAAATGGTGACACTACACAGCTTGTTCATCACCAGGGGGCACACTCCAAGTTCCCTGTTGGCAACAAACTTATTTGGATTACCACAAACACAGCAACCAGATATGTCAGCCGATATATTGGAAAACTGAGTTTTAAAACACTGAATATCGGTCTTGAAATTCCCAAACTAGTCGAGCTCTGGTATCTTCATGTCACTAGCAACAAGCAGCTAGTTTAGTAGGCGTGGGCTCTGGGGAAGCTTATTAGCTCATAAATGTATCCAACACTGAAACACTTCCACAGCTGCTACTTTAGTCTAGAATGCTTAACAGTGATCATACACTTCAATTCCTGGTATTCATAGCACTACATGAGCTAACTATGATAAGAATTTGTGAAGAGTGTGTGTGTCAAGACAACAAAAAGAAAGGAGGCACCACCTTCTGGTGCCACTTAGCAACTGCACTTTATAAGTTAAGTATTTCTCAAGTTATTTGCTAGTATTTGTGTTCAATGACCCAACACTGCCATCAGTTTAGCTAAATCATGGATGGTGCAGCTCAGGATAAAGGTTAGCAACCACAGTGCAATAGCACTCACAGGAGAGTAGAGTGAGTGTGTGCAACAGGCTTCGGTTGTAATAAGGGAGAAACGTCCTTTATCCAATCTTATTTTCTGCAGTGTCCACTAACAAGGTGCTAATTCTTCTCCCCCACTTTCTTCTCACACACAGAACACAGAGGCACACATACACCACTGCCCGTTCACCTGCACTCGTTGCACGACTTCAAAGATGGCTGATTTAACTAGTGCTATCTCCCACTCCAATAAACAGCTTCCAGAGCGGCTTTGAAGTAGCATCAATCTTCCTTTTGCATCTGTCAAACTTCTCTAACATCCACTTTCCAACCAACTAGCCCATCAAGGGAAAATCAAAGCGCCTTCAGGCGTTTGACATGCTGTAAATAGACTAGTGCGGTTAAACCATGGAGCGAATGAGCTCTGAATGGGATGTGTCTATTTGCTGGCTCATAACCACACGATTTTCATATCCCCTGCAGGCCATATAACAGGGAACTCCTAATGGTCCTCTCGTCATTTCAAATTCAACTCACAGGGTTTTTATCACCACTGCTTTAATTTGTGTGTGTATAATTAAAAGAAAATTTGATTTATGGGAACCCCCACACGCAGTAGTGAAAGCCTGCAATCCCTCTCTATCTCTGTCCTCCTCACACAGACTCTCTAACATGCACACTGACCTTGTTGCCTTTTTTATTTACTGCACAATGACTGCAATTTCCAGAGTGTAATTAGAGCTGTTATAGCCTGGCCTTTGGTCTCAGTCATTTAGAGGTGAGTACACCATCAGTCCTTTCACCCCCGTTTTCTCGCCTACAAGCGAGTACGTTTTTGCCTCTCTATGTTGCCCCTTTCCCCGTTTGAGCCCCCAGAATCTCACCCTTCCCCTTTCTGAAGACAAAGAGGCCCATTTTCTCCACTCATTTTCATTTGGGCTACTTAATTAATCATTTCCCCACATTTTCAGCTGAACACCCACAAATTGCCCTGGTCAGAGCCCGAAGACAAAGGGATTTTGTGTTAATTAAGCATACAGCAATTCATTTACACGCCATTCCCTTCCTCCCACATGCCCATATCCACTAACAGCAACTCCACAGCTGTCGCCGATTAATTTGTGCGTTCATTTTTCTTTCTTTGCGCGTCGCCTTTGCCTCGTGCTCGAGGATGCACTGCACCTTGGCTTTAAGTACATTCAAGCAAGGAGAGAAAGGATTTGGTTTCAAATTTGACCAAGCATCTGCTTGATGAAAGGCGTTTTGCACACTGTGTCTAAGCTTCTACAACAGTGGCACCTTCTGCCATTTTTCTACAGCACTGCAAAGGCTTTCTTTGGTCCGTATTGGGCCCAGAGCGATGCTTTATTTCCAGCCTCGACCAAATAAAGACAAAACAACAGAAGAAATAATATCAGACTTGTACTTGCTGCATTTTCTTGTTATTCTGTTAATTATACATCAGCTTTAGTGCACAGTATGAAAAATCTGAGTGCATCTATACCACACAGCTTGTTCACAGCAACTTTTGCTTTAAAAAAGAAACAAAAACAAAGAAAAAAAACATCTTAAAAATTCTTCGAAGAGCTGTTGGCTCTATTTACTTTCAACATATTATATTAGAACCTAGGGCCTTTGATACTGGCTTGTATTGATTTGGGGGGTTTTTTATGTTTTTTTGCCCACCATGATACCATAAAACCCATACATAACTCCTGAAACCGGCCCGTCAACTAATTTAGGTCAATAGATCTTCTCGTTCTCACCGCTGGCAAGGAGAGCGCGCTTTATAATACATTGACGAATCAGCCGGGTGTCTCAGACTGGAGCTGATGGACGATAGTGACCTTTCTCTGTTGATGCCCAGCGCTGACCACTGTATATGAGCTGGCCACAATCGATATATCCATAAAGAGGCGCTCGAGGTGCTCGCGTAAGCCTGGGAAGGTAGAGACGCACACAGCTGTTACGTATATGCGAGTCTATCAAGCAGCAACACCACCACCAGCCACCATGTTTTTTCACATGAATGCAGATTTCCATTGTCATCCTCAGCTGCACTTGATTGACAACAGCTATAATAAACCACTGTTAAAAAGCTGTTCATGATTATGTGATGTGTGAGAAGATTAAAACACACGCCTCGATCCCTTCCGCTATATTGCAAGGAGAGAAAGAAGCTGTTTTTCCGGGCCTGAGGAGGTAACTGCAGACTGAGTTTCGCTTTGAAACAAAGGCCTGTCTTTGTGGTGGTCTCACCATCACCATGGCAACCTAGATAACTGATTTCAATAGGCATGAGACTTCATTAGTTTGGGGTAAAATCCTGCACTAGTGGACCATGTCACCGTGCTAGTTTTGCCTGAAATTAGATCAAACAAGTGACTGCACTCATGTGCTAATTGTAATGGTGGGAATAGGGGGGTGGACGGTGCAAAAAGGAGGTGAAAATTAAAGTGAGTCCTTTTTTTTCTCCTAACGCTTGCCGCTCCATTGTGTATCTGTCAGCAAGAAGTGAGGTGTGTGCATCGGTGCAATGAGGAAGCCTCCAGTAGCCTGACAAGCTTATCTTTATCACCTGTCACTGTGACATTAGGTGTCTCTGCTCAGCCCCAAATCTCTCTGCTTCCCTCTCTGCGAATAAAACGCCCTCCATCTCTGTCACGTATGTATAGTATCTGCGCAGTGGTTTGTCATACAGCTTTGTTTACTGCATTGTGTTGTTGCGTTTTTTTTGTCTTGTTTTTTTAAGGCTTGGGTGTGAAATATCGGAAATGAACAGATGTAGGTCTTTATTAGAAGTCATTAGTCGCTGCCTTCCAAACTACAACAAAATAAAGCTAATGCTAAAGCTAACATCAGCATTATACTTATTAAAACGTCCATATTCCGCAATTTTTGCTTTTTTTAGTCAATGTTTTAGCATGCTGACATTTGTTAGTTAGCCCTTAATATAATTTTACGAGAGATATTATCATGATATGAAACATATAAAAATTTTACCTGGTGCTGCTAGACTTTAGTACAAGGAGGTAATTACTTTTGCGGTCCCTTAGCATTACTTAAGGGGAATATGAGGATGAGTACCACACAGGCCTCATTATTACAGTACTTCATTTCTTAGTTGCTTCACAAACCAGAAGATTAGTCACTGCTTCCCAAAAGATATTACTAAATACCATCACAAAAAGATAAAGCTAGCTAAGTGAACTGCCAGCATTACAGTGGTTATGTTAACATGTCTAATGTTTACAGTGTTTACCTATTAATTACATTAGTGTAGGTTAGGAGTAGCATTTGCTACTATATGTCTGTGAAGGTTCTCACTCATCCAGGTCATGGTAGTCTAAAGAGCTTGGAAAGAAAAGCGTCTGGACTTCTTTAAGTTGCTTGAAGACGTTTCACCTCTCATCCGAGAAGCTTCTTCAGTTCTAAGGTCAAATGGTTAGAAAGTCCCAGATTTAAGTCCTACGGGAGTGTCCCCCAAGGGGGTCCTGAATGCCCTGTCGATCCTCTACCTAATCACACGAGCCAAGGTGTGAGAACGGGTGTAGGTCACAATCAGCCAAGGTTCCGGGTGAACCCGCTGTGAAACCTAGCCCCACCCTATCATGTGATTTCTTGAGGTCAAAAGGCCCAGGATGTGAGTGGGTGTTAAGGCGTCTGGGAAAGGATCTCAAAACTGGATTATAGATCATAAACGCATGGCACAACATAGAAGAGCCACCTCGGCGGGACAGGACTCGGCTGTCCATCTGCATCTAAAGGACAAAGGTCACTCTTTTGAGGATGCCAATGTTCACATTTTGGACAGAGAAGACAGGAATCCAAATTAGATTATATACAACATAGAAAGCATATCAAATATTTAAACAGTGAATGAACCATTTGGAACTTTATGGCAGCAACATTTTGAAAAAGAAAAAAGCTGTTATAGCATCAAATTTCTCACTATATAGCATCCTCTACTCTATGGACTCCTGTCCATAAGGTAGGAGACTAGGACTTCTGGACATTTGGGAGATGAGTGTGATGTTGTGTGGGTGGATGACTGAATGTAGTGTAAAGTGCTTTGGGGTCCTTAGGGACTAAGTAAAGCGCTATACAAATACAGGCCATTTACCATGACCGTTATCCCACTTTTGTCTGATAGAGGTTTTTGTTTTCATGATCATCATTGAATGTTTTCAATTGGTGAAAGGTCTAGACTGCAGACAGGTCAATTCAACACCTGGACTCTTCTGTTAAAAGCAACACTGTTGTAAATGTAACTGTATAAATGTATTCATGGAGCATATGTTGAGGAAAATTATTCTGAAATCGTTCCACAATTTGTAGACACAGTTGTTTTGCAGATTGGTGAACCTCTGTCCATCTTTACTTATGAGAAACTCTGTAAGATGCACTTTTTATACCCAGTCATGTTACAGACCTGTTGCCAGTTAACCTAACTAGCTGTTTCTTTTTAGTATCACTTACATGTTTAACGTAATTGCTGGCATCAAATTTAAAGTGAACTAATATTTTTCATGAAATAGTAAAATTTTAAGTAAAAGATGTATTAGGCTATCCCTAGCTAAATGTATTGTCATCATTGCAAATTTTAGCTAAATAATGACAACAATGTTTGGCAGTTAATATTAGCATTTGTTAGCAATAGCAGTTGCTACCATAATTAGTACTAAATGTCAGGTTAGGAAGGATGTGGACAAACTGTGATATAAAACAAATTAAATTTTAATCTAATGTTGATGCTACAGTTTAGACCTAAATCACAAAAGTAATTACCAATGATTATGGGAGAAGCACATTTATTTGCAATTCAGTTTTTAGTAGTCCCTTATTGGTCATGATTGTAAACATCATTATGTCTGCGCGTCATGAAGGTTTCTGCAAATTTCCCAGCAATATATCCATCAGTGACTGACTAACAAACCAGCCACCTTGGTAATGTTCTCATTGGATGAAAGCAATAACTACTGACAGGAACTCAATTTGATATTTGATAAAACTGATTAATAAAGACTCACAAATCCATAAAGTTGATTCATATTCTGAAAAAATTCTTGGCATTCCCAGGAACTGTAAGTACTGACACTTTGTCAAAGCTGCTGCATCTCACCAGAGCTCACAGGGTGTCCGTTGGCATCCCTGCTGTGACACATTGTTTTGTTTTTTTTATAAGTAGTGAGACTAATGTGTCAGTCCCAACTTGTCACATATGTACAACTGTAACGTGTCAGTGCTTAAGCCTAACCAAGAAGCAGGTCAAAGCAAATGTAATAAGAGTATAACAGGACGTATAAAAGAAAACAAAACACAAAGCTCCCAAAATTTGACAGGAGCTAGAGTCTCTAGGTCTGGCTGGGAAACTCTTGGCTTCTTAAAGGGGAGTTTACATCCTTTGAAAAGTGACCATTTTTTTCTTGGTCTATTGCCCAGGCCATTGCATCAAAGCATATAAGCCAAAGGACGCCTTGTTTGTCTCTTTGTGAATCCAGTATCTGACAGAATGGCGATATTTGACACAGTGAGATGAGAATGCATTTTTCAGAGAAACTGAAGAAAACCCTAAAAGGGCATGCTTTCCACTCACACATAAACTCAGAATTTTTAATAACTACAACAGTGTTGATGGTCTGTTAGACTGGAATAATGATGATACATTATAATGTAAATTAATTATATATCTGGACACACTTATGTACCTTATATAAGACATGTCAGCAGGTCTCCAAGTGATAAAGCCTTCCTAGTGTGTTACATATACAGTTATGTTAAAAGGAAAGTTTTCACTCAATTCAATAGAGTTCTGTCATAAGCAGAAATGGGCAGTAATCTGATTACTTTTTTCAAGTAACGAGTAAAGTAAGGGATTACTATTGCAAAAAAGGTAATTAGATTACTGTTACTTTCCTGTAAGCACGCTGTGTTACTGCGTTACTGAAACCGTGATTTTTTTTTTGCGAGAGTGTCTCATGACAATGACGTAAGCGAGTGCGACGTTCGTGGCAACAGCTGTGTGCAGATCAAAAATGGATAATATAACGAGTGCGGGAGAGAGTATGCAGAGAGCAGCGTTTAAAGCGTGGAAGTACTGACCTTACTTTGAGTTTGATTCTGTAAAAAGTGACAAAAACATTAGCGTCCGCTGCTCACTGCATGGGAAGAAAACTTCTTTTTACAGCGAAAAAAACCCCTAAACTTCCGAGCAAGCACCGAGAGTACGCTGCCACAGAATGGGAAATTCACAGAGAAACTGCCGGATCCTTCCACTGACCGCTGCGGCACACCTGCACCAGGGCAAACCTCCGCCTGCCCCACTCCTGGTATACAGGTGAAAATAGAGCAACAGGACCGCTGAGTCTTTGATTTTATTTATTTTCTGCTGTGTTTGACTTGCATCTATTTGAAAGAGTGAGTGTAAACACAAAAAACTATTTTATTTTACATGCTGGACTGTGCAGAAAATAGGTTTAAATATTCAACAAATTTCTTCCAGTCAGAGAATGTTGCATATAATTTAACGTTTGCTTTATGCATAAAGTTAAAAGATTAAAACTAATAAAACAAGTTTTAAAAAGAGACTTTTTCATTTGATTACATTTTAAATGATGGATTATGCAGAAAAAGTAGAATTGAGCTGAAAGATCTATCGCTTTATTACCTATTCAGGTTGTAAATCATGTTTTTAAAAAGTAACTAAGTAACTAATTACTTTTGAAAATAAGTAATCAGTAAAGTAACGGGATTACTTTTTGGGTGAAGTAATCAGTAATTAGTTACTGATTACTTTTTTCAAGTAACTTGACCAACGCTGGTCATAAGTACACTCATACTGCTACCATATGAATTAAAAGGCATATGTTGGTCTCGAGCATTCAGCTAGGTGTTAAAACAGTGCTATAAATCTGAACAAACTCCAAGACAGCTGGACCAAACTGGAAACTCTAAAGGCCTCAGTTAGCATGTTAGATGTTAAAGTTCATGACAGTACAGCTGGAAAAAAATTAAAGAAGTGCAGCTGGTTTGGAAGGGTTGCCATGAGAAAGTCTCAGCTCTCTACAGAGTACATGGCAGCATGGCTTACCTGTGAGATCGGAACAATTCCCGGGACTGCTGCAACAATATCATTTGGATACATGAGAGTAGAGATGTCTGACCATAATGCTTCATGTATGTGAAAACCACCACAGCATTTCAGCACAAACCATAAGCACGGTGGTGTAGAGGTAATGATTTCGGTTTTGCAGGCACAAGACCTGGGCACCTTGCACTCACAGATTCAACCACGAACTCCTCAGTATAACAAAGTATTCTAGATATTTGATAGAGTTAAGACCATCTGTCCAGCAGCAAAAACTTAGCCCCAACTGGGTCTTACAGCAGGACAATGATCCTAAGCACAGCAGCAAAACAGAAAAGCTGAAAAAGAAATGAATTAAGTTGTTGCAGCGGCCCAATCAAAGTCCAGATCTTAAACTAAAATGCTTTGGGACCTTAACAGAGCTGTGCATAAATGAGTACCCGCAACCCTCAATTAACTAAAGCAGTGATGGAGAGAAGAGATGTTTCTGTTGCAAACAAGTGGGCATTCCTTCATAACAATATATGACAAAGTCATCCCAAAAAATATTATGAATGAATTTATTGATATTAAAAGTGCTGTGCAAGAATCTGAGTCACAGAGTGCGCTTAGTTTTTAACAGTATTGCACAGAATCCTACAAAAACTTTCTTTGTCACATAACTGTAGCAACAGGGAAAGTATCATTATGCAGGATGAGTCTTACCATCAGGCCTGTCAAGAAAAAGAAGGGTAGTTCCAACTGTTTGACTGTTAAGCTTTATTTTTGTGCCCTACCTTCTGCTCTTTTACCCCATACACTACACACACTTTAAATTTAAACAGTCACCTCAAGCTGAAGATCCAGACTCCTCACACACTGACGAGTAAGCAAACCCACACTCAAAGCAATACAAGCTAAATTGAATATTGATTGTTGGTAATCCATGTGCGCAGGCTCTGTATGAAATAGTGGCAAAGAGAGAGACTGCGCTGTACTCGCTGATCTCCTTCAGCTAATTCACAAAACTCCCCTGAGCAGTTGTCTTTTCGGAGTCCATCATGACCGTAGCGATCGCCTCACGGTCACATTACCAGGCCACTCTGAGAAAGCCAATCACAGCCATCAGTGTATGATGGCAAAATTGAGGTCCAATTTTTATTTTTGGGGAGAATCTATCATATTTACTGCCACATCAAAGAGACGATATTCTATAGCACATGAAGTGGTTTGGGAAATATAGCAGGGAGTAGTTAATGAAGCACATTACAGTGGAGAGATGACATGGATTTCGAGGGCTTGAAATTGGCACCACAGATGCTCATCAAGCAATCAGCACTATTTGAATGTAATTTTATGGTAATCCTTTCATTTTCTGAGCCATTTTGTTCATTTCATGGATTGTAGACACGACTCTGAAGAGACTCTGGGAGAAAATGGCACATGGCACACAATAAACTGAGCTTCTAAATTCAAATGAGAGGAATGCGTCTCTGTTGAAAATTCTACTCCGAGTCGCTTAACAAATAATTGTGTGTAGCATATGAATGAATACACAAGTTTCATTTACTCCAGACGGGAGTGATGGTATTTATGAAGGACGCGGACGCGTGTGAAAGGAAGTGGATTACGGACGTGCAGACAACAGCTCTGAATCCACACATCATGATCCGTTTGGTAATTTAGATTCATTTTGATCATGTTCTACGACCTCGTGTTGCGTCCGTGAGTAGTTCTGATACATCACGACTAAAACAAGAATCAAGAGAATTGCATTTTACCTTTAAAAAGCACTTACGGTTTTTTTATTAGGCCTACGTACAATTAAAAAAAAAAATAAAAAAATCAACTTTAGTTGTTTACTAAAGCCCACATTATCACTGCTAACACTTTTGTGTTAATTTTGAAGAGGCGCCAAGAGCCGCATTAGCTCCATGAGTGGACAAACAACACTCCAATCAGCTCTTGCCAACCACACTTGCTACTGCCAAATCCAAAACCTACCAACACTAGAAGTTACTGTGCACCATCAATCATCCTAATAGTGCATTTGTCATTTTCAGATTGCGCTTGTGGCGTGTTACAACCGAGCCACCTGTTTTCTCTGAGATTGGTGAAAGTTGGGGAATAGTGTGGTTGCAGGAATTCTCAGAAGGAAAGTAGAAAAAACAAAGCAAGTTGACAATATTTCAGAGATAAAGTGTTTGTCATATTAATTGTTAACAACTGTTACTGCTGTGCTGCATATTTATACGAGCCGCTGCCTGCTGGTGTAGACTAATTAATCCCAACCCCTGCTGATGTTAACGTGCAGCAGTCAATTGATTTTAATAAAACAATGCCTGTAACCAAAAGGCTAGGTTGTTAAGTAAATTCAAGCTAACTTGTGCATTTAATATGTCAAGATATTTATTACACCGCTGTTGTGGGCGATCCACTTACACATGACTCATTTAGCTGAGATTGCGGCTCAGTTGTTTGATGAGCCTGTAATGTGAGGGATAATCCCTTGTGACCTGTGTAGCTACTAAAGGAATACCTTGTAAAGTATGAGCGACTGCTCCGGCGGTGCATCATATGTTGAGCTCTATTAATCGAACTATTCTGAATACGCTGTTGTGCTTATGCCTGGAATTATTTGTAGCACCAAAGTCAATTTTTATACACCATTTTGCTGCCATAAAAGCAAATTGTATTTATTCACAGCCGGTAGCGGTCTTCAACAAACACATCATTTACTGGCGTTAGAGTAAAAATCTGCATTGCTGGTTGCTAGAGAAAAACAAACGAAACCCCCCTTTTTTTTTCAAAAAAAAAAATTACACTGTATGTATGACTTATTGTTAAAGATTGATATCTTTAATAAAAGCAAATGGACTCGAGGCCAATTACTACAGAGGAGAAGTTGGAAGGCATAATAGATGAATTAAAAGCGTTGGCTTGAGTCTTTTAATGAGAGTGGGAAAGGTAGGAAAATGCAGCCTTAAGACACGAGCATCGTTTACTGTTTGATATAATTTTTGAGGTATTACATTTTGTAGATAGACATTAGCTAAACAGTACTGACATGACAAATTATTTCTAAACACTGCAGTCATTACATTAAAGTTTGATAATGTGGCTACGACTGAATGCTATTGACACCGTGCTCTGTATCTGCCGCTAGACATTGGTGCATATTTTATGTGTAATTGAGAGCACAAATGTATGGGGTAAATATTCAAGGGCACACAGAGAATAAATTAATGTCTTCACCCATAGGCAAATTTGCCTCAACTGTCATAAAATGCCTTTAGCACGAATACTATTTTTTTTCACAGTATGCAGTGCAAAAGTCCAAGAAGCCAGGGGTTTTTGCTATTTTTCATAGTGGTCTTAAGCAATAGTTCTACAGGATTTCTGAAGGCCTTTTAAAGTTTGGACATTGGCTACTTTTTTACTCATTTTGAGTACGTCCTTGTCCCCGAGCATTTCCAAGTACATTTTCTTTCTGCTTATTAACCTAATTAACACTGACCTGTTCGTCATTCAAGTATATAAAAGGCACTCAACTCTAAGTTGACATCTGTTTCACACCTACACATAACAGACAATTCTGCAAAAGCATGTTCTGAACAACAAGACTATTTGCTCCTGTTTCTTTAGCTGAATCTGTGAAAATGTGAAAAGACAGGCATAAAATTGTTATTTTGCACCAACAAGATGATTCACAATGAGCTTGGCATATCGCCAAATAGTGTGCAATGTGTCCTTAAACAAAAAAAATAGGAAACCGAATAAGTGGACAACAAAGTTAGATTTGGTGAGCCTAATAAGCCATCTACAGCATATAGACACTATTTGAACGTCATGTCACAACAGTGAGTGCCTACAGCCATGTTTTAGACAGTGGAGGCTCTGTCATGGTTTAGGACTGCATTTCAGCCCATTTCCAGAGTTGTTTCAAATATTGCCAAAATTTATGGAATAACGAAGGCAGAAAAGTACCATCAGATTTTGATCCACCATGCAATATCATCTGGAAAGCATCTGATTGGCAACAGCTTCTTCAGTTAGGGGTCGCTCAAGGCTTTTGCACGGTACTGTATTATACTATATTATAGTATAGTTTTTTTTGTTTTTTTTTTAATGTAGCCACTTATATGAAATTTAATGTAACAGAACCTTTTTGACACTGAACAGGGCTGTTTCTGAAATCTTTGCCCTTCTGTTGATAGCGGCTGCAACGCACTAAAAATATACAATGTAAAGTATAAATGCAGCACATGCATGCATAATCTTTCTCCTGGGCACTGATCCACATTTGCCAGCCACAGCCTGACTGCAGCAGAAGAAGAGTAAATATTTATATGGCAAATCCATTTGATTTGACTTTACACAGATGTCGAGCTGTTTGTTGGGATTTCTATGAACATTGTATCCTGCACTGTGAATCAGTAATGAGCTGTTTTTGTAATGTTGTTAAAGGTTTAGCATAGTGTGTGCACCACTAATTTAAGCTACGTTAAAGATGTTATTTTCTTGGATTGCTACTGTATGCCCTTTTTATATATATCCATCACTGAGATCCTTTCACTTAAAAATACAACAAACTTCTGCATATTCCTGCTTATTCTTAGATCTTCATTTAAGAAATCAGTCTTTTAAATAAACATTGGCATTGGAACGCTTTAATTAAATGGGAAAGTAGTTTGGGCCTGCTATTCCCTAAGGTCAGCCTAGATCCCAAGACAGAAGAATCATTTACAGCGATGCGACACATTGGGGCATTTTCCCCTCGAGTTTGTTTTCTAACAATGACAACAAACCGCAGCATGACTCCAAAAATAGTTGGTTTTTCAAAGCCGATGTCCATGGGCAATTTTCAGCTTGCTTTTGGAACAAATTGCTGATCTTAAAAAAAAATGGTTCATATACAAGGACTTTGAAGTACAAAATGGCTCTTATCAACTTTTGCCAGCTGTTTTTAAAGGCGCCTGTTGTTGTGTGTATGTGTATGTTGAATTTAAGGTTTCTCAAAATTGCCTTTCATTCATGCAAATCCCTGCCATTGAGATTCAGCATGCATCAAAAGTGCATTTACCCAAGAGACAAGCAGATTTATCGCTTAAACAAAGTCAGAAAAGAAACTTGTGAGAGTTTCAGGAGATTTTGTGTTAGCCTTAGCAAGAACTATTTAATTTAAAGGAACTCATGGTTGGTTTCAAGGCTAATGGTTTGCTCAAAGATGAACGTTGCACTTTTCATCTTAAGAGCTTAAGGTAACTAGCAAAACAGTAAGACAAATTACAACATTTTCCCAAGGTTCGCAAAACCAGCCTGTGTGAGAAACCCATTTCAGCTACTGAAAGATAAGTGCAAGTGAGTGTGCTGAGCAAAGAGTCTCATCCTGGTAATAAATGTAAAATGGGTGTTTAAGACAGGATGGCAGAGATATTTCCTGGTTGTTGGATTATTGGCTGCAGTTGGAATGATTCAATTAACACTTCCGTGGATGAGATTAAGCTCAGACTCGACCATCTCCCACCCACACCTTGCTTCTGTAATGTAAACTTCTGCAGCCAGAGGAATTCATTATGGTCAGTCTTAATCCATTTTCAACATCATGAAACATGAAAGTGGTCTGAGTCAGAAGTTGGCTCGATTTAATTAGACTGGCTCACCAGATCGCTATCGGAGAGCTTTATCAGAGAGACAAGCGTTGAAATCTGTGAGTACAGAGTATTCTTAGATGTTGTGATTACACACTACTTAACTCTCCTCAGCTGAAAGAAAAAGTGGCATTATTTGAATTTTTTATGGATGACAGGTTGAAGGAGATTCCGATATAGATTTGGAATTACAGTGCTGTGCAGATGTCTAGAGCCAGCTCTCGTTTCTCTTTTGTTTTTGTTTTCAAGGAGCCAAACTTTCTTGTCATTTTTTAACGTGGAGGATAAAATAAGAAGTGACTGAGCTGAAAAGCTGTTTACAGTATAAGATGTATCAAGCCCTTGGATTGTTCCATCTACTATCACCAATGCCTTTTCCTAGATGATCTCACTGAAAAGATGGCTGTAGGAAGGGAAACAGGAGAAGAGGCTGAGGTAAAAGAAATTACGTAAGAAGTGGACTCAAAATCAGCGGTACAACAGTGAATGTCTACAGCCATCTGTCGAAGACTGTAGAGGTTTTGTTATGGTTTGAGGCTACATTTCAGGGAGAGGTGTTGGGGAACCTCTCAGAATTAATTGAATTATGAATGTGGAAAAGTATCATCAAATTATAATCCACCATGCAAAACCATCTGGAAGCATTTTTGATCAAGACAATGATCCGAAACGCACTGCCAATGCAATAAAAGCATACCTGGAGAGAAAACACGCAGTGAAACACTATGAGTCATGGATTGGACTCCCCAGTGTCCAGACTTTGACATTATTGTAGATCATGTTGACAGAGAACAGAACAAAAGACAGAAACATCCAAAAAGAGCTTTGAATGCCCTTCAAGAAGCCTGGAGAACTATTTCTGAAGACTACTTAAGAAATTACTAGAAAGCTGCCTAAGAGAGTTGAGGTTTTGTTGAAGAATAAAAGTGGTCATAGCTAATATTGACTTTCAAGCTCATTAGCCTCCTAAGAACCGAGCTCTTTCTTGGCATGCGTTTTTAATTTCTCTTTGCTATTTGGGCTGATTGGGACCTGATGAATGTATAAACAAAGAATTACGTGATTTTTTTTTTTTACTTGATTTTTGTTTCTGAGAAAAATGAGATCCATATATGAGGACATTCACTTTAAATTTCAATAGAACAGTGGCAGTAAAACGTCCTCGTAAGTGGCTATCAGGCCCTTGTAGAGCAAAATTTAGTATTTTGGTCTAGCCAACCCAAAATGTGATGTCCACATATGTGGACGCCAGGTCCTAGGAGGTTAGAATTGTAAAAACTTAGTTTTTTCCTGAATTGCTATGTGTGTTAAAAAAAAATCACTATATCTAGTTCCTATTTTCCTAGAGAAAAAAATGAAGGGTTGCTCAAGACGTTTCCACAGTACTGTAGATACAGGACTGTGTTGTAGGTGCAATGATTGCTACAGTAAATGTTCAGTTTAGATGAGAGTAAGAGTTAGCAATAAAGAGTTTTACCATATAAAAAAGTCAAAACCTAGGCAGAAACCACTTAATATGGAATGCTTAAGTGGTTTTATCCTTTCAGCGTGGGGTTTTAGCATTATGCTTTTTCTGTTTCATTCCAATTCTTATTGCATCATTTCTGCACATACCCATCCAAATTCTGGATTGAGTTTAGGACTGGTTTTGTTTTGGGGGTTTTTTCGTCTTATTCTTATTTATTTCATAGATATTCAGACAAGTGTATTGTGTATAGCTTATTTTTGACTGAATGAATAACCTCTGCATGAGCTTAGGGTGAGCACTGCAAAGGCTTCAGCAGAGGCTGAATTGGTGCAGCATGCAAAACGAGAATGTTATTTGGTCTCTGAAAAGTAATGCAATATACATCTCTCAAAGGTTATTCATATCTATTAGGTCACATTTTGTCATGACGCCAGTTGAGCCCTATTCCATAACCACCACTTTAAAATTGATCTAAAAAAACTAAATCTCCGTCTTTTGATTTGACTCAGGGAATAAAATTCCTCTGAAAGGTTTCTATAACATGCACACTTTTATCAAAATTACTTCTGCTGTAAGAGTATGAATAAATGTTTAAATATTGAGATAAGCACTGGGCTGAGAGAGAAAGAATAATTTTCACTCTCTGTGAAGCAAATGCTGAAATGAGCAAGGTTTCATGCTCCTACTGACAATGCTAACATGCTAATATCTGTCAAGTGTAATGTTGGTCATTTGGCATGCTAATATTGCTAATCAGCAAACATTTAACAACTGACTGATATATTAATGAGGCTGATATATCAGATAATATTAGCTATTTGTTGATATATCGGTATTTGCATTTTTACAGCCAATAAAGGAAAACGATAAAAGTAAAGAAGAAAGAGTAGAAATACCCTTCAGGCATGTCACAAGTGCTGATGTTGCATAGTTTGTCCATCAGAGGGCACTCTGCAACTTACATGCTGGCAAAACGTGTTTTAAAATGCCACAAAATAACAACCAGCTGATCTCCAAGCACAACCAGGAAATGCAGGAGAGATGTCTCTCGGCTGTGCTATGTCTTGTTTGAATGCCACATTATGCCACCAGAAGAAGTGGGTGGGGAAAAGGAGGTCTGGATTTCCCTGTATAGAGTGCTGCCCCCATGACCCAGACTCAGATAAGTGTGAGAAAAAAATTGATAGATTGATGAATGGATGGATGTTGAAGAAATTGCATTACTTTACATTAAGGTGGCATTAAATAAAAAGCCTGGGAATCTCTACATTTATTATAATTCATCCTAAAAGGGATTACTGCCAATTCTCATGGCATCTATCCAGTAATTCTCTGGAAATTTTCACTCAGAAACACTGATGCTAAACTCAAGCTGGTGCTAAAGGAAAAGAAAAAAAACTATTATGTGGAAACCATGACCAGCAAATCAACAATGCCTTCTTTAGAGGCTTGCCAGTGACAACAAAGGTCCATGCATGCAACTGCATGTTATGTTGCAACTGTTATTTTTAGCTACAATGTAAAAGAGGTGTTCATTACAGGCTCTTTCTCCAGCATGTGTGGCCATCTAGCTAAGGTGCTTTTATTTTCACTTTGAGTTTTTCTCTGTGTAAAAGCATTAAGTATGAGGCTTCTATTTTTCTGTGCAATGATGTGATGTGACGAATAGGACTGTCAGATATATAAAAATATGCTAAATTAATTTATCACGGGATGATAAAGGGATGTGGCTGTGCTTGTGTTCGCACTTGTGCGAATGCTATAGGTGGCAAGAGCATTCTTTCACAGCGTTTCATCAGTCTGAGTCGTCACAGAGCAGCTAAAAATGCTCATTTGGCTCACTTTCAGAGGGTGAAACTCGTTTAGTTTACCCTAAAGATTGGCTGATATGTTGACAGATTAATGAAACAGAAGTAAGTGAGGGAGCATCAGTTGGTGTTTAGGCTTGAAGCTGCAATTGATATGGCACAGAATCTTAAGAACTGTCCAGTGTGACTGTCCTTTGTCCACCAACGTCTCTATTCTCAACCGTATTGATCACCTGGTCAGAGGGTTTTGAAAGCATACTCACGAGGACCAGTGAGCATTCAAGAGCGCTGAGATGATTATCACTTATATTGGCTTGGCACTTCCACTGGACAGCTGAGGTAATTAACAGGAGAGAGGTAGGAACCTCGATAGCTGACTGCCTCTATTAATGCATTACCTAAGATGTTATTGCTATGCCGAAAAGGGATGTTAGTCTTTGCCATGCTGCACATATTTTACTCAATGATGGTGTTCACCTGCAGTTGTAGTCGTTTTCTTTTTTCAACTAGTATTCCAGTTGCACACAATTTAAGCCTGGTTGCAAATTTTCTCATCTACCTTATTAAATTAAGTTTGCTAATGGCCATGTCATCAGAGGTTTACCTTACTTTATTTTTAATAAAGATTTCCTAACATCATTTTTAGCAATTTATTTATTTTCATCTATTTATTATTTATTTATTTATTTATTTATTTTCAGCAGGGGATGATTTATCCCATATGTGGAAAAATCTTTTGGTACAAGAGTTGTTAAATAATAATGATGATTTTAATGATAATAATATCTGGGAGATGATTCTCTGCCAGACAGATATATTGTATTGCGAGGATAGCAGCATGTGGTACCAACGATTTCCTGTATCTATCCTTGTGGCAGTGGAGCTGAATACTTTTGTGAAGGGGAAGTGCTCCGTTGACGTCCAGTAAGTGCTGCAAAGGATGGTCAGGATTATCCATAATGGATAATTATGATCGCTTCACAAGTGTCCAGTTTACACCTAATTACAGAGACAGACTTCCTGATTAAGTTTCTTCAGTCTGTTGGTGTTTCACCAGCTACTGGTCTTGCCCTCCCAGCAGACCACAGCAAATTACATTGCACTCACTACAACTGAGCGATAGAAAACCTATATCATTTTGCTGTACACATTGAAGGATCTCAGCCTCCTTAGTAAGCAGAGACTCCTCATCCCCTTCTTATATACAGCCTCTTTGTTGGTCTTCCAGTTGAGCCTGCTGTTGCTGTGGCTGTTGATCACCATCTCTTCGGTCTCACTCACACTCAAGGGCATAGGATTTCTCCTGTACCACTCCACTGCTACCTCTCATCACTAATACAGCCAACCACTGCTGACTACAAATTGAATATAAGATGCACAAGGTGAACAGGAATGGAGACAGCACAGTCGCCTGGGAGAGCCTGTATTGCACGTCACTAAATCAAAACGACCACTGCCCAGTCTCACATACTGTGGCATGTTTGTCAGTTATCAAATGAGGTGGTGGACGTGTTTACTGACAATACCTGTAGCATCTTCGCAGAAGCAGCTACTGAATCATGTTAGAAACGACAAAATCAAACCAGTGAGGTCCTTACTATTAAAATGGGAATATGTTTCTTTTTGGTATGGAGATGACTGGTCCCAGATTTGGTCTTGAAGCAAACTGCAGAGGGTCAAGAGATGTTTTCACCTTTGGCCTTACTTGGACCAAGACTCTCTGTCATCCAACTGATGAGAGGGAAAATGAGAAGGGAATTTCTCCTGTTGGCACAGGAATGACCACTTAATCATGACTAGAACATTAAACTGCATTATTGGAATGCATTTCCAATTCAGCGTTTACCTGAGGGGTCGTTAAATGTTACAGCTTTAATTAGACTAGCATGCTATAACAGCTTCACACAGGAAATTATCATAGATAGGTAGTTTGCATATCATTAAAAACACATAAAAGCTATTTGCCAGCCACCATTTCCCAATCTGTATTTATGTACATGCAACACCAAACATGTTATTAAAAAGTGGATAAAGACCCACTAAGATTAGCTAACACAAAGGTTGGCTAATATACCACTAGCTAGTAGTTTAGCTACAGAGAAGAAGTGGTCATTTTGTTTCTCCACTGTCTTACAATCTTCCTGATGTGTGTCTGGTTACATTTACAATATCTTCAGCTTCCCATGATGCCTCTTCTGTAACATGATGAGAGCTAAACAACAGTAGCAGCAGTAGGTTTCAAGGATACCACAAACACATTACACCCTGAGCATCACATTCTTTGAAGCTAAAAGTAAATGTGTATGTGTTGCCAAAAGTTTTATAAAGCAGTGTTGCTGTAACAAAAAAAAAACATGCTGAGCTTCCAGAGGTAATCCAAATCTCACAGGTTAGAGAAAAAATTCCTTTCTAACTCCAAGTGACCAACAGCAGCTCTGGCATCATCACAAAACTTCCGCTTTCAGTCAGAAAGGGATCATTCCTTAATCCTCAGCCATCAGAAATGCCATCGATTGCCTGTAAAGCTTGATTTTGATTTTTTTCTTCATCTCCCCCTCTCTTTCTTTTTCGCTCTCCTTCTACATCCCAGCTGTGATGGCTGAAGGCTGTCAGGAGCTGTGAGGATCTGAGCTGTTGCCAGCATACATGCACATCAAAGGCACATCATCAAAGTGCGCCATCTGTCCTGTCTCCACTTGGCCGTGCAGGACAGACAATAAACACAAAATAATTATTCAACAGAGTAATTACACAACAAGTAGGACTATTAAGCAAAATAGAGCTAAAATATTAGTTTGAGTGTTTAGCTTCATGGTCTAAAGCATCTAGCTTCTGCCTTTTCATTCATGTCTTTCTTTTTTATTTACTCTCAAATGATCTCACTTCAAATAATTTCGCCGTATCCTGCTAAATAGAAATTGAGACTTTGAAAATTATTCTGAAAGATTGAAATTAAGTCACTAGAACCTATATTTGAGTGAGAAAGCTCACTTTGGTAAGCCGCTTTACCACTCTGATAAGGTGGAGAGTTCATGCTGTAGAGAACTGCTAAATATTCCATTATGCTCAGTATTTGGTTTTATCAGGTTGTCAGAAATACAGTGAGAGGAGCTTGAAGAGGACACTGATAGCAGTCATGCTAGTGCAGAAATAAAAGTTATATGCTCTTGTCAGAAACTAGTGTTTACGCAGCCACGTAGTACTGTACAGGATGTGCAAGATTAGACTTGTGAAGTGCTCTAGTGTAACAGCATAGTGTGGAACAGTGTGCTTCAAGTACTGTAATACCGAAATTGAATAAATTAGAATTCATGATTTGTGTTTGGATTCAGTGCAAAATGGCCTCTCAGGCTCTCAGGAGTCAGTGCTGCATATATAGTTAGGTCCATAGTTTGTTGGACAAAGAGATCATTTCTGTAGGTTTGCTTCTCTACACCACCATAGTGGATCATATAGTTAAGACAAGACTGAAGCACAAACTTTCAGTTTTAATTCAAAAGGTTTCTTTTCTTTTTTCTTTTTCTGGTTTGCTTTAACAGTTTAGAAGTTACAGGCATTTTTACAGCTAGTCCCTCATTTTCTGAGGCTCAAAATTAAATATAAGGATCATTTTTAAAACTTGGATGAAAATCCTTTGCAGTCAGTGACCTGACATCTAGATCCCATGACACCACCAAGTGCTGCGTTTCTTCCCTTGAGATGCTCAGCAAGCACTTTCAGTTTCTGCTTGTTTGTGGGCCTGTGCATACAGTTTTGTCTTAAATAACTAAAAAGCATTCACTGTTGGGTTGGGTCAGGTAAGTGACTTGGCAGTTGTAGAATATGCCACTCATTTTCAGGACAGTGGCAGCTCTTTTAGGTGTTTTGGCAAAAAGTCAAAGCTAGTCTTCCTGTTGTTTTCACCTCGTTGTAAACCATCTCCATTTCCATTGGTGAAGGTGACTGATTGTAGACTTTGACAGTGACATACCTACCTCCTTGAGTGTTCTTGACTTGGTTAAAGCCTGTGAAGTTTTTTTTTAACCATAGAAATAATTCTTTATTTATCCACTTTAGTCGTCTTCTGGGCTCTTTTGGTATTGCTGAGCTAGCCAATCCATTTCTTCTTTTTTAAGAATATGCCAGATTTTGATTGAGCCATGTTTTTTTTTCTCTGATTGGTTTGCTTTGGTTGTTGCACTCACATCTCTTTGGGCCTCATATTTGAAATAACAATTTAAAGCTATGGGACTTCAGATACTTTGTCTGCTTCATTTGTCATGAAATAAAAAGACAATAGGCCTTACCTGGCCATGAAACTGCTTGTCAGTCAAATTAAGCACTGCTGCCTCACAGAAAGGCTCCATCCTGAGTGAGATTCCACCATCAGGCCGGAGCCTTTCTGTGTGGAGTTTGCATGTTCTCCCTGTGTTTGTATGGGTTCTCTCTGGGTACTCTAGTTTTCTCCCATAGTCCAAAGACATGCAGTTAGCGGGGTTAGGTTAATTGGTTATAGGTGTGAATGTGAGTGTGAATGGTTGTCTGTCTCTAGTTGTTAGCCCTGCAACAGACTGGTGACCTGTCCAGGGTGCACCCTGCCTCTCGCCCTATGATAGCTGGGATTGGCTCCAGCCACCCTGGGACCCTAACAAGGATAAGTGGAAGAGAATGGATGGACCCCCTTCAGATAAAGCTAAAAATCTCCACTCCATTCAATACTAATTTTAAATGATATATACTCAGGTATGAAAGAAATCAGAAGGGAAAACATAAATTCTCTGGAAGGTATGGGTTCAGATATGTACATTCAGGTATGCAGCAAGCTAAGCAGGCAGTCCACATCAGAGTATATATAAGAGAGGTCTGGAACTCTTAGCAAGAGAACTAAAGTAGTAAGAGTAATTCAAAATAATGAACAGGTCAGAGATATAATTAGAGTTAGGTCTTGTAGAGCTGTTAAATCAATCAGTACAGCATCTTAATAAATTGTTCAACTTTACAAGCAAATGAGAAGCACAAGGCAAATGGAAAAACACTCAAATGATGCATAGTCTTCTGCTATTGATTTTGTTCTGAAACAAATTTATGTGCTTTTACTGCCATTTACTGTATAAACACTTTTTTCTACCTGCTTCACTGTTTTATTAGAAATGAAGAGTAATTTTATTTCAGACATCCAGACAGCTGCTGAAACTCAGAAACAAGATGAAAGTACTTTGTGTTTAAAGGATCGTGTCAGCAGGACTAGAAGATGGTATCATGTTTTAAAGAACAGGATAATTGCTATACACAGATTACTGGTAGGTTTGTTACTAATAAAGATTGATGCTGAAACCTTGATGTTCGCACAGTTGGATCTTATAGAAATGAAGACATCAAAGGATCAGGGTTCACAAAGCAATCAATATTTGAACAAAAGAAGAACCAAGGAGTTTGCAGACTTTATAGGGATTACTTCAGAGAAACAGTTTGCTCTTGTTTTCTTATACTGGAAATCTTGCAGCTTTGTACTTCCCCATATCTGTTTGCCTCTTCTGCAAAAGGTAAAACAAGCCTTTACTTATCCAAAGTGATAGGTGATTTAGATGTACATGAACTTCTTTTGAGTCAAAACATCGGAAGAAGAAGATGAAGAAAAGATCATAGAAGCAATCTATGTACGTGTAAACAAGGTGGTATTGGTATACCCGAATATTGTGGTGATCAGTAGCATAATTATCTCTTAGTCAGAGATTTGATCATTGCCGGATCAACATCGTTGGAGGTTTGTGGTCATTTTTTTCCACAAACCTAAAACACAAGGGGATTTGTTAGCATGTGCAAGGTTTCTAGATTAGTACAATCTTAGAGTATAGAGTGGTGTTTTGGGCCAGGGGGCACTTTTTGTTCAGTAGCATGTGTGTAGGACAGAACTGGAATGGCCATCGGGCATACCGGGCATTTCGTTTTTTTGGGCCGATGGGTGGGGTTTTTTTTTTGTAACAGTATAAACAATGAAAGCTGGTGGATTGGCCAGATGCTGGCCGATGTGTAAAAATAACTAAGTTGTTTGGTGGTGGTTTCTATGGCGGAGCTTCCACAGAGGCCAGCAGGTGGATGAGGGAAAGGAGAGGCAGGAGGAGGAGAGACCCGAGGCGGCCGCCGGTCCGAGTGTCAGGTGAACTGAACTTCACGTAAGAAGTTATGACCTGCAGTCTATCTGGGTCAGATATAAACCAAGTTTAGGTGTAGTTTATTTTCGTTGTGCTAACTTTTTACAGTTAGTTACAATAACTCGTACTGCATACTAGCTAGCATGACGGAGTTTCTATACAGCTGGGTGGGTGCTATGATGTTACTGATTGTGAACTTTATTTTATTCATAAGGTTAGTTATTAGAGTTGCAAACCGTCCTGTAAAAAACGGAATCGTCCCGTATTCAGAGAAAATATTACGCGTTTCATATTGAGCTGAAAAGGAACACAGTTTGTCCCGTACTTCAGCTAGAATGGAAAAAGACAAAGCTGGAGTTATTCTGCGTCTTTACGCTGTCAGCTGCCTCTTCTTCTCTCATTCTCTCCCCCTCCCTCTCCCGCTTCTACTTCAATCATGAAACTGATCAATGATCAGCTGATCAGCTTTTCTGACGCATGTCCCGTCTCTCTTGTTTGTTTATCTCCCACTTTGGGCCAGAAAGAGGAAACCAGCCGATGTCGCGCTAAACAACAGCAGCACGTTTAAGCTTGATGAGCTGTTGTTAGAATTTATTTAATATTAATTTCTAATATCAGCTGATGTTTGCTGGAGCCACAGCTGTAAAAGCTGCTGGTCATGATAGTGGTTTGGATATCCTGGTGAGAGGGAAACATGAAGATGAAACCAGGAGATGACATGAATGAGTTGAAGGGAAGTTATGAACTGTTTCTGAGAAATATCCTTTTCTAAGTAGCTGACAGCTGGTAACTGTGCAGGGGCGGGTCTAGCAAAGATTTGCCAGGGGGCCAGGTAGGGCATTAACAGGGAAAGGGGGGCACAAAGAAATACTTTTCTTTCTTATTCTGATTTAAAATGTCTCGCTTTTAATAAATAATTATCTGAATCTTACAACCAAAGTTTTTATCTGATATAAAATCTATAGACATCATACATATACCAACAAGACAGTATACATCACTGTCACAACAGCGTTCGTTTTCATTCAAAGGCTTTATGGCTTTTCCTATAATACCCAGTGGGCTGGTCTCTAGTCAAAATGCCCGGGCCGTTTTTTTTTTGTCCCAGTCCAGCCCTGGTGTAGGATGTAGTATTTTACTCAAAAAAGCCAGTCTTGGAAACTATCAAAGTTCATGGGCTAATAGCGGTAGCAGAAATTGTGTATTTTGACAAGTTATTAGCAGAGTTAGCATCAATTGGTTAACTAGCTAAAGCTAATAAACTGGCTACAAATTGAGAATGTTATTTTTCTGACTTTATCTTAAAACAAGGTTTCAGTGATACTGAAATTATTAAGAACTGTGAAATAGCAAATGAACTTTGTGCATAAAGTTGACAGATTAGTAAAGGATAACCTACATGGTCTGTGGCTAAAGCTAATTTTGCCTCATCCACAAAAACTAAATGGTTAAACTTTTAAGTGTAAATATAAAAGTACATCTAGAGTTAGATCATCTTCTCTAAAGGCAGTCCAGCAAAGTGAGACTTTTAATCCCTGCTCTCTGTTCTATCATTTTCTCTTTAACAAGAGGAGATGGCCAGAACATGTTGAGTCATTCATCAACCTGATTTCCCTCAGCAATAGTACAGTCATGTATTTTTGCAGAGGCAGTCTCTGCAATATTCTCTCCCTTTATTTTACTGAGGAGCTCGATGTTGTGAATGGAAAAACAACCACGCTTTGGTTTTATTGATTTATATTATTTTCTGTTTGTTTACACCAGCAAAAGCACCCTTTCATTATCGGTGCAATAAGCGCCATCTCTAAATCCATTTGTCTCCGAGCTGAGCTTATTAAGACTCCACACCTTGACGAGAGCCAAAAAAGAAGCCACACTGAAACCTGCCATTCGTTTTTGTTGAGTAACCATCATTTTTTTTACATTTCCTTTTTTCCATGGGGATTTGGTAGAGAGCATTTAGCCTTACATCAAAGTTTTATGGTAGCTCTCGGGGGGGGGGGGGTCTGTGCTGTACTGCAGTCCCCATGCCATCCATTAGCAACCAGCAGAACATGCTTGACCTGATCCAGTCCTTGCCTTCATGTCTTTTGCCATTTTCATAGTCACGCAGAAGAAATCACAGTTCTCTGCAGCTGGGTTGCTGTGGCATAGTGTGATGCTTCAGAGCAGGTCAAGTGGCAATACACAAAACTAGTGCTGCACTTCTTTCTCATTCCTCAGAATAAGAAAGAAGTACAGGCTTTGGTCTCTACGAGCAGGACCAAAGCCTGCAGAACTCAGCTTAGCCACATTATAGCAGAGATGCGAGACAGGAACATGTGATAGGTAGCATTAATGATCGCTGCATTTAGGTGAGCCCTTCTGCACTCATTTTAAATGCTCTCTGACTTGCGTGGCTTATTGGTACACATAATGGAACTTATTAGTGTTATTTATTAGATCAGTGCTTTAACTACTATTACAAGCCAAAATGACTCTTGTTAGAAATATCTGTAGGGTTGCATGGATGCATTTTTCATATCTGAAGATTAATGACTGCTTATTCTTATGTCAAATTTTCTGAAAGCGTGGGAAAATTTATGCTTGTAATTCTCTTAAAATGTAACCCCCCACCCCACCCCCCAAAAGGTGGAAATTGTGGCCCAGAGAGGTAAAGCAAATAAACAATGTAGGCATAGAGAAAGTTGAAGAAAACCGGGTAATACCTTATGACTGTTGAACAGCTCATCTTCAAGCAGGCTGCTCTAACCTTTCACTCTTCTTGGAAGTCTTTGCACTGGATTTTAAAACCTGACTGCAGGGATTTGCAGCCATTCAGCTACAAAAGCATTAGCGAGGTCAGACACTGATGTTGAGCAATAAGGCCGGGCTCACGCTTGGTATTCTGCAGTTATCAATGCAAGGTCAGAGCTCTGTAAAGGCCAGTCAAGCTGTCTTTCACATCAAACCTGGAAAACCGATTCTTTTGGGGCCTGGCTTTGAGCACGGGGGCATTGCCGTGTTGAAATGGGAAAGGGCGTTTCAGCCACAAAATTGGTGCGCCCAGTATTGTATAAAATAGAATTGCCCCTGACCAATAGTTCAGAAAATGACACTTTTATCCACAGACTTTCAGCTGTTCTGTGTATGTGTGACAATAAGAAATGTATATAAAAAAACCCCCAAAGATTTACCTAAAGATTTTTGGCAAGCTGTTGGCAACCCTCCACTTACATGCAGTTACTTACATGTTCTATAACTTTTCAGGTAGATATTAGGCACCTGGGTCATGGTTTTGACACACACATACAGTGGCTTGCAAAAGTATTTGGCCCCCTTGAACTTTTCCACATTTTGTCACATTACAGCCACAAACATGAATCAATTTTATTGGAATTCCACGTGAAAGACCAATACAAAGTGGTGTACACGTGAGAAGTGGAACGAAAATCATACATGATTCCAAACATTTTTTACAAATAAATAACTGAAAAGTGGGGTGTGCGTAATTATTCAGCCCCCTGAGTCAATACTTTGTAGAACCACCTTTTGCTGCAATTACAGCTGCCAGTCTTTTAGGGTATGTCTCTACCAGCTTTGCACATCTAGAGACTGAAATCCTTGCCCATTCTTCTTTGCAAAACAGCTCCAGCTCAGTCAGATTAGATGGACAGAGTTTGTGAACAGCAGTTTTCAGATCTTGCCAAAGATTCTCGATTGGATTTAGACACCAGACAGGTCAGGGATGAAGTTATTGAGAAATTTAAAGCAGACTTAGGCTACAAAAAGATTTCCCAAGCCTTGAACATCCCACGGAGCACTGTTCAAGCGATCATTCAGAAATGGAAGGAATATGGCACAACTGTAAACCTACCAAGACAAGGCCGTCCACCTAAACTCACAGGCCGAACAAGGAGAGTGCTGATCAGAAATGCAGCCAAGAGGCCCATGGTGACTCTGGACGAGCTGCAGAGATCTACAGCTCAGGTGGGGGAATCTGTCCATAGGACAACTATTAGTCGTGCACTGCACAAAGTTGGCCTTTATGGAAGAGTGGCAAGAAGAAAGCCATTGTTAACAGAAAACCATAAGAAGTCCCGTTTGCAGTTTGCCACAAGCCATGTGGGGGACACAGCAAACATGTGGAAGAAGGTGCTCTGGTCAGATGAGACCAAAATGGAACTTTTTGGCCAAAATGCAAAATGCTATGTGTGGTGGAAAACTGACACTGCACATCACTCTGAACACACCATCCCCACTGTCAAATATGGTGGTGGCAGCATCATGCTCTGGGGGTGCTTCTCTTCAGCAGGGACAGGGAAGCTGGTCAGAGTTGATGGGAAGACAGATGGAGCCAAATACAGGGCAATCTTGGAAGAAAACCTCTTGGAGTCTGCAAGACTTGAGACTGGGGCGGAGGTTCACCTTCCAGCAGGACAACGACCCTAAACATAAAGCCAGGGCAACAATGGAATGGTTTAAAACAAAACATATCCATGTGTTAGAATGGCCCAGCCAAAGTCCAGATCTAAATCCAATCGAGAATCTGTGGCAAGATCTGAAAACTGCTGTTCACAAACGCTGTCCATCTAATCTGACTGAGCTGGAGCTGTTTTGTAAAGAAGAATGGGCAAGGATTTCAGTCTCTAGATGTGCAAAGCTGGTAGAGACATACCCTAAAAGACTGGCAGCTGTAATTGCAGCAAAAGGTGGTTCTACAAAGTATTGACTCAGGGGGCTGAATAATTACGCACACCCCACTTTTCAGTTATTTATTTGTAAAAAATGTTTGGAATCATGTATGATTTTCGTTCCACTTCTCACGTGTACACCACTTTGTATTGGTCTATCACGTGGAACTGCAATAAAATTGATTCATGTTTGTGGCTGTAATGTGACAAAATGTGGAAAAGTTCAAGGGGGCCGAATACTTTTGCAAGCCACTGTGTATATATATATATATATATATATATATATATATATATATATAGATTGATCAGTGTCACCAGTGCAAGGTATTAATATTTCTCGTGAAAAAAAATCTTGAAATGAATAAAAAAAAATATATCAGATGCTACAAGTCGGTTAACTCTGGTGAATAAAGAAATCTGCTTATCTGCCCTCTGAGGCCTCTGAGCTTTTCTACTATCCAGAGTACACAACATCCCACTCATTCATTCCTTTGCTTTTTCACTTTTGCTTCGACTTTCTTGTCTCTTTTATTGATGTTTGACAAGAGTTTTTACTTTCCTTTCATCTCAGCAGTTAGCCCTCCCTTTACCCTTCTTGGCTTTGTTTCTCCTCTCGCTTCTAGCTGCCCTTCTGTCTCGCTTTCCTTTGGCTCTCGCAGGCTCTCGTGTCTTTAACGAGCCAATAAGGGACAACTTGACAAACATTCCATCACATTAGCATGGGGGACTGGGGCTAGGGATTGTGTTAAGCTCAGCATTAGCCAGCCTGCCACTGCTTTAATTACGTTTGCTCAGCACTAGCTACTGCTAATGGCTAGCTCCGTGCCACCTATTCCTCCAAAGAAGAAGGGCGTGGGAGCCAAGTTTCAAATGGAAGATGCCACAGATGATTGTGAGGCTGAGCAACAGGACACGCACAATGAGTTGCTCACTATTTAGTCAGAAAAGTTGTTCTGTTTGACAAAAAGCATAAAGTGATGGCATAACAACAACTTTATTTTGGGATTCCTCCTCATGTTTTTTGTAGAAATTCCGCTAGAAATAAAGGAATAACTGTTTTTTAAGGCGGGAAAAGCCATTCAGAGTTTAATATCTCATCTCTTGTTATCTTTGGAGACTATATCACTATATCAGTCCTGAGCTATATTTCCAGGATTGTTTCCTATGTGTTTCTGGGACAAACAGGCATTGTTTGGGCAAAGGGAAAAAACAGCACCAAATGCAATGCATCAGCTCAGCAATCAGGTATTGTTATTCCCATAGCTCCTTTACCTCACTACCCCTTATTTCTGCCTGTTTTTGTCTCTTTCTCAAATCTTTCTCTCTCTGTGTTCCTGGCTGCTGCAGATAGTTATCCCTGTGGGTGGGGTAATCGCTGAGATATCATCTCCCTCACTGTTACATCTGCTCTCTTTTCGCTGGACAATAAACACATGTAGCTGCCACACAAATCCCTACTAAATGACCCAACCTCTGTTTCTCCCCGCTCTTGCTATGGAAATTCTTCTCTCATTTTGTTTGTTTATGTAAAAATCTGTATTATTTTTAAAAAAAAAGAGAGGAGATTTTAACTCTTGGTGAACTCTGGGTGGGTAGTAAAGCGTTTCATTTGGGAATGTAAATGATGCATCGTGTAATGCATTTTTCTTGTGTCTGTCTGTGCCAAGCTTGCAATTGTTTTTAAACTAAACTAGGTCATCTATAGAGCAGATAAACTGTACATGAAATCCAGCAAATCTTTTTTCATGAGGGAGAACCACCACATGAAATACAGACAAAATAAGGTTAAACACGCGTATTGATCTCTTTTCTTTCCCCTCAGCCCCCCAACTCACTGCAGCAGATGCCCACTCTCCCTCAACCTGCTTCTTTTAGAGCTTACTTCCTATTAAAAGGCAGTTTCACCAAATGCCTGCTCATAAGAAAGTCATTAGGGTTTTTGTCTATACTTTTGTAAGTGTACATTAAGTTCACTGAAATGATTGTTACGTTGCTTTGGAACTATACATATACATATACATACATATATATATATATATATATATATATATACATACATACATACATACATACACACACACACACACACACACACACACACACACACACACACACACATATATATATACACACACACACATATACTTATTATGGCAAACTTGTTATCAGTCAGTGGCCTGTTTAATATCAGGTCAATCCAGGGTTGTATTTGTGAGCATCTAATAATGTGACTAATGGTCTCCAGCATCCCCTGAGAGAAAGCTTCTATTTGCTTCAGGAAATGTGCTGTTAATACTGTGGACTTTAGATTATCAGAATTCCCATTGGTTTGGAGGACCCCAGCTGTCTTCCTGGTTCTCAAGGATCATCTGTTGAGGAATGTCAGTTTAGTAGTCACTCTATACTTTGATGCAAAAAACTGAAGGTACTACTGTAACAATAGGAGTTAAGAATAGTGTTGGCTGACAGCAAAATACACATGTCCACATGTCATTTTGCAGCCCATTGATTAACTCTAAAGCGATGCTATATGAGCATATCACCTTATATTTGGACAGGGCTTTAGGGTACTATTTTCAAAAGAGAAGAAAAAACATGCAGCAACTTCCATATTCAGTTGCTTTTTGATGTACCTTGTTATGCAGCTGCGTGGATCACATGAAAGACAGCGAGCAATTTGCGAGATTTTCTTTTATGCTAGCGCAGATGAATGTAGGTTAATTAAAGGTTAACTCACAAAAGTTGCTAAACTCTGTTGTGGTTCTGTCTGTGTTGTTTGGGATGATTTTTTTTGACAGTATATGAGCTTAGCCGAGCACTGTTAGGAAGGAAAAACAAGGAGGAAATAGCAGTTCGTCCCAGGTTAATTAAAAGATGATCTTGTCTTCAACATCTGGCTGTGAAGTTGTCAAATTCAATGTGAAGAGAGAAGTCAACGAATTGCCCGAGGGAGATTTCCAACAGAGCGAGTGAGATGAAAAATAACATCTCACTGGTGCGTTGGCTCATGTGTGAGCAGAAGGAAGAGATGCGGTGTGATAGAGACAAAGATTTTGTCAAAATGTTCAGCTGTGCTGTAGTTACACTCACTCAGTTGGAGGCCGGAAGCAAAGAGCTGATTGATAAATCAGGTTTTGTTGAAACTGTATCGTACACACCTGTCAACAACCTCAAAAACATGCACTTCCTCGCGTATGCTTGCACTGACTTTCTAACTCCGCTGTAAGAATCGCTACCATTAGGCTGCTGATTCTTTTGGAGAGTTTTTGTAGATAAGGATGCAGCACAAAAAAAGCCCCTGATGAAATATTGTGTTTACACAGGTAAGGAAGCACAAACACTGAACCTTTACAACTCCTAAAATTGTTAAATATTCAATGCCAACTTCAAAGCTGCTTCATCAGGGGTATTATTATATTATTATACAGGATTTTACTAGATGTGACAGTGCTGTCATAACTTTGCAAAACTGTAATTGGAGTGGAAATCCATGATATGTCCACTTTGCATTTGAGCCTCACCTTTAAAAAAAAAATTTTAAAAAAAATGGCTCAGATATGGTGATAACTATACATTAATATTGTAGAATAAGACTGCACAGGAGTGAGGGTACATGAGTTTAAATACCTGAGGTCAACCATCCAAAGAAAGGTGAAGGTGAAGGAGAAAGTGTACGTGGGGTGGAGCGGGTGGAGACGAGGGTCAGGGTGAAAGGTTTACAAGATGGCAGCGAGACCTGCAATGATGAATGGTTTGGAGAGTTCCTGTACTGGTTTGGACATGTGCATGTTAGAGAAAGGATGTAGTGAAGGAGGACATGCAGAGGGTTGGTGTAACAGAGGTAGATGCTCGGGATAGGGTGAGATGGAGGCAGGTGAAAGAAGAAAAAGAAGAAGGCAACTTTGCATGCACCCATACAGGCAATGTGCCCACTCCAAAAAAATCAGGTCTGTGTGCATGGCTGCAGGATGGTGGGAGTTGTGAGAGTGTGACACATAAGGCCCTGATTGACAACTAGGGGGATTAAAAAAGAAAAAAAAAAATCAGTGAAGGGAGAAAACTGATAATTTTCCCGTGTGGTGCAAGCAACACCGAACCACCAGTGCAGATGGTACACCAGCTAAAGAAGAGAGGAACCCTTACCCGCTCTCATGGCAGCCCAAGTGCGTCATCTCGAGAGAGAAGTTGGCCAATTCTAGCAAAGTGCCAAGACAGCAACAGAAGCACTCGGAAACCATCACTTGTGAGAGAAACACAACTATTTATTGGATCGATGTGAAGAGGTCTAAAATAAACCATGCACTTGCTAACGCACACTTGTGCCTTGATCGAATTCAGAGAGAAAATGTTTGTAACAGATTATTAGATCTAGGCCCTGCACGTTGGCTTTTAAAAATGTCTTTGTCCGATATGTCATTTGCCTTAGGCTGTTTTGCACAACAACATTATTTAGCTATTTTATTGTATTAATTTGCTCTTTTTTGCTACCTAGAAGCCTTAACTCATTTGCTCAGTTCTAAAATGCATCCCCCTTCTTCAAATTTATGTATGCTGTTGATTCAAGTTGGTAAAGCAACCTCTGTAGAAGGAAAAACCACAGACAAAAAGCTTTTTAGTCACAACTCAGCTGCCTACAATTGGCTCCTCTTGCTCCCTGTTCCCCTCGCCACCTCCGGATCTCTTCCCGTCTTGTTTCCCCCTCCTCTTGTTTTCTCTTTCTCACCCACTGCCACTTTCCTCTCTTCTTCTCAGCGGTTGCTCGCTCAGCCAACAGGTAGACCGAGAGCTTCTGACAGGTTTGATACAGATGTGATGACATGCCGTGGCCTGAGGCGCACAGCTGAGAATTGATTCCACCCCCTCCACCTCCTTTCTTTCCCTTTTTCCTACTCGACACTTCTCTCCTTCTCCTCCTCTTGTTTCGCACATGCCCCTTTGTTTATGTCATTTTCCACTGGGAGGTGTCAGCCGCTGCTTATTATATTCCTCATACACTAATTGGGGGCAGAGGATGTGCAGATTGAGCCTTGATTGCTGCCTTCCCCTTTGCCTTCGTATCCTCCTCCCTCCCCTGTCCCCTGACACCCAGTTCCTCCCCTCTTTCACACACATGCACACACACACACACGCACATTTGCTCTAAGCACAGTCAGGCGTGCATGCTCTGCCTCGCTCTCTGACAACATCAAACACACCGCAAGAGTGGGCACTGACACAGTTACGTGAGTTTTGGCTTCAACGCACGCCAGATTACAGCTCTATTAGCGAGTGTCACCCCACAACGACTGAATGTGCTGCTTTTTCCTTCACACCTCGCCTTAATCCTCTGCTTTCAGTGGCCTTTTTGAGGTCACATGATCATGTTTGCAATGATGAGTTCGAGTATCAAACAGGAAAAGATGGATGACAAGGTCCAAGTCTGAAAGAAAAAATATAGTTTTTTGTCTTAGAGTGGAAGAGGTGGGTCATTTGCTTGAGCCTAGTTCTGCTGGAGGTTTCTTCTTGTTAAAAGGGAGTTTTTCTTTCCCACTGTTGCCAGGCGCTTGCTCAAAGGGCTACCTACCATACAATATAAAGCATCTTGAGGCAACTGCTGCTCTGATTTGGTTTTGGTGGAGAAAAAAGGAATTTGAGTTTGTACCCTGATTGTGTGTGCTCTGCTGACTCGTCACAATGTTTAAATGAAAATAGCAAGGTAATAAAGGGAAATCTCCAGTTTTTCTGGAAATACAGGAAAAGATAATAAATCCTGAGAGTGTTTGTGTTCATCCAAGTTTGTGAGCTCTGTGACATTTTCTCAGATTTGGCACAGGTAGTCACTCTGAGATGATTTGGTTGTATCCAGCTGCTCTGCTCAATTTGAAACAAATGCAGTACAGATACATTTATAGGCAAGCACTGAATGCTTGTTATGATTTTAAGTCCTGTGCATATATCCAATAGGGGGCCTTCTCTTCCTGCTACTAGGTAGCGATCATCTGATTCAATGGTTGTTCCACCCTGTTGAATGGAAGCAGTGGGTGGTGTGTGGCCACTTTACAACAGCAACAAAAGTCTGCATCAGGGGGCAAGAGGCTGGAAAAGTGGTGTGGGCTCTAATCCATGTGGCTCCCCGCCCTCTTACATGAGTTCCATCTACAGTATGGACATACACTATATGGAAACACATTGGGCTACAGCTCTTAATCTTTGAAATCAGTGGTTTTCCTAGTACTTCTCCACATATGGTGTTAATTTTTTTTCCACTGACTTTTTTCCAGCTTAAAATGAACCTCTTAAAATGACCACTAAGGGTTTTCAGCATAATCTGGGCTTCTCTCTGTTTATCACCAATTATAACTGCTCCATCCATCTATCCATTTTCATCTGTTTATCAATTTTAAGGTCATAGTGGGGCTGGAACCACTGTGGAGTTCTTCAGTGGGTGAATACAAATCAGATGAAAAATCAACCATATCCTTGTTATGGTCCTGTGTTTGTTACCCAGCATTTCTAAGCTTTTGAACTTTTGACTTATTTAAATATAATTTAAATGTTCCATTTGGTCCTTGGTTCATGTAATGTGTATATGTATGTTTAGTTCTTAGTTCTAAGTTGCTTTTGAATTTAATTCCTCCCTTAGTGTTCCCTCCACTGTGTTCCTTTAGCTTTGCTTTTAGTTTTGATCCCTGTGTCTTGTCTTCTGTGATTCAGTTCATCTGTGTTTCAGTCTCCCCAGCTGTCTCCACTTTCTCTTATTACCCTTATGTGTATACATTGCCTCTACGTTGTTCTCCACGACCTGCTGTTCTTCCTTCCCAGTGTTCCCAAGCTCAGTTTTTCCTAGCCGTAGTGTTCAAAGTTTAGGTTTAAAGTAGTTGTAGTTTTCAGTTTCAACATTTATTCAAACCTGCCCACATTCTTCAATAAACAGCTCGCTTTGTGTTCACCTCAGTCTGCCTGCCTATGTATCATTTTGACCCACCAGCCTCCGTGTCAGTTCTCAGTTCTATATTTGTTTTAAAATCAAGATTAATCACAGACAGCAACAAGCTGTTTTTAAACTTTTTAGGAAGCTCCAAAGTCCAGCTACTGTTTACCTACATCAGTGCCATCTGTCTGAACTCGATATTCAGATGGGATTTGTCCAGATGGCGTTGGCATCAGCTACTATTGCCAGCGCCACGTTCGAGATGCCCTCTTAGATGTCATCGCATTTCGTGATTAATATTTTGAGGACTTCTAATGGAGTGTCAAGATTGAATGTGCACTTTTTTGGCGTTTATGTTGTGGATGGTTGGAAGCCACTTAATATTGGATGAGGGATCACACACAGAGGCAGAGAGATTTCAAAAGATTGTTTGCTGACGGCTGTATCAATTTCACCCCACCCCAACATATCAAGCTGAAATTGGGTCTGATCTGTGGTTTTGTGCCAATGCAGCTAAATCTCTCTGCATTGATGAATATAGAGCAGAACCACACATATTGATGGACTACTGGTTAAAACCTCCACAAAAGTGATGTTGTGCTTAAGTAATGTTGACAAATCAGAGTCGTGCTCATCCATTCACACATATACACTGCACCCAGCTCTTTTTTTAATGATTTGTAGGGCAGTATATGACACATTCACTGACAGGAACAAGCTGTGCCTGTCGTGACTTTTATTTATTTATTTGTCAGTCCCTCTTCCTGGCAGATATTTATTTCCTGAGCAACATCATGTAAAGCTGCTCCACAGTTTTAGATCGAGGCTGGAACCGGTGCACTCAGTCTGTACCCTCTCATCCCATTAACACCTACTTCCTAATCTCTGCAAGCATACATACATTACCTTGACTTTTAAAGGTGTACGTGGCACATAACTGATCCTTGGCCTAAGTATCGGCACCTGCGTTAGGCTGCTGTCGAAGGGGGGGGAAAGCATGGGGGGAGGTATGCAAAATTAATGCAAACACCTAAACAACAGCGTGCTGGGTGAAAACTTACGGCACAATGGGAAAAGAGCAAAAATCTGTCCCTGTTTCAGCACTTCCTGTCCCATTTCACACCCGGGCACAGAGATTAGCGTAACATTAATAACCCCACACTTTTGGAAGCAGCTGATTAGGGAAACAAACAATGCAAGTGAGGCATGAGGGAAATATCATGGCAAAGTGACACTTTGTTTGCAGGCTTCCTCTCCAGCTATTCAGAAGCTCACTTGACAGCTGAGTTTTGCTAATTAGCAAACTGCAGGGACTTGATGCCATATCCAGGTGCTACGAATGAGTAAGACAGCGAGCATTTCCAGAGGAAAGGGCGCAGTCTAAGCAGAGTGACGGCTCTGGTTTTGCAGTCTCTACGAACGAGGTTCTCGGGTGATCAGGCGAGCAGCTCCTTAGCTTTCAACACGAGTGGCCACAAATGAATGAGCGCATAATGAGAAATACAACTTCACTTTTATCTCATTTGAGCTAAAATTTTATTTGGTGGCTTTTTCCTATTCAAAAAACAGCTCAGGGTAACTCAGGCATTAAAGGCCTTTATTATACAGTACTTTGAGTCTTTGCGATGCTTAGTGTTTATGCTACAGAGAAGCTTTGTTTTTCTATACGCCGATTCACATGACCGATTATATATTCTGCACCATGCAGAAGAGATTATCCAGGATTCAGATGATTGCATTACATACATACAAATACTTGTACAGTAGAAAGATTTGAATAGGTTTTTATTGTTTATCTATTGTTTGCTTCCACCAGATCTGGATTTGCCCAGTAAGACTCCCCCACTCTTTGGTTTGGACCACCAGAGGTGAAACCAGAATTGTTATTTAGGGGCTGAATTAGAAGAAAGGATGACGCGATCAGTGTACATAATTTTTCTAAGGTGTACAGCAAAACTCACTTTGTGTTGCAGCCAAACAGAAATTAGAGAATGCACTCAACTCAAATCCAAAATTAACCACAACAAGGAGGAGGGCAGCTCGTGCCCACTTTAAAGCGGCCGTTTGATGAACAAAGTGGTTGTTGCACCCACATCCCTAAATTTTCTCTGCCCTTACACGTGCGTGCTTGTGTGCAAAGCAGTTCTTGGGAGTTTAGTGTCAACTCTCCTACTGTAATTATCTCCCAGCCTGAGGACGCAAACATGATTGGACTGTGGGGATGGCGCAGCGGCTGATGACTGCATTAATGCACCTTAATTTTGTATCAGGAGAAGTCGGAGAAGAGTCACAAAGTGAAATAAAAATGAGGATGTTTGCGTTGGTTGCGGTAGAGTTTTCTGTGCTCGTGGCTATCTTTTTTTACTGAACTGAAAACCTTAATACTTTGCATGTTTACTGCATCGTTTTTCTGAGGGATGTATCTGTAAAACAAGCAGCCGGGGAAAACTCACGGCAAAAAAAGCAGCATTTTCTGATTTCTGTTTAGTTCAGCATAAGATATGGAGAGGCTGCTGCCATTAGTAATTTGTTGTGTTTTAGTGTTTCAGCGTGCCGTTTTAATATTAGATTCTAGAGGATCAGATGAGCTTTTAAGCATTATTAATATCTTATCTGTATGTGAACGTTTTCTGCAGCTACAGGATAGAATATTATTGAAGTGAATAACCAAGATGCCCTGATAAAAGGGTACTTTCTATCAGGGCATCTTTTCATCTAGTGTCACAAGCACCAGGTCAATCACCCGGTGAACTCTCTCTGTGTCTCACACAAACTTGAATATCCACATTTTGCAGTGGCTGACTCTTTCACTTTGTTCCTTTGACTTTTTTTTTCGTGCCATCTCCTGTAACATTATACTGCTGTAGTTTCAGTAAAATACTCATTAACTACTGGATGGATTTCTATGAAACTTCTGTGCAGATATTCACTCCACATTATGATTTCTTAGATTTTCTTCTTGTGCCGCCAGCAGGTCAAGATTTGACGTTGCTTAATATTTTATGACCAATTTTAAGCAAAGCTAAAACATTTTCAGCCTTATCTGCATTTTGTGTTTCAAAAGCAAGTTAGTTTGAGAACGAAGTTAGCAAGTTAGAGAACGAAGGCCTCAAGATGGCTGGGACCACCTGGTAAGTAACTGTCCCTAGGGAAAGGTAAGTAATCCTTGACTAGTTGCAAGTGGCTGTGGGAGGTCGTTGTCAGTTGGTATGAAATTTAATGCTAAGTTTCAGTAATGGAGGCCTAAAGATTAGTAAGGGGAACATGTGTACATCTTGACCAGAAGGCAAGTGGTTGAAAGTAGACTTCTTCCTGTTGCTAGCTTAATTTAGTCAGAAGAACAGTGCTGTATTAAAAACCTCTTGTCTGCAAATCCTCACCAGCTGTAAAACTGCAAAATGGAAACTGTTAAAAAAAGGAGCAGTCACACCTTTTGGATCTTGATAGTTTCACCCGTAAGGGATAAGTCATTCATTTCTGGCGTTTCCAAGTTTCACTACGACTCAGTGGTTTGTTAGAAATTGATTGGAGCACTGTCTTTGCGACCAATTTCACCAGAAGCAACCTCCACCAAGCATTTGATAAAAAGTTGAGGGAGTCGCTGTTTTCGCAGAAACCTCACGTCTCATTATTCTGTTGTCATACCCAGCACACCCTCACAATTTTACAGAGTGATTCAGATACATAATACCCAAAGTGCTCTCTGTTGTTTTGACCCCTCCACTGCCCACAGTCTAGTTAAACTTCTAATTAGTAGAAGGTGGCAGATTGATCCAAATATTGGCAGTATCAATACCGCAGCTAGTATTGGTATCAGATCATTACAAGCATAATAGGATTTTTTTCTATCCTCTAAATTCAGCATGTAGCCCGCTGAATTGTGTTAAAATATGTTTTGTTTTTTGTTTTGTTTTTTTGGTGGAGGGGATGACAAAAATATAGCTCAAACATACATTTAAAAAAATGTCAGAATGTTTTTGTGTCGACTGTCACATCTATTTTATTTATAGTCTGTAGCACATTCAAACCCAAAGTGCCTTAGAGACACACTTACAGTCCAGGTTAAAAAAAACACTATAAAAATACATTGAAGCTGAAAGGAGACATTGGAATTTGCATAAGTAATAACACACTGCTTTCCACTACATAAGCTGCCTTTAAATTAAGTTAAAAGTAGTAAATTGACCATTGACACTACTAAAATGGCCCTTTATTTACCTGGTATTGCAAAAATACCCACAATGTTTGTTTGTTTGCTTGTTTGTTAATTTATTTCAGCCATGTAAACAATATACAAAGTTCATTAGCAAAGAAAAGAAGAGAACAAAATGCTATACAAAATAAAGCTAATACATTTCAATATTGCTTCAACTGTTCAGATTCAGCTATATATCGAAAAGGAGGGGGAAGAAGTGCACACCTATGTAATCCCACCCCTTTGCCAAGTTATCGGTCAATATTTGGTCAGCTTCCTTGCTAATATAGTCTGTAGTAATAATAACGAACATATTTCTGGTATAAAATATATATCACATCATAAAATTTCCTAAACAGACATTCACTGAATTTCAACATTTTCCCTTTTCTTTATAACTCATGAAGATCATATCTTTATAACTCTTTTTGAACTGCTTTATGTTTGGATTTTGCTTCAACTCCATCTTCAAACTGTTCCACAGCTTCACTCCACGCACAGAAACACAAAAGCTTTTTCTGTTAGTACGTACCTTCACGGCTTTGAAGTTACAAAACCCTGTTAAATTATAACTTCCTTCTCTCAAAAACAACATACTCTGAATATTACCTGGTAGTTCATTATTTGTTGCTTTGAACAGAATTTGTGCTGTTTGGAATTTCACTAGATCAATATTTCAGATTGCAAGAATAGTGAGTTTGTATGATCCCTATAACCTGCATTGTGGATGATTCGAACTGCTTTTTTTAAGAGTAAAAAGTGAATGTAATGTACTTTTATAGTTATTGCCCCAGACCTCTGCACAATAGCTTAAGTAAGGTGAAACCAGTGAACAGTAGAGAATATGAAGTGATGTCCCGTCTAATACCTGCTTTGCATTTGCAGTACCTCACAACACTGCTAACTAGTGTAATTTGTTCTGCTGCTGTGATACTGCTATAATCATGAAACATGAGCTGTGGGAATGAACTAAGATGGCCATTATGATAAACCTAACCTGCTTAATGATGGACTCGTCGTCTTCTAAAACAGCCTTTCGATCGCGTCCTAAATTGTTATGAACCGCTCAACACCAACCTGAATGTAAACTTCATTAATTTGTACCAGCTCAAGTCAAAGTTCAGGCCACAGTGGAAAGTGTTGGCAGCCCTCTGACCAGTAAAAAGCTTTCACCCCATCCCCCTCCTTTCTCAGCCCGTATTGATCTCTGTGTTGAGATGGAAGGAAGCTTCGATCCTTGATGCCTTCCTCTCCTCACACACGCTACATGGGCACACACTTTGGAGAAATATCCCTCACCGCATAAAGAGGAACCTTGTGGAGTGGCGATAGTGGCGCAGACAGTCATGGAGTGCCAGCGATAATGGCCATCTCCTGGCAGCCCAAAGAGCCGTGACGGGCCACCATTGCCTGCCACCAGCTCCCCGCCGCCGATAAGCACAGGGCAGGCAGAGAGACAGTGCGCAGGGCGATCTCTTTCTCCCACAGCATATTCTTTCTCTGCTTATGCTTGCCAGATAGCCGGCTTCACTGTGCACGCTGCAAGCTCACTCGGTGTACGCTGTTGATTCAGATGAATGTGTGCACCTGCTGAGTGCCGAGATTTCTACTTGAAAATACTAAATGGAGGAGACAGAGAAGAAAAGAAGTGTGTGTGTGTTTGTGTCGCATATGTGTGCACCACTGTGGCAAGGTGTGATGGGTACATTTGCTTGTTTATGTGTTGCTAAAATTATCCAAGAGCTTCTGTCCAAACAGGATTTTAAATTTTAAACTTGACGCGCTAAATACTGCGCCCAAAGTTCGGCATCAGTTAAAATCAATTAAACTGTATTTAATCTGTAATTAATCAGTCATTTAGCGGTAGCCCGCTCTGACGCTGTACCCTATCATTCTGTCTGATTATTATTTTCTTTTTTTTTTCTTTTCTTTTTTTTGCTCCCGAGCAATTTTCCTACCAGGTTCAATTAGTAAATCAGCCTGGAAAATGAGCCTGGATAAATTACCCATTATTGTTGTGAATTATAGTGGCAGTGTGATGACAGTTTCAGTCCACTTTTGCCTGCTGCCTGTGTCAGCTTCCTGCTCTGTAACAGAGCTAAAAAATGTCACACAGACACACACACAGATTCAGCAGTGAAAAACAGGCAGGGGGACTATTTGGTATGATTATCAGGGAAAGCCAGACTGAGCTAACAGAAACCTCACAGAGGAAAGGTCCTTTTCAGAGGCAGCTCATTTATTCTGATCGCAGTCGAATCTCTTACTCAGATTGCTTCTGTGAAGATGGTAACTTGCATACTCTCTTGTACGCTCGCCAACTGACTTTGATTGTTTTTTCTTCAATATTTTTTTTTCCTCACGTTTAAAATGCGACACGTTAAAATAAATCAGTGCTTACCTTCAACAGAAATTAGTGAGGTTCTGATTTTTTCCTCTAGTTGTAGAAGACCACACTTCTACAACTAGATTCTAGAGTTGCAATAACACTAGTTTGTACATTTTCATTCTTTTGCAGAACGTCTTGATGCATTCTCAACTGCACATAGGAATATTGAATCTGTGTGTAAAATACAGAATTATTCCTTCACTTGAAATTAAAATAGCATGAGGATAGGCTCTGGTCCTACTCTGGCTGATTCACAACCAGCCAGTTATGAGTCGCCTCATCAACCTAACCCCCTAAAACACAACCCAATGGTAAATGGACTGATTCTTATACAGAGCTTTTCTACTCTCCTGGAGCACTCAAAGCACTTTATACAACATGCCACATTCACACAAGCACTTTCTTCTATGCTTTTAAATGCTTTCTAGCTAACATTCACCCACATTCATACTCCGATGGATGCATCAAGGAGCAACTTGGGGTTAGTATCTTGCCCAAGGATATTTGGCATACAGACTGGGGGAGCCAGGGATCAAACCACCAACCTTCTGATTAGCAGATGACCAGCTCTACCTCCTGAGCTACAGCCACCCAATCAGATCAATCCAAAAAATGGTTGGTTACAGCCATGCATTCAACTTATTATTGCATGTGTGCAAAGTTTTCTTTTCTTTTATATACCTCCAAATTTTCCAGTTATGAATTTTATTGTTTATATATATTTTTCTTCAATACAGTGTATGTAAAACTGAATTCCGTCACTGTGACGTTATCAACTTATTAATGGAGCACCCATTAAAAGCCTCAAGTTCGTTACTTGAGATGGCACCATATAGTTTTTATAGTTTTTGAGTCAGATATGACCATGTTTGGATGACAGGCTTGAGTTGTAAGTTTTTAGCTAATAGTAGCTTGGTTGAAAAGATGCATTAATGGAATGTATGGCTAATTAATTGTGCACCATAGATTCACCTTAGATGATCTGCTATTAAGCGCACAGCAGGTCTTATTATTTGTCAGATATTTGCATTCAAAGTGCTCCCAGTTAGCTGCCTCTGTGATTGCCTCCCCATGTCACTCAAAGCCACCGCACTCCTCATGCAGACTTTATTCATTTATACAATTATTAAAGTCATTATGGAGGAGGAGACGCATACCTTATTTGTACTACTGTGTAAACCAGTCTGTAAACATGCTTCTTTCTGCTGTACACTTTCTATATTTTAATATGGGAGTCAGTGGGAACTTTTGAAGCTGGACTCAAGTAGGTATTAAAAGAACTGCTTCTTACTTTGAAATAACCTTAGAACTTTGTGTGTTAAGTCTATTTTGCAGTACTTGTAGATGAAATATTTTTCTTTCTGTAAAGTCCATTTTGAAGGTAAGACAGTGGTGTAGTGGTTAGCACTGTCGATTGGTTCCTTGAAGGTCCTGGCTGGTTAGGGTCCTTCTGGCTACCCCAGCTCCCTCCCACAGTGCAAAGACATGTATGTTAGATTAATTGGTAACCGACTGACTGCTTTATTTTGAACCAGCAACACAAGTTTCACACAAAAATCTGTATTTTCATGACACAAACGAAAGTTTGGTTGTATAAAGATGACAGATGCTTATTTATAAACATGATGCTTGAACTCAAACTGTCATATAATATGAAAAATGAGAAAATATCATGCAGCGCATAGATAAGCAAGCTGCCAAAGTGGATATGTAATGTTGAATGATTTTAAAGCATTTCCAATTGGTCTTTACCATCTTTGAAATCGTCTTTACAAGCTTATCAGATTTGACGTGCGGATCTACAACTAGTCCTAAAGACATAAAATCTTTGACTTCCTCTATTTCTTCATTCCTTGCCTTGATTTTAAAATCTTTATGTGAGCTATGCTTTACTACATTTCCTGATAGAGACACACATTCAAAACTTTCTTTTTTTCAGTTTTAAATTCAGTAAAAGATGATTATATTCCAGCCTCTGTTGGACATCATCCAAATATACCAGTTGAGTTTCTGCCGCCTGGCCAGGTGACTTGGCTGGTACTTATATAACACATAATCACAGTAAGAGGTTGCATGTCTCTGAATTTTCTTTGGAATTTCTCAGATGTGTGAGTCCCTGTGCTTGCTGCAAAGACAACCCATCCTCAAAACAGGAATGGAGAGGATGAGTTTTGCTTCCAAACCAGGAGCAGTTTCATGATGGATAACACTCCAGCTAATAGTTTGCTGGCATCAGGACAGACGGCAACAGGCAGGCAGTGTTCGAGGAGTGTTGCTTCCTGAGTAGAGAGCTTGGCCACTGCATGAGCCATGGCTCTGTCTAGCACTGCTGGATCGCTCCCCCTACTCTAAATGGTAATGTCTCCCTAGAGCAACACAGCATGGTACTACATATGGAGCTACAGCATGCTCACCAGTGGATGTGTGCTTCGGTGTGTGTGCGCTGGAATGCGCGGCAGGACGGAGAGTCGCGAGCTTCGAGAGCAGCTGTGCCTCCTGCATTCAGCCGGTGGTCACTTCACCCAATCGAAGTGGATCTCACGCACTGTTGATCCAATCACCTCAGCCGTCACGCGCCATTGAGCCAATCAGCTTGTACATCGCACTATGGCGAGTTTCGGCCCACCCACGAAGCTGGAGTGTGTTCAGGTTTCGGCACATGGGCCATTTTTGGCACCAAAATATATTTACCCTAACACAAGAGGAGAGACCTGAGCTCGCAAAGCTTATTTGAAGCTAAAAATAATATTCATTGTGATCCCAGCTCTTTTTACCAGGCATACAGCTGTTCGCTCGCCATGATGAGGAAGTGTGTGCAAACAAACACACATATGCACTGAAGGGAGCTGTCATATTCAACCGTGTTAGCTGACATGCGCCATGATCTATGGTAATGAGAAATTAACGAGACCCTGTCACATATGAATGACTCATTAGCATGTTCGTGTTAGTACCATCTGCGGGCCCTGGATGACAATCGCACGCAGAAAATTAATGGAGAATCTGTTGACTTAATGAATCATTTTACCATCTATCAGTCCATCTGCCTGTCCACCATCCATATTGTATCTTTCCATCTCCCTCTTGCTGTCTCAGCTTATCGGGGCTATAAGAATAGGAACACCCTTGAGTTTAAGTGTCGTATTAATGATACAGCAGATTGAGTTTTAAATATTGTGATTCCAACTTTGTGCATCAGCTCCAGTTTGATCACAGCACTACACAAAGCCAAGCCAAAGTAATGTTTGGTTGGAAGAACTTAACTGACCTTTGTCCATTCCATTTCATCTTTTTCGCTTGATTGGTATAGGTCAGCAAAGTTGTTCAGTCATCCACTGGTACTAGATTCCCATGTACAAGATATAAAGTGCTTGACAAAGACTGATGTTGTGATTTGGTGCTATAGAAATACAAATTTAACTGAATTGAGTAACATTTTGGCAACACATTTTACACCCAACATTTGATGGTGATGCAGGAAGAAGGACTCTACACTCTTGACTTCTACGTTGAACAAAGAGTCTTAGGACATTTATACAGCCTGCTGTGTTTGTGGTCTGTTTAAATTGAACTGTGGTTCGTTTTCCCCCTTGTCTGCGGTCGTTTGTACAGTCGTGAACACGATTATCGCACTCTGGTGCAGACCAAAACAACTGCACAAGACCCTTTGGAGCAGTTGGCCTCGTTTCGGTTCCTAACGAAGTCCAAAGCAGATCGTTTATGGTGTTAATGTGATCCGACCTTGATCCGACCCAACTACCAGGTGTATGTTGCAAGTTTGAGTTAAGCACCTTTCTGTAGAAAGGTATGCTTTCTATTCTGGAGCTAGGAGCTAGCCATCAAACAAACATAAATTAGTCTGAAGCATAGCACCTTCTTTCTGTATTTACATCTGTGGCTCCTGCCCCAAACACATCTGGCCAGTAATTGGACTGAACATTCTCACATGGTTTGTAGTGCCGCGTTTTGGTTCGCTTAGAGTTCCCTTGGATTTTTCTCTGTGTGAAAAGAAACCAAACCATGTGAAAAGTTACAAGTTTACAAACTAAACAACTGATTTGCACCAGAGAAAACAAACTATAGGTATGAAAATACTGATTTGCATATACTATACTTTAGGTCAGTTCTGGTACTGATATAATATGACTGGCCTACATTCAGTACAAGTTCTTTGTAGTGTCACTAGTGATTTCTATTTCTTTGCAAACTAACTTGATTAAAATTGAAGAAAATTAAATATTGTCAGGTGACCCAGTAACAGAGTGGACTATGTACCCCATGGATCCAAATGTCTTAAGGAAGGAGGATGTGGTTGGATATCCTGTGTAAGGCAGCTTACTGCTCATTCATCCCCAGTTCTATTTGTTGCACTCTACCAATGCTATTTGTATCTTCTTTAAATCAGTCATTATGTGTCTGTTTTTGCATTGTAAACACTGTTGCTACTCCTTTTCATCAATGCTAATTATAATGGATGGATCATCTTTTGAAAGATTCAAATTTCAAGGTTAAATGTGACACAGCATGAAAAGCCAGCCGACGACTGAGACTGAGAATCCCGGTCATGCCAACAGCCAAGTAATTATGAAGTCAAGAACAGCTGGACATTATAATATTTGTAGTGCTGGTTATCTTCACCACCTGCAGATATCTCTCAAAAAAAGTAGTTTATTAAAAATATTCTGATGAATGAATTGCAAATAGCCCATTATTTTTCCTCATCCAACAAAACCCTGCTCAGTGCAGCTAAAAATGCGATCTGGCCAGTTAGCAATCGATAACTTCTTCTAAACCCAGAGAATCTTTTAAATCAGGACTTCAGTCTTTTACAAATGAGCAACAAGTGAGTATTTATCTATCTGCATCTCTATTACGCCACAAAAACTGAAAAGGCGAACACGGTTTGACATCTTCAAGTCCGAAAAGGAAATCATAGAAAATAAACAAAGATAGATGCAGTCAGTCTGTTTTTTTTTTAATCAATTGAACTTCACAGCATAACTGCTCTTTTCTGCCAATAAGATAAGCGCTACATATATATCTTCCAACATCAATACCTGACCTCCATAATCTTTAAAGAAAATCTCTATAGCCAAAATTCAAAGAGAAGAATAGAGAATAGAAGCTGCTTCACAGCTTTTGACTTCAGATGTCCTACAGGTTGTCTGCTTTGACTGTACATTTGTTAATAAATAAAGAGGGCTCGAATGAAAGATGCATCTTTGATCTACAGTATACCTCAAAATGTGCATTCATTCTATGAGTTATGTAGTTAGAGGGGGCCTCACAGGTTTCCCTTCACTTTTAATATCCAATATCTTCCAAAAGCTTACCATCATTTGTATTGTGAAGAATTTCTATTGATCTGAAGACAGATGCTGTTTTTCTTTGTCCCAAAAGATCAGCGCTGGGCTGAAATGCTTCTGCCTCACCCCTCGTAATTTGGGATAACGTATGTGTGTATATATCCGTATCCCCGACTCATTAAAACTCCGCCTCATTAAGTGGACGGCGAATTAGCTGCATGCACTTCGGCATTTTGAATTCAGGAGCTCACAATTGCTTTTGTTTTCTGCCTCACAGACGCCCGCATTAGTTTCATGTGTTCCCCGAGCTTCTCAAACTGTGGAGCCGGAGAATTGAAGTTAATGAGTCACCAAAACCAAAGTCATGACTGAGTTAATGGCTAGTGGAATGCTTTAGCATTTCAAAACAAGGTCACAGTCCGCATGTGAGGCGATCCCTGATGGAGGAGCATGCGATCTGTGACTCAGCGCTGCTTTTTAAAGAAAGGGTTGGGGGTGCCTGGTGGATGTGCTTTCTCCCCCTGCCTGGGCTGTAATGAATAGGATCTTGAAGGTGTTAATTTGGTGGCACAGAGCACTAACTGCCTCATCTCCTCCTTTCCACGGTGACAACAAAATACATCAGTTTAAACGAGTAAATTAGCCCTGTATTAAAACGTCAGGAAGCAAATGCCAATTAGGGTCCATCAAATACAAATTAAATTAAAAAAAAAGAAAGAAAGAAAGAAATTACCCTAGTGACATAAATGAAGCCTCTGCAGACCATAGACAGAGAGGCTAAAAAGAAAGATGATCCTGGTGGGCCACATGAGCGGACTTCTCCAAAATCCTCAAACACCTTTCATGTATGTTGATTCATGTAGTTTGCTTTACAAATCTTTGTGTACTGCAAATTGAAATGACTATAGTATATTTTTGTGATGACACCAGATTGCTTAACAGGTCAAATTAATAAGACAGACTAGTTTAAAAAGGCTAAAGAGGTTTTTGTTGTTTTTGCATTCAGCTGATTGCAGGACTCCTTCCTCTGACTTTAATACATACCTGCATCACTGCATCATCACATAGCATCAGCATCCATATGAGTGTTAGGAGCACAGAGATAACGCCAGCAAATTAACCCGCTAGTGTACTGTGTGACATCACCGCGCTGTGTGCTTGGCAATGCTAAAGGTGGAGAGGGATGAAAAACAGATTTGCAAATTTGCAGCTCTCAGAAGACATAGACATGCTAGTTACCAAAGTGTGTGCATTTGTGTATGTGTGTGTGTGTGTGTGTGTGTGTGTGTGTGTGTGTGTGTGTGTGTGTGTGTGTGTGTGCAACTATTATACAGCTTAGTATGCCAGCAGGCCATCTGTTGCCTGCTTAGCATTGGCCGACGGGGAAGGACAGTGAGCATGAGGTTGTCCCTCCTTACATTTCCTCGACAGCTAATGCTGTCTTGCTACGACACACATAGTGACACCTGGCCATCGCACTCACTTCTATTTACAAAAGCACACCGGCCATACTTAAAAAAATATTTGCACGGATACGCTGTAGCACAAGCCTCACATATATACACACACACACACACAGAGGGTCTAATTGAGCCAGGTTTGGGCTAGGTGGGGGAGTTCTAAGCAGACGGGTGCTCTGTTAGGTCACTGCAGGTAGATGGAGTTCTGGCAGAGCCACAGGCAGACAGACACGTCTGCAGCCAGCGCCGGCCCTGCAGTGTGCTGCAGGCAGATGGTAATACACGGCCACGGGAATTATTAGAAAAGTGACAGAACAAAGTCTGATCTCAACACTTTCTTCGCCTTTTTTCCTGTCCATACAGGCCTGCTTTTTACCTTATTTCTCCCTTCTGTTGACTCCTTCCATTCCACCATTACCACTAATAGCACCACTGTTTTGTAAGTTAACCTTTTCAAGAGTGAGCGCTGACTATTCAAAGCTGCTCCCTTGTGCGCCATTGATGTATGTGGTAGACGCAGCCATCAACATCAATCACATCCTGTGCTTGCAGCGGACTCAACACTTCAAAACGACAGGTTAGTGTCAGAGTAACTTTTCATCTTTAACAGCAGAAATGGTCAAATTAAGTCTTTCAGGAGGGAAGCCATTATTGCTAAGAAGTTCTCTTTACCTTTTCATACACACGTCCTTCCACAAAGAAAAGGAATCATTTCACATCAATTAAAGGGATGGATCATTTGCCCTGTATTTACTATACTTAGTGTTAATCTTGTTTGTTTGCAGGGACACATGTCACAAATTTATGTCTCCTTTTTTGTGTTTTTATTTTTATACAGTTGTCTCAAGGCGCTTTGTATTGTAAGATAAAGACCCCCACAATCATACAACCCCCTATGTGCAAGCGCTTTGGTGACAGTGGGAAGGAAAAACTCTCTTTTAACAGGAAGAAACCAATAGATATTATGTAATTATGTAATTGTAAATAATTTTATATATATTAATACAAATATATATGTTGGTGTGTTAAGTAACTGAACTCTACGTGTACATTGTTGATGATTTTGATAATTTGTCCTTTTACAAATTTATATATTTAGTTTTTATGTTGCTGTTTACTTTGAAATCTGGTACTGCACATAAAATATAAATAATTTTTAAGGATTTAAGCTGCATAGATGTGGATAAGCTTGGTAATTTGGGCAGTTTATGTAGTGAGTTTCATCCAGACGGACGATGCTGTCTAGGAGGAGTCAGACATACATGCATTGGCTACAGTCATTATAGTAAGATTACCAAAATGCCTCTGTTAGCTTGTTATGTCATGAATATTAAGGTAAAATTTGTCCTGGGCAGTGTTGTGCAAGGAGAAGATTTGTCTTCCCAATTGAAAATGCACTGAAGAATCCAGTGGCTTTAATGTCCTTGGAGATTTGCACTTAGGACAATGAGACAATGAAGTGGGAAAGAGATAAAAGGCTTAAATGACAAAGTGAGATTGGGCCGGCCTCTTTTAATGATGACTCAGACTCTACATTAATCATAGAGGGAACATGCAAAGGTTGCCATTAGCTGGATCCTACTCCCAGAAATAAAACTGTGACGATCCTGTTGGCTTAGCAGTCTGAACTAAGCCTGAAGTACGATTTGAAGGAGATTTGATGTATGAGGTTTATGTTGCAAGTAATTGCTGATAGTGATTTTGGTCTCTGTTGAAATAGAAGCTACTGTCAGTGGAAGGACATCCTGGCTCTCTGTGGTGTTTGTGGTTTCACGCAAGTGTAAAATGCTAATTTGTCTGTGAACATTGCAATAACATGCCTTTTTGGTATCCGCAATAAATCCAAGCCCTACAAGCTAGTCTGAAAATGGAGTAGAAGTAGCAGAGTCTCCTTTTTTCTGAGCTCCCTCCAAGATCCCGGCAGTTTAAACTCTCGCCAGTGAACCTGAAAACAGCCCAAGGACTGTCGAAGCACCGCCAAAACACCCACAACTCCTCCGGCCTCTGTGAGACAGACACCAATTGATGTAGCCACAGCAGACAGCTCCCTCTGCTCCTCTGTGGCATCCATTCTTCTGCTGCTGCTGGCTGCCGAGCTGAGGGGTGGTGGCTGGCGAGGGAGCCGGAGTTTTCTAGCCCAGAGAGGAATAAATAAAGCACCAGACAATAGAGTCGCTCTCCATGGACTTCAGCCTTTGGGCGATGCTCCAGCCATACCGGCCAATCGCTCAAATGGAAATTAGAAGCAAGGAGACAGATTGTGAATTGTACATTTACTCTAGTCCGCCCGGATAGATCGATGGTGCAGATTCTGCAGGGCACAGCAGTCCGGTGACAGAAATTGGGGTGAAGAGAGCAAGTAGCTTGTTTGTGTGCCTCTGCATAGAGTTTCTATCTATGTACTTAGGCTTCCTATAACCTCATAAGGGCCAGCAAGCTACTATCCACTTACACATCCAGCGCTGTCGACATTGTTACTTTGTTTCCCAGTGATAGCTCTTTCTCTTTCCCCCACCATCATCTTTTCAGCCAGAGGACACGCTGTCAAGGCAGCAGCTAGACAAACTGTCTGTACTTGGCGGGGGGGGGGGCCAGAGCGTTGCTTCAGTCAACCAAGTGAAGCAGTAAACACAACCGAGAGCCCCGCAGAAGCTTTAAGGAGCGGCGCGGCAGGGAAGGATACAAACACGGTCCCAATTAAAGACATGATAATGAGGGAGCTAGCTAGTGGAGAGCTTGTAATCAGCATTCAGTGGTCTGTTGTTAAGGGCCACTTGAAGTATCCACTGGGGTTGTGTACAAGTGTTTATGCCAAACAGGTGTGTGATTTTCTGTGTGCGAGTGTGTGTGGTAGGTGAGTATGCTTTAGGAGTTAAGGGAGGCCCCTTTGAGGTTGTGAGGGTTGATTTCATTTTAAGTTTAAAGAGAAGAGAAGAGGCAGGCGATTTCTGAGCGCCGAATTCACCCGAGACGGCAGAACCACACACCTCTCGGTGTTTACCGCAGATCTTTATTTCAACAGCAGATCAGATCAGTAAAGATGAGGGCCCGGGAGACACGCAGACATCAGGCCGTGAGTGAGAAGAGAAGGAAGAGTGGGAGGCGCACGCAATAGCACGCCACTCTGCCGTATTTGCCGTGCATACATCATTCCCGCTGTGGCGCAGATAACCTTCTGCCACCGTTATCTTCATGTGGAGAGCCCAGTGTTTACAACTCCTCTCGTGCCCACGTCACAGGAGAGAGCGGGGAGGGGAAAAAAAAGACTCCCCTTCAATAAATTGCTCCTATCAGACCGAGGAATAAGTCGCAGTTGCTCCATCAGATTTAGTGGTGCCACTGGGCTCTAATGAATCCTCCGCACCTGCCCCCGCGCGTCCACTGAGCCTCGGTGGCGAGCCTTTCCAATCGGCTGGGCTGCTCAGTGCAGTGCTATCGATAACGAGCCCTGGGGGGCTCACCAGCGAGCACGGCGAGGCCTGTAATGAAGGAGTCCAGGGCTCTGCAGAGAAAACAGCTGGCGTAATGAGAGGAGGGGAGCAGAAGCAGAGGTTGCCGGGGTGGCAGGGGTCAGTGTTCTTGCAGGTGCGGTTTGATTTATTGCAGGCTTGGGGAATTACTAAGGAGGGGCTCGACGTGAGAGATGTGTGGGTATTTGTTTGCATGTATGTAGGTGCTGCTTCCTGCGCGGGGCCCGGCTAAATAGGGCAGGGCTACCTTCAGGTGATGAGGATTGGCGGAAAAGGTTCTTTTCCATCTGTTTAAACATTCCAGACGTGACCAAACATTAGCTGTTTTCTCACACAGGGCAGCACTGGAACAGATTCAGGTTTTGGCTCATTCTCTGTTGAGTCATCCCACCAGCAGCCCAGCATTATGTCACTGCTGTCTTTTCAAGTCACAGGCACAGTGTTGTTTAGGCTTAATGGCCTGATCAGTGATGTGCAACTCTTGAACGATTTGTTCCATCTTTCTTAGAGGATTTGGATTTACCCTAGTGGGTCGTAAACTGACTGATTGAATGAGCTGTTTAGAGAATTGTGAGCTATGTCGTGTTGATTGAACCCTACTGTAGGCTAGGATATAGTTAATCATTAGCTGAATTAATGGAGTATGAGTTGGCTTAAATGGCATTGCTACTGTTTTTCTTGGGTGTTTTGGCAGGTTAATGGAGATCTGCTTTGCGCTATGTCCAGACCCCAATGGTGTCTAATCTGTCAGCACAATAATGCTCAACACACTAGCATTAGAATCCTCTTTTTTAAAATTTTCCATAAAGAAATCATCATCATCATTTGTCATCCACGTCCCTGCATGCACTAGGTGAACTGCTGTGCTATATGTACATGACTGGAATCAGACATCAGTAATTTTTTAAAGTACTTTAATTGGGTGCTGAAATTGGTCAGTTAGAGGGATTGCACTGAAAATGAGTAAAAAGCCGTCAGAGGAATGAATTTTTGGTTTGTTCAGCCACTCAAAAGGCACCTTACTCCAGGGATGAATCAGTTTTATATCAACACATAATAGAAAATTTACCAAGAACCAATTTTAATTCGTATCTTTAGTCACTTTGCTTCTAGCAGCCTGCTGCAAAAACACAATTTGTTCCCATATCTTTAGTACCATCTGGAAAGTAACAGCTTGGGAACAGCTTCATTTTTCCGCATGACAATGATCCCAGACACACTGCCAATGCAGGAAAAGCGTAGCTGGATAGAAGAGCATTCAGTGGAACACTATCAGTCATGGATCGGCCTCCCCAGAGCCCGGACCTCAACTTTATTGAAGCAGTGTGGGATTATGTTGACAGAGAACAGAACAAAAGGCACAAACATCCAAAGAAGAGCTTTGAATGTCCTTCAAGAAGCCTGGAGAACTATTCCTGAAGACTACTTAAAGAAATGACAAGAAAGCCTAAAAGACTTGAATGTGTTGAAGAATAAAGGTGGTCATACTACATACTGACATTTAAGCTGATTAGAATTGTACAAACTCTGTTTTTGCCTTAAATACTGCATTTCCATTTGTGTTTATACAAGTTTCAATAAATCCCACCCATTTACCATTTTGGTTAGCTCAAGACTTTTACACAGTATTGTAGCTATTGTTAAGTAAGCAGTTGACCTATAAACATAATAGAGCACACATACACTTCTGCAAGTGCAAACCCAGAACTTACACAAGTTCAGCCTGGATGCTACAGTATAATTAGACACAAGCAAAGTAAGTACTCTGAAATGCAATAATTGGGTTTTACCTGATCTAAAAGATAGTAGGAGTTAATAATAAAAAAAATAATATTCCCATCAACTCCAAAAGGGAGAAAAAGGTCACAGAAACTCAAAATATTAAAGTAGGTGGAAAAATTAAGTTCAAATTAAGTTTGCACTGCTTTAAAATTTAATTACGCTGAGCATTTGGGTTTACAGTGAACTATTGCGGTATCATATCTGGAGCATCTTGACTATTTCCCTGTCCCTAAGCAGATTAAAGCTTCTATTAAAATGTCATCAGCCTGCAGCTTGTTCGGCCATGGTTTTTTATGTATCTCCACATAGAAGTTCTTATCGCTGTTGCTGCTGCTGGACTTAAAGGTCTTGGAAGCCACCGTGCTAATTTGAAAGAACTTTTGTTTATAGCCTTACCGATTTCAGACCATCAGATACCGTATCCAGTGCAATCACACAAGAAGCTGCAGCACAGATTTGCAGCACCGTTTGGAGTTTTAGCATTAAAACGTACATCTGTTTGTTAGTGTCATGTCATTAAAGCTAACAGGTTACAAGCAAGCAAGCGGTAATTAATTTCACAATCACTATTAATTATCCTGATGCGCCCGTCTCTGCCATTGCTCTCCTTTTTTTGTGCGGCAAATATTTCTCTCGGCCCTGAATGAAAAGCGCCTTTCTATTTCTTTCAGTACTCAGAGCATGAGGTGAAATTATACTAACAGATGATGAAAGAGAAATGCTTGATGCAGATGGATGTTCTGAAACGGGAACCATCGGGGAAATGGAGTATGTAGGAATGATCCAGTGACTTAGGATAAAATGGAAATCCATCTCCGTGGTTGTTATCCATTTAGCACACGCTGAATTGAAAATGGGTTAAAGCTTTAATAACCTGGTTAAATCCCCCACTGTGTGCTGCCAACAGCCATGCATGTTCTATTTTGACAAGTGTCAGCTTAGCAAATAAAATACAACAATCAGCCTGTAAACTTAATTACGGGAGGTTTATCAAACGGTCCCTCAGCTGCGAGGCGAGCTTGCCTCACGCGCTCGCTGATCTGGCCCTCCCTTTGCTTTTTCGCTCACAAAAGGGAGCACTTTGGTCTCGCTGCAAATCTGACCAAAAAAATAGCTGAATACACTTCTGAACATGTTAAAAAGAAGAAGAGGTGAACAGGACCCACTCGAACATGAAGAAAGGCGCTTGCTTTTCATGCTGCTGAAGTGTCAAAAATACAGTAAGTGCATCCTCAGCTCAGTGAAATGTGCAGCCAGATCCAGCAATAATGGCCCCTTTTGCAGGGCATGAGTAAACTTCATTTTGTCCGTCTGTCTGGAAAGATGTCAGTGTCACTAGGGGTTGTGGCCATGGCTCAGCAGCTGGTCAGGCTTCTTCTTTGCTATCGCACCCCTATTGCACCTTAACTGACCTGCTCACAGGGTCAGGTCATAAAAGGATAGGCCAGAAATATTTACGATTGCCATGACAGCTCACAAATCTTTAAACCCCGGGGCCAGTCTGGCTGACCCAGTAATCTATGTGGGTCATTGAAGGCCAACGAGTATTAGCAGGGTCAAGCGAGCTAAAACTGGAAAAGTTTGATCTGGCCTTTGTGGTGAACTGTGCGTCGACTGTGGATTTGTTCACCATGTGAGCTCAGAATGTCAGCACGTTTGTTGCTTTGGCTTCATTAAAGTCATCGATTATTCTGAGCTTGTGCAAAATTTTCATCGAAGCACCAATCTGTATCTTGTTATTGTCAAGCACGCAAACAAGATTCCAGCGCAAAAAACACATCTACCATCCCATCCATTAGCTTTCGCTGGCAGCGCTGCCCTTTTTGGATAAAGGCCACAGGACCATCACTGGAAATAAGAAATTGTTAATTAATCACAGCTTCTACACACATGGGCTTAGAGTGTGTCAACAATCATCTGAGAGGTTTTTGATTTTTTTTTTCTGGAAAAGAGAGAAGTTACCAAATATTAATCAAAGGATTTTGCGTCTGGAATAAATCTATGTTGATTGTATAAAATTCTCTGAAAATAAAAACTAAAATAAACTAAACTGGGCTTTTAGAAACTTTAATATAAAAATGACTTTTCATTAAAATGTAGAATGACTTGTGTATAAAAACTCATTTTCATTTGCGTTTTATTAACAGCCACTTATCCCATGTGTTCCATTTTATTGATTTCCTGAGTATTTAATTTCCTGCATGGTTTGATGCTAAGTGGTGGTTTTGATTTGTAGTGGGCATGTCAGTTTCTGTAGGTCTATGAACAGCATCCAGTGTAAAGCTGAAGAATATTTTGGTTGTAACTGATCCATAACAGTGAAGCCAATAGGCCAACAAGGACTTTGTTAAGAACTTCTATATATTTATAGCCATAGCACTTGTAGTATGGAGGACTAAAACTGCCATAATAAAAAAAAAAAAAATAAACCAAAAAGAAATAGGAATAAATTTGGGTATACAGACTTTGTGAGTTTTTGAGACTACGATACCATCAGTGTGGTTTTTTTTTTTTCCCCACTCGAAAACCAGAATAAATGGCGCAATAAATTTTTAAGCAATAGATGTTAAAAAATGCCAGATGTAGCAAATGTGAAACAAATTCAAAATAAAACATGAAAATTAATATTGATTTATTTTTTTTGTCAGAAGGTTAAATAAACTATCCATAATTTCAGGCTTTAAAAGGGACAAACAAGTTTTTGACACTTTTCTTGGAGATTAAGTATCGCAATTTCAGGAGTGGGACCACGCCTCCGGTTCTCATCTATATAGGTTCCCCCAGTCCTACAAGCTGTTCATTCTTGTTTACATGCCCCACCCTCCCTCCCCTTTTCAATTATTTATCTTCTTCACTTCTATTTAGTACATGGGGATCTGCCAGGCCCAGGAGCCGCCGCCAGTCCCCAAGAGTTCGCCAAACCGCAGCTCAATTCATGTCCAAGCCATTCACCTTTACCTACTGCAATGCTGTCAAACATAAAATGAGGACGTGGGCCCAGCTAGTGAATTAAATATTTGTGCTTTATGACAGGTCTAATAAATTTGTTAAGCACACTGTTTATTTTTTATTTCCGTTTGGCATTGCTTCTATTTCGTACTTAATTTCTTCAGTTTCTTGTGAAATTTATGAAAGTATTTTTGTTTCTGTATGCAAATGGAGGGACTGTTTTTTAAATCGTGTCATAGGGTGAATACAGCGTTGGTTTATTAAAGCCAGACTCGTGACAGAAGGCTGTGTAGGTGTGAAAATGATAGAAATATAGCTTAACATTTTTGCAGTCATTCAATACTATAAAATTGGAATGTTAATTCAATTATTTCATTCATTTATCACAATTAATTTATTTTAGGCATTTACAGTGCTCCATAATATAGTGCCACTTTGTCAGTGTTAAGCCACTGCATACATTTGGTGTAGTTATGCATAACTATAGCATGTTCTTGCCTACATTTGAGTGATGGAAATCCCCTTTAGACGTTACAAGCTGCAGGCGAGGTTGCTGCTGCCTACTTGAAAGGAGTGATACTCTTCCAGAGGCCGATCCAGCAGGGAAGGAAGCTGCCATGAGAGAAGAATGCATGGGACAAGACCCAGTTTCTATGGAAACAAAAGAAATCTAAAAGAAGAGTTGGGAGTGGGAAGGGGGGTGGGGGATGACAGAGGAAAGAGGAGGAGAATTAAGATGAGGAGGATGTATTGGAATGTTTCTGGAGACAGATGATCATGAAAGGAGGTATAAGAAATACTACAGATCGGAGCCTCCCCTGTGGTAGCCAGTGTTATTTATTCATCAACTGTATGCATGCCACAACAACCCTTACAACTGCAGTTCGTGACTCCTTTCATACCCAAACAACAAATCAAAGTATGTGCAGAACTGATATAGACCTAGCCCGCATCTGCGTTTGCTTTGAAACATATTTCCGAGCTATAGTTCATCATTATTCCGAGCGAAGCTTTGCTGTGTTAAAAGCCGGGGTCTCGGAGTGCTCCTTCATTCCCTCTGATCAGTGAGCGTATGCACAACAAACGTGCGCAAACATACGACCAAGACCAGCCAAAACTGTTCAAGCTGCCATTCACCGCACCTCCAGGCTGCAAGGAAACAGATTTTCTTAAAAGCATTAAAAAGAAGAAAAGAAAACTGAGGGAAGAAGGACTTCATACAACAATGAGAGTGAGCAGGCTCGTATGAATAATTAAACAGGCTGTGCTGCTGATAGCAATGGCAAAACCGCAGCTCATTAACACTGAAAAGTGAGACGAGGGGTGACTGGAAAACTGAAATCGTACTCTCTTTTTTATTGATAGTCGAAGTTATTTTAGCCCCTACAGTGTAAACAATAGCAGCTACAAAGTGCACTGTAGACAGCCAGGAAGTGCTGAAGTTACATATGGTTACTGTCTTCAAAGAATGCAGCAGACACCCATCTTGCTTTTGCACAGATACACACACTTGCTCCATTGATATATATGTTATCAACAAAGCTGCTAGATTGCTGCTTTCTTCAAAGCTCTCTACAGGCCCTGATGGCACAGCTCATTTCCAATGCTAATCAGAAATAAAGAGATTGTGCTCTCCTGACTCCTTTCTGCACTTCCCTCAAAACAATTGTTGCATTGCATCGGAGCCGCCCAGGATGCCCATTGTCGCCAAGCCACTGTGGCGCAGCTGTGGGAGCCCGTGTTGTATCCCCACGCGTGGGCCAAGAACAAACACTATTATCAACACCACCGGTGATGGTAAAAAATAAAAGCATGCACTGGTCTCTCCAGTGGATTTGCTCGTTTGCATCTTGTTACATAGCAAGGACTTCATCTTTAAATGTTAGCGCTGGCTTTTACTAATGATTGTGTGGAAACAACCTGCGCTCAGCCACCAAAAACAAAGGGTCGTCACAGTCAGCTAACTCAGCACTCATCCACTAGTGACTGCATTCAATTAAATGCAAAGTGGGAAATGGGAAAACAAACAACAGAGGTAACGTCAGAACACACTGTGATGAGTGTGTTCGAAGAAGTGCTTTTATTAAAGCGAGCACGGAAAAAGATAATCCACCTTTGCACCCGAGCGAAGTGGTTTCAAACGTTTGCTGTTGAGTATTTTGATGTAAGCAGATCAGCCATAGCGTCGTCTTGTTTAGAATTTAACGTCCGTTTAACAAACCTTGGGTCACGTGTACTGCCCACCTACCCACCAAGCAATTTTTGCACACCGTGTGCTACCCGAATGCCAGCAGCAGGACAGTGTATGCTGCAAAAAACTCCTCTGAGAGATACAGTCCAATACATTGATTGGGCCACCTGATTAAATTCCAATCCAGCATTTGCAGGACTCTGCAGAACAAATCCAACGAGAGTCCATCTCTCAACACAAAGGAGCAGATGCTGCTGTCCTGAAAAAAAAACAAAAAACACAGGACCTCTAGAGAGTTCCTGAATCTGTGCCATTGAGACCTGTTCTGGCTGTAAAAGGGGAGACTTAGAGAATGCATAACTATAAAAAAGTACACATTTAATATTATAACAGACATTTTTTTCTGTATTTGACTTCAAAGAAATAATAAGTTATTCCAAAATTGATTTAAATGCACAATCAGTACCTCTAACGAATTGCAATCAGTACCTTCAAGGACATATTCAGCTGTTTCTTTGGGTAAGCATATTCATCGCCTTGACATAAAGAACAGAATGCTTTATAGGGAGTTTTCAGTGTAATTTTCCACTATTCAGAGAGTGCAAGGTAATCACATTGTGGAACAGTAGCTGCTGTGGAATTTAAAAGTGAGCAAGACTTTATGCAAAGTTATGTTTAACTTAACCTGTATATATAAAAAGGGACATAGACTCAGGGCCTAAGTAGGCTTATCCCAGCTGTCATGGGGCAAGAGAGGGAAGTGCAACCTTGGCAGGGTGCTAATCCATTGCAGAGCTAACACGGCCCATCCACACTCGCATTCACACCTACACCAGATTTAGAATCACCAATTAACCAAACATGCATATCTTTGGACTGTGGGAAGAAACCAGAGTACCCAGAGAGAACCCACACAGGCACAGGCAGAACACATGAAGCCTTATTCCTCTGAAGCAACAGTGCTAGCAACTTCACCTTGGTGTCTGACGGTGGCAGCAGAAAGTTCAACTTCTATATAAGTGTATGAGAAATGTTTTACTGCGGGAATTGTTTTTAACAGGTTGAGAAACTGTGTGATGGAGAACTTTCCACTTTTAGACGACCCTTGAATCTGCAAATATAGAAGCCAAGTTCTCGGTAGCACGAATGGCAACACCTGTAATGGACTTTCGAGCATCAACATGCCCACATCAAGAAGAGAAAAGCTGCAGCGCTGATTTGCTTGCTTCCTGTTTGTCATGAATCTTGGCAGAGTGTGGGTACTAACTGGTAGCTTCTCAGATGGCAGGCTGTCACCCACCACCGCAGCATGCCGACTTACAGTATTTCCCAGCAGCAGGCCAGTAGTGATTGTGGCACACCGGTGGTGTGCTATCCACAGCACAGCCACAGCACAGGAATCCTGGTGGGAAACTCTTAGCAGGCTGCCAGCTGACGGCCACCTCCAGCTTCTGCTGCTATGACCCAGCTGTGCATCAGCCCAGTCCCTCTCACGCCCTCCCCACCCATCTCTGCTGTAGGAGTGCCCCGCTGCTCCGCTCCCACTCTCCCGGTACCCTGCTGACACGTGTCACCTTTTGTTGCGGATCACGAGTGGCAGAAAATTGGCAAAATGGCATGTGAAGCATTATTGGGATGAAGCTGTGTGTCAGCTTGGTGCCAACACTTTGGCCTGCATTTATAAGTCATTTCCAGTTGGCTATGAGATGGGTGCACATATTGACTGAACTCGGCACTGTCCTCTGCAAAGGTACACCGGGTACACCGGGTACACCGTGAACGCGGGAGCCCATCAAAGTTTAATATCCTAGACCAGGATCAAACAGACGCTGATATATGACCTGAGAGCGCGTGTCATTAACTCGAATGAGCGGATACGAGAATCGCGGGGGCATTTTTACGAGCGTATCCAACGCCCCTCCGTCCCCCCCCCCCAAGCCTCCTTTTCTGATTTAGAAAGCTGACATGACTCAGTTGGCTCCGGCAGTCCATTAAAACAGAAGTACCTGCGCCAGAACTGAGCTGTGATATCCTCCGTCTCCCTTTTTTTTGGAGGGTTTACGGATAGCGCCGGATGGGAAATTGCGATAATTGCAAGCGTGTTTTGAAGCATTTCTGTTGACTTGCGAATTACTTTATTTGCACACAAACACCGCAGAGTCGGTACATCTGCACAATGGCAGCGCTTATGACATAGACTGTCACTTTCCTCACGTCCCAAAAGAGATCTTCTTTTCTTACCCTCCTCAATTCACTCATTTATATTCATTTCTCCCTCTCTCTCTCTCTTTCTCTCTCTCTCTTTTTCCTAAAATTTCCCCAGATTCAGTTTAATCAAATTCTGCTTCTCATGTGAACATTATTGAAAGCATTTCATTTGCCAATTAGCCAGCTGCTCCCCAGTTAAATAATGAATATGCTAATTCTAAAGCTTGGGGATATGTTGTCTTTTGAGTTACAGAGGCAACAATTATCCAAGTCAGGGATACTCGCAGTGGTGCACTGTACTCTATGTAGGCTTGTGTATGACTCTGATTGCACCGTGTTTGTGAAAACCATATCTCGTGTTGTGCGTTTTTATAAAGGACAGTGTGTCAAATGTCTTGTGGATGCGCTTGCTCAAATATCGATTTTGCCTTGGGGGGCTCTAGTTGTCACTTCAGTATATACAGTGGTATAAGATGCGTTCAGGGGTAATGTTTTAAAGGAACGCTCCCCTCCATGCATATTGATTTGTTTGCTTACCTTTATGGAGCACAGAGTGCACGCTGCTGACGGTTCTAATTGAAAGCCATGCATAGCTGAGCCTGTGTATGGATATAGATACTCGCTATTATCATCCGTCACGGCGGGGTGGGGTGGGGTGGAGAGTTGGTATTTGAGCTCAGTGACGGATTTTTCTTTAATGTGTTTACTGCAAAACTGCCATACAAGCAGTCATTCAACACTGTACGCTAGTGCCACATGCAGATTTCGCAGACTATTAATTAGCCTATTAAACTGTCACCTACTTACTGTATGCACCAGCTAAAGTGCCTTAAAGCTTCTGTCAGTACGCGAGGCATCTATCCAGTCATCCACAACTTAATGCAAATCAGTACGTTTCCCACAAAGTCAGGTCATTTGTTTTTTTTTCCTTTTACATTATTTTGTTTTCAAAGATGCAGCTTCAAATTAAATAATGAGTTGACCTTTCTCTGCGCTGCAGGAGGTGTTAGTCTCAGATGCAATTTCACAAACACCCCCTCTAGATGACGGTGGTATAATAGGAATTTGGTTTACACAAACACATTGCACATCCCTTTTTTTTCCACTATAAGATATTCAAGATGCTTGCTTCATTTGCAACATCAAGCACTGATACTGTACATATTACTTCTTTCTTATGCCTCGTGCCTGAATGCAATCAATATGGAGCACTAAACAAAAAAGTGCATGCCTAGTAAAGCATCCTTTTGAAAAAAAAAAAGAAGCTAATCAATAAATATCCATGACTAGCTTTTTAAAAGTGAAGTGCAATATTCAGGAGTGTTCTGGCTAATATAACAGACCTGGTTTACGCTCTTCAAAGTCACTGCACTTGCATGATCATTTGTCAGAGTGGTTGTAAATTATCCATTAACATAATTGATTCCTTTATCAGTCCCTCAAAAAAACGTCCTCGGCTCTGAAGCTTTGCTCTTCTGTTAAATGCTGTATACAAAGCAGACTTCATCCTCTAAGATTTTTTTTTTCAATCAAATTATCTAAATGTCTGTTTGATAAGAGTCTGTGAGAAAATAACCGATAGATTCTCAGGCAATGGCATCGCAGCCACAGAACTTTGCTTCATGGCCAATACCTGCAAAACCCAAACACAGACAACATCTTTACATTTTACCCTTACATTGCTGTGCAGAAATCTTGAGCCACCCAACCACCTTTCCCACATATTTATTGCACACAGGCAAGCTTAAAAGTCAATATTTGGTGTGACCACCTTTATTCTTCAGCACAGTCTGAACTCTCTTAGGCAGCTTTCTTGTCATTTCTTTAAGTAGTCTTCAGGAATAGTTCTCCAGGCTTCTTGAAGGACATTCAAAGCTCTTCTTTGGATGTTTCTGCCTTTCGTTCTGTTCTCTGTCAACATGATCCCACATTGCTTCAATAATGTTGAGGTCTGGGCTCTGGGGAGGCCAATCCATGACTGATAGAGCTCCACGGTGTGTTTTTCTGTACATGTATACTTTTACTGCACTGGTTTGACAAGATCCCCAACACCACCATCTGAAATGTTGCCCCAAACCATGACAGCGCCTCTCAGTTAGGCTAAAGGGGGTTCTTTTTGTTTGGTTTTTTAACACATATGTCACTTGTATAGTAGGAGGATTTAGGTTATTCCGAAAACTATGAATGAATCTGTTAGTTTTGCCATTGCCTTAACTATGCTATGTTTCTAAAACATGTCTAATCTGAGCTTCCTAAGAGCTAGATATAAATAGAGTTTTAAAATAGTTTCCCAGCATTGCATAATCTCGTATTTTTAGTTTCAGACGTTACAAGCTGTTTTATGATGTTGCTCTGAACCTTTGTCCATTCAGGTTATGACAATTTGCCCTCTTTTGTTATAGCTGCTGTACAAGTTTTGCATGTGTCATTCGTAAATGACCGTCAGTGCCACTGATCCACTGTTTTTACCCCTTGACTCCTCGGTGAAATGAATGTGCATCTACGGTACAGGGTTCAGGGAAAACAGCGAGGGAGAAAGTTTTGAGTAACATTTATACTGGCATGACTTGACTCAGTGGTGGCTGGTCCTGGCATTCTAAATTCCTCGTTGGCCAGGGCCACAGTGACAGTTGGTGTCAGCTTCTGTCACAAGCGCTGCATGGGCAGCCACGAAACTGTCAATGAGCAAGAAACCGAGAGAGCGAGAGAGAGTGACGGAGTGAATAATAGAGAGACATGATATCCGAAAGGAATCACACAGAAAAAAGGTGAGCAGACAACTCATTGCACAACGAAGCAAGAAAAGGGAAAGATGAAAGGCTTTGACTTGAGTAAAATTAAGGGTGATGGGTAGAAAGGGAAATAGAAATACAAAAGTGTGCTGAAGTGGGAGGAATTGGACAAGCTGAAAAGCGAGTTATACAGGTTGAGCCTTTGAATCACTGATCTTGAGATCAGAGAAGAGAATGACATTAGCTTGGGCTCTGATTTTTCTTTTGTGTGGCGAGCCTAATTGAAAAAAAAAATAACCTCATTTTCAGCCCCGTATTTTAATGAAAACCTGACATTAAACTCACTGTAGCTAGACAGGATATAGTTGTTTTTTTACTGCATTCCTTTGCTTACTACAGCAGCTGTGGAAGCTGTACAAAAGGTAAAGGCATTTAAATTCAAAACCATACGGCATCACAACTTATTGTAATGGCGCATCAAATCCTACCTTAGCAGCACTGTGTATTCGTCTCCAGTGGCAGTGTAATTGGGATTTACAATCCAATCGAATTCATACTTAGATTGAGAGCACATCATTATCCCATTCAGCTGTAAATTTCAGAAAATGAATGTAATTCGGTTTACAATGTGGATCATTTAGCAGAAAATTCCAGCCTTAATGGTCTGCACAGTGATTGTCACGGGACATACCCTCCCAATTAGAGAGACTCTTGACCTTAAACCTTTGAATTTCATTGCAGCCCAGGAAGGCAGAAGATGGTTCTGCTGTGTCTGACTCCACCTTGTGTAATCCCCCAGAGCCTCCTCTCTCTCAGGCCTGGCAGGAGCTGCTGACCTCTCCTTTGTGACTGAATTAATCCACAGGCCTGAGATAATGGCCATGTCACAGCCACCGGCAGGATGTGGCAGGAGAATAATCAGCCCACCACCGTGCCATTTCAATCCCCGCAGCAACGATCGCTTCTGCAAAGAAGAAGAAAAAAAATGTAAAAAAACACATGTTGCTCGGCTCATTCACCGGCACGCATGAATGAGAATTAAAGATAACATCCCTTAGAGGTGTAGCAGACAGGCACACCTCAGTGATCACTTTAGATGTTTCCTTCTTGTTTGTGCCAGAGGAGGGTTTTTTTTTCTTTTTTTATTCCTTTCAATCCAGAGTCTACATTAACATGAAAATCATCATCATATTTAACAAGGTGGGGATTTGGATGGCGGCTATTTGTGTTTGGTTTACACATATTCAGAAATCCCACATCCTATCCTCTTAAAATGTTTAGGCAGATATAGCTTTGACATGTTTGTCCAAAGTCTTTTCTTGCAGTCGCTCTTTGAGAATGTACAATTGTACTTTGGGCCGGTCTGCACGGCTGAATTGCATATTGTCAAAGCCGAGCATCACTGGCCAGCTGAGACCAAATGACAGTTTCTTTTCAAAGAACGCAGAATAGCTCCCAATTGGGGTTGAAAGCAAGAAAATCCGGGCATCTTTTTGCCAGAAGAAAAGCAGAAATCCAAATCTTTGTTTTGTGTCGTGTGGAGCTGTTCTGGAGCTGTTGCTCGAGCACTGTGGATGTTTGATTTCGATCTACAGAAGTGAACGTTTTTTATGTTCAAAATCACACTTTGTTCAACTCTTGTTCCCAATCTGCCGAACGTTCCAAAGTGGAAACTTTTTTGGGGTTCGATGAAACCTGCATCCCTTGTGCGGTGGAGGAAGCTTGTTCCGGATATGAAAAGCCAGGGTCACTTTGTGACAGACGCGGGCTAAATTTCAAGCAAGCGAGCCCCTTAATTAAGCCAACAGATGTGTTTTGTTGCAATCGGGAAGCACTGTGATGATGCGCCTGCTTGAAAGTACGCATAAAAAAATCCACACTTGCCATTAAGGTCAACACTCGCTCTGCTTGTGTTCACCCACCAAGCTTTTAATCACGTCCCGTGTGAATATTCTGATGTTCCACAAATACATAGTGTAGGTGCACTAATGAGCTGCTGTTAAAGATTCAGCTCCCGGTGTGACAAGTCTGCTAGCAACCACCCACAGTAACCACTGTATTATTCCTCTACGCCGTCACCTCGTATGTGCATATCCCTTTTGTATGTTCTTTTGCGATGAAAAGTGAACCCAAGCTAACCGGTATTTTAAACTGCCGCGACTGGTTAGCTTTAAAAAAAAAGAGAAAGAAGTGTTTCGGAATGGCCTTATTCCCACATGAACAGCTGGCAAAGGGGAATGGCTGAACAAAGGAGCGGATTACTTCTATTTTTATTTGCCTCTGCTTCTTTCTTAGAGAGCGAGGAGAATGAGTGGAGAATGGTGGGAGAGTGGCATCAGCAGCGAGCCGCTCTCTCGCTTCATGCTTTAGTGAATCTGACGGGCAAAACGCCTACATACCTTTACTAGAGGGCTCTTCCTGCTGACAGCAGCCCAATGTAATTCTTGGTGTGTTCAGACTGCTGTTCCTTGTCGTGACACTCATCCTCTATTTGCATTTTCCTGCTTGATTGTCTCTTCTGAAACTGGCTTTCTAGCTTGTGAAATAACACACCTTAATGTGCAGGATTTGACACAATGAGCTCTATTTATCATGTTTTGTTTTGTTTTGTTTTTCCTTCATTGCTCATTTTTCTGCTGGACTGTTGAGACTTCCTCCCAGTGGCCCTCCGAAATCAGATAGTGCCTCCAAGTCCTCCAGGTCTTATAACTGAATCACTCTTTGCCAAACTCAATTGAGTCACCTCCTCCCACAGAGGCGGGAAAAGCCTCCCACTGCACGTGGGTTCCCTCATCTCAGTGTACTTATACAGGGGCTGGCGTAGCAATGAGGTGAACTCAGTCGACCCTCTTCAGAAGATCAATATGTAGTGTGTGTTTGATGGCAGGGACTTTTTGAATTTCAAAGAGATCTTCATGATCAAACCCTTCACCAACATATGCTGGGGTCCATTATCTTGAACACCATGACGTCACTCATGCATTTCCTATATTATTTGCAGAACATGAGAAAAAGTTCCATTTTCGGGGAGGAGGGCGCCCTCCTCCCCGAAACATTGTGCTCTCTGATCTCTTTTGACTTGCCTCACTCAATCACCAGTGTTTCTCAGTCTTCAGTAATGGCATGGAGACGTGTGCTCAGAACTTTGTAATTATCTAAACCTGAACCTTTCCGCATCCAGCAATATTAGTGAAGTCTGAAGTTAGCCTTTGCCATCAAAAATAATACTTTTTTACCTTTAAATTCAATGCACTACATACTTTTGTATGCCATAGCCAAATCCCCTGAGATCCGTTGTCAAGTCATTTCCATTTACAAGCATAAAGTGAAACCTCACGTGTGCCCAAACGTCACACAGAGACACTCCAGTCAGTCAGAAGCCAGAGCCTACTTGCTGTGACAGGACAGTGCTAACCATTGCACCAGTGTACCACCTACAATATAATTGCATGCGCCAATGAGGTTCTGTTTGTTTTGGGGAATGTTTGTGTGCATGCAGATATGTCATTATGTCTGTAAACATTGAATTGAATTGAAAGCCTTTATTGTCATTATACATAGTATAACGAAATTGGAAACAGCTCTATAAAAGTGCACACGTGCTTATAGCACATTATAAAAAACTACACAATAATATAACTATACACTATATGATAATATAACTATACACTATACGATAATAGTGTACTAGTGTAAACATGGATTCTGATAAAACTTTAATTTGGTGTACAAGTAGGTCCAAAGTCTTCAAGGTCAGCCTAATGATTTAATGTTTGAAATTGACAAAAAAGCCTCATAACTTAGAAAGTATGATTCTTACTAGTGTGGTATTTTCATCATATTAAAAGTCCCATGTAAAGATTTAAAATATCAGATCAGATATGACCTTTGACCTCTACTTCTAGGTCAATAGAATGATGTGAAGATCAAAGTTATAATAATGCTATATAGACCTATTTATTAAAACGATATTTCTTAATGCCATTGTTTGTATTGACAACATATAGGCATATGATATGTGGGGATTCTAAATATCACATTGGACCTCTGACCTTTTCTTCAAGGTCAAATGAGGTCAAACTTTTATAAAATGTCTTTTATGAAACAGGTGCCTGTGTTTTTAATGGCAACAATTATTTTATGCTGACTTTGTTATGGAGATTGCAATTACAAGTTAGAACCCTTTAAATACATAACACTCGTCTTATTTTAATGGGAAACAAAATAAACTCAATATCAAAAATGTCTTTCACATGATAATCATTACTACACTTAAACAAATGTTACTAAACAATGACATGAGTGCTACACATGTACTATAGCCCCTTAAAAACTATAATAATTATACTTAAAATTATGTCAAGTATTGCGCTACAAAATTCTTAAACATTAAAAATATTTAAAAAAAGAATATATGTAATATACAGTATGATTCCTTTAAAACTGAACACTGCCCAGAGACTGCCTTGGTGGAGGTTTGCGGTTGTTATTTACAATAAGTGGTGGATTCATGGATGTAGTTAGGGAGGACACGCAGAGGATTGGATACTAGGAATACTGTGAGATGGAGGCAGATGATCCTCTGTGGCAACCTGTAAAGGTAAAAGTCAAAAGAAAAAGAAGAAGCAGAACTCTAATGGGATTAGAGAATTTAAGAACAGTAATGCAAGTGATTGGCTGGGTGACATACTCACAGGTTTGTCAGTGTGATTCCTGGTCCTGGTCCTTTACATGTTAAGCCATCCTTTAGCTAAGGTCAGCTGCAATGACCTTGCGTGTGATCATATGTGAGTGAGCGGTAAATGGACTGGTACTTTCTATTTTCACTCAGCACTCAGACTATTTTCAGAGGGGGCATTCATTCATTCATACAAAGCTTTATGCTGTGCCTTAAGCTCTCTTTACCTATCAGGCAAACTGTCACACTTCGATAGATACATCGGGGCTAATTTGGAGTTCAGTGTCTTGCCCAAGGACGCTTAGACACATAGACCGGAGGAACCAGGAACAAAACCAGTGACCTTCCAATTAGAAGCTGACCTCCTGAGCCACATACGCTCGCCGTCGTTTGCCCCTGTGTGTATGTGTGTGAACATATGACACATTTGTAAAGTCCTCTTTAGAATCTAAGGCGTAAAACGTGTAATAGAGGAGCAGGCCATCAGCCCTGTATTGCATTTCAGGCAAATCTGAAGTGATTAACTAGTGACGTCACTTAAAAACGGTCCTTTTCTGTCGACTCCGAGGACGCAGTTTGGAAAGTTCTCAGTGAAGCATTGCAAAGCGACACTAAAGTGACAGCACTGGCATCTCATGAATATATATTTAATTAGCTTGTCTGTATGCAGAAAAAATGGTCGGTCATTATAATTGGCCTTATTAACCTGATCATTTGACTGGAACCTTTCTGTCTTGATGGATGACCTTATTAATACCTAAAAGAAAGCTGCCACATTCCTCAGAAAGAAAAAAAAAAAAAACTCACTCAAGCGACCCATTTACAGTGTCAGCGATGCTCTTCTTCTTCTTCTCCTACGTTTGTAGTGCAATTTTACACCTGATCAACACATCATTAGCAATCTAGGCTGGCATACAGACTGACGAGGTGATGGATTGACACCTTGATTGTACTTATCCGAGCATCATTTTTAATTAGAAGATTTTTGATTGACACTGTTTGAGAACTTTTTGGCTTTTTTTTGTGTAATAAAATGGAAAAACTTATTTTTTTTATCATGTCTGGGTAAGGTATGAATATTATCCCCAATCCCTAAAGCGCACTGATGCCACCATGTTGAGAAACAGGTTGCAGCCCGATGAGAAGAGAAAGGATAAAGGAAGGAAATAGAGGAACAGAAATGGTAGGGTGACAGAGATAAGAAAATATAAGACTAATAGATTAGTCACAGGACTCAGGCGTGCTGAGTGAGTGGGGGATAAAAAAGAAACGAAATAGCAATGAAATGGTCAGAGCTTCTGTATAATTTCCAGTGGAGCATGATTCTGTTTTGAGAAAGGGAATGAGGATAAGGGCATTATCTTGCACCTATGCTTAAAGGCTGGATTTTTTCCCCCTTATGTTTCCATAAATACAAACACAATATCCAAGAAAATGGGATTTATTCTGTCACAGTGTGAGGCCGCACTTTACTGCACAATCTGAAATAGAAATCATTTTTGTGATGGAGGATAAGGGAGACAAAGGTCATGAGACAATACCAAGGTTGTACCAGAGCGTGTTTGTCTGAGAGGTACTTTGGGATGGCGGTGGTGTATTTTTATGTGCTGGAGATTTTATGCTCTAAACATTGGGATCTGCATGCCGACCTGCTTTTGTGTGCTTCTCGATGCGCTCCGATGTCATTTGGAGAGTCTCTTTCCCCACATTTGCCATCACCTTTGACATCTAGACACTCTGATTGCAAGGTAACAATTGAAAACTCGAATTGGAGCCCTGTTGTTCTACTCCCCTTATTTCTATCATAGCTGGTGATTGCCTTGCCACTTGGGGCTCTGTGCTTTTCCTTCTGGTAACTCATCTGCCCTCTGACACAGCCTCGATTGTCTGTCTGGCTTCACGAGTTTGGTGATTGATTTGTGGAACAAATGGTCCTTTAGGAATATTACTATTGTTGTCTTACAGTTTCTCAGACTGACATAAGGCAACTTCATACCTTCTTGTTTTGACTTTCTGTCACTTTTCCCTTCACATTTTTCTTTGGAGTGCTGCATCCAAGAGGGCATCTGGGTTTTCTGGACCAGTTGTTTTGAGAATTTTGGTTAAGAAATACAGAAGAATATAATGTTTTACCAAGGTTACTAGTTCTTTATGAGGGGTCGTTTAAGATCCTTTGACTTTCGCAGTATAATTTGCACTTGCCATTTTAATGGTACTGGCCATTATAATGAGGTTACAGAGATGTTTCACATCATCTCCGTGATCTCAAACATGATACTGCACTTGATCTACGTCAAATGCCAAATTTGATGTAGATTGTATGAGGAGTTGTTAAGATAGGCAAAGAACACCCAGCTGAAAACATGCATAATCTTTGACTGAATCATTCGTTTTCTTACTCTTAGCAAATTCATGGTTGTGGTTTGGACTGGAGGCTATCTCAGATGTCACGGGTCCAATTTCTGAAATTCGTCTCCATATGAATGACCAGTTAACCTACCAGACGTGTCTCTAGACTGTGGTAGGAAGCCGCAGAGATCCAGCATGCAGACTCCACATGGAAAGACCGTGGCCAGTCAGTGGAGATGAACCCAGGACTTTCTAGCTGGGAGGCAATGGTGCTAACCACACAACTGTGCTGCCCATTTTGATTTACTAATTACAAGATTTATAGCAAATCAGAATCTGTTATGATCCAGCCACTGCTGAAGTATCTCTGAGTTATGAGCAAGCTTCCTCTCTTGTTCAAATTCATTGTTTCCAGTGACAAAGACGTGACAAGTTGCATTTTCTATCACAGAAGTGTAGACCTAATGAATGCAGACACCTCTTTCCTTTTGGGAGCTACACAACCTGAACAATGGGAGCTGTTTGACCTGTTATCGACCTTGCCTTAGGCTCTATCATCATTAAAAGCGTTTGACAAAAAGAGTTTGTGTCTTTCATAATCACAAAGACTACCTTCATTAGTATTTAGAGCTCTGATCTAAAATATTTATGGGTCTAATAAATGCAAGTAGCTCAAGAAAGTTAGGGGGGCTAATATAAAATTATGATAGAAGGAAGCAAAGTAATTCTGTACTTTTAAGAAATATCACTTTGATGAAATTTCATGCCAGTCCTCTTAGGGCTTTCTTTAAAAGAAATGGCGTTCATTCAGCAAGTGGCCCAAGGGCAGCTTGCATATTTTCTCCACTCTGATACAATGTGAGCCACAAAAACCAACATGCAATAAGACCGTAAAACAGCAAAGTTTTTAATGACAGGCAGTATGTGTATGGTGTTTACTGTAATGCTAATGGCCTTGTTAATAAGATCCAGAGGCGAACTGTAGCAACCCATATATATGAACACAAACAGTGTTTCATTCTGCCTAGTGGCCACAGGGAGATAGAGAGCCAGTGGTGGTGAAATGAGCAAAACATGCTATTATGGCCACCTGCTAGATAAGATCATCTTGCCTTTTCGTGCTAATTAGCAGAAGATTTCACATCTGTCTGAAACAACGCATCTGTGCATTTGCATGTCGCCGCATAACACGTACGCATCCGTGACTGCAGAGAGAGAGTGAGTGGTCCGTCACGGCCGCCTCAGCCCAAGGCGCAGCAGCTTAAGGATGGGAACCTAAATCGCAAAGCAGCCAGTGAGCAAAAAGCAGAGATACAGAGAAGGTGTGCAGGAGAGTGGTAAGATAATAGGTAGCTGTGGGTTGTGCCTGAGACTGTACACGTGGCCTGAGCCTGTATGTCGGTACGATTGGATATGGTTGGCTGAGTAGAACCGACGCTCTCCTTTTCTCTCCTCTCCTCTGCAGCATGAAAGCAGGCTTGTTATGTAGAGGGACAGATACATAGAGCAGGGGACTGAGGGAGGCAGCATTGGCAGACATACAGGTATGTTTTGACAGACTTCAAAACAACTTCAGATGAATCCATAGGCAAAGTTGGCAACAACTATTTCACAGGAGCATTGCTATATTATGTGAATTAAAGATCCAGATACTATGAAAGCGTCCTCGCTGCACTGGAGGAAATTAATCTTTGTAATAGCGTTGCATTGTAGCTCTTTTCCAACATTCAGTGCTCCCAGTAAAAGGTTACTGCTTTGCTTTCAATCAAGTGCTTATTCATTGTCAAGGTCCTACAGCAAAAATGCTTTCACTTTCTTACATAAGAAAGGCTACCAACTGACACTAAGACAGGAGAAACTGACATGGTCACCTGTGCTGCCATAAGGTTGCTGCACAGTATGGCATTAAATCTCCACTACTGCTACTCTACTGGAACACAAGCTTTCCAAGAAATATTAATGCATGTGTGTTTTGATGACTGTGGCTGACTGTGATGTTGTGCACATTGTTGTGGGTTCAGATCTGGTGACTGTCAAGGTAATTCAGCAGGTCATTCAATGCCAGTGAGGGTGCCAGGTGGTCTGCTATCTATTCATATGCACAAGTGGACTCAAAGCATGCCATGCCAGTAAAGCATAGCCCACAGCATAACAGAGCCACCAGATCCCCATACTGAGCTAGCTTCATTTGTTAATATCTAATCAGCCAATCACATGTCAGCAACTCAGTGCATTCAATCATATGGATATGTTTAAGATGACCTGCTCAAGCTCAACCTGAGCATCAGTGAAGAAGAAAGGTGATTTAAGTGATTTTGAATGTGGCATATTTGCTGGTGCCAGACAGTCTGGTCTGAGTATTCTAGAAGTTTTCACATATAAACATTTTGCAGGGTTTACAGAGAATGTTCGAAAAAAGCAAAAATATCCAGTGAGAAACATTCCTCAGGGTAAAAATTATAAAGGCCAACTGCTTCAATGGTAACTTAAATAACCACTTGTTACAATCAAGGTATGCAAATGAGCACCTCTGACTGCACAGCACCTTGAACCTTGAAGTCAATGGGCTACAGTAGCAGAAGACTGCACCAGGTCTCACAATTTGCTCTCATCTTAGAACTGGAAACTACAGTTCACACAGGATTATCAACTTGGACAATTAAAAGTTGAAGAAACACCAACTGGGCTGATAAGTCTTGATTTCTGTTGCGAGATTTGGTAGGATCACAAATTTACATAAACAATGTGAAAGCATGGATCCATCCCCCCTTCAATCAACAGTTCAGGCTGCTAGTGGTGATGTGTTGGTGTGGAGGATATTTTCTTTGCATACTTTGGGTCCTTAATACCAAATGACATCATTTAAATGCCACAGTCTACCGGAGAACAAAGTAGTTTGGGCGACTGTGGCTCAGGAAGTAAAGCACGCCTATCTACTGGAAGAGTATGCCAAATTATCCTTGAGAAAGATACTGAACCATGTGTATCCTTGTGAGGGTGTGCACAAATGTTAGCCAGACTGCTAGCATGATTGGGTGAATGAGGCTTATAGTAAAACACTCTTTGGGTGCTCAGGGCACAAAAGTGCTATATAATTAGCAGTCCGTGTATTAAACATGACAGTGAAATTACTGTAGACTAAATGGTCTCCATAGTCACCAGACTTTATTCCAGGGGTGTCGAACTCCAGGCCTCAAGGGCTGGTGTCCTGCAGGTTTTAGATATCACCCTGGGCCAACACACCTGAATCAAATGATTAGTTCATTACCAGGCTTCTGGAGAACTTCAAAAAATGTTGAGGAGGTAATTTAGCTGTGTTGGATCAAGGACACATCTAAAACCTGCAGGACACCGGCTGTTGAGGCCTGGAGTTTGACACCCCTGCTTTGTTCTATCCAGTAGAGCAACTTTGGTCACCTTTGACCTGTCGTGTCAACGTCTCTGTCAAGATATATATTATATATATTATATATTTTGACGGAGATGTATATATTAAGAACATGGATATTTGTTTTGTTGTTTTTTTTTCCTACCCAGGTTGAGGTTCAAATAATAAAAAGTGATAATGCTGTGCAGATTGTATGCACAATGACCGAATGTCACTTAATTTGTGGGTGCTGTGTCACAATAACCAATAAAAATACAGAAACAGGAGCTGAAAGTACCAAAGTAAGAGCCAGATCATAGTCTTTACTTTCATATACTCACACCATCGCTGAAGCTTTAAAAAAAAAAATCTGCCTGTTTAGTGTTTTTGACGATGATTTCCTGCTGCAAACACCTTTTTTGTCGCCCTTTGTTAACGCCTTTGAAGAAGTGTGTAAGACATGCAGGTTCAGGTGAATACAAAACATTGTAATTAGTATTTTATCTCCTTCCTTCTTTCGCTCTCGCTCTATCCCACTCGTTGTGTGTGTCTCTCTCTCGCCGTCTCCGTGGTTCAAGGGAAGAATTCCCTTCAATGTCTTCACAAAATCACACACAATTAAAGCAGAGCATTTTTGCCTCGGGCCCTCGCTGCTCTGTGTGCTTAAAAAAACCTGCGCACACACACACACACGCACACAAACACACAATGAAGTAAAGGCCAAAACCACATATACACCCCCGCGCGTTCTTATATGTACAGCCGCACAAACAAACACACAAAAGCACGTTCTCTGCGGTGCATTTATTTGGCCATGGCTTTAATGGGGCTTCTTCTTCTTTTCTTTTTTTTTTTATGGAGTACAGGATTACAGAATCACATCCCTCTCTCTCGCTTCCAGCTGATTGGACACTCTCCACTCTGTCAATCAAAGACTGGATTTATCCTGCTGCTAAATGCAACGGTGCGTTTAGCCCGCTTCAGTCTGCTCTAGATTTAGTCACACCAACTTAGCTGCTGGCAAGTTCCTGCACCCTGTTGTACCGCTTCCAGATGTCGCTGAATCATGTCACAAGGCCAGCTCAGTCAGCTCCTCCTCGGCTGACCTTAATCACTTCCATTGAGAAATCCGGTGATTGAGGCACGAGGCAGCTTCTGTAAAACTTAACTTGTGAAATAACTTGCCCTCCCTTGTAATGAATCCTACTTTTCTTGCCTAGAGCTCCTTACCTCAACACGTTTTTAATATTATGGTCTTCACTACACTTACGTGTTAACCAGGCCTTCCCATGGCATCTCCCTGTGGCTAATTAGCCTAGCATGAGCAACGCAAGCACATGGCTAATTTAGCATTTATTTCTCCGTCACTGTTTCTTGCACTGTATTTACACATGCTGTTTACACGCTCAATTAAACTGTGGACTTCACCACAAAGCTTTGCTAACATGCCAGCAGCATCCCTGTGTTTAGCTGCAGTCGTAAAGCAATCCCTCTGTTTTTCTATTTGCTGTAGATGTGGTTAATATGGACGGGGGCACTCGAAGTGATTCGAGTCAACCACTTAACGGCTGAAGAACACCCACTCGTGTTCTGTATGACCCCTCGCTCTCTCAGACGCTCTCTTGGCTGAATTTTCATCCATTTTCAGTGTCTTTGCTCTGCCATATGATGACAGTTGTCTATGATTCACATGGCACTTGCAGACCTACCTTGCTGACTGACCCTCGGCAAGCACCTGTACTGAAAACCATTTAACCTTCACCCTGTACTCCTAAAGAGCTAGAGCTGTGGGTTTAAAAAAAAACAATTAAAAAAAAGAAACAACTGCAAAGCATATATTGATTTATTTTTTTTTGGGGGGGGGGTTATGCTCAAAGGCTTAAAAGTTGTCTTTTCTGAAATTCCCACATTTGTACTAGCTAGCTAGCTACTTGTAACTCACTCTTTGGAAAATCCCTGAAAGCTTCTTTTCTTTCCAGGACTCGTGGACCTGTGATTTTACCACCTGGGAGAAAATGCAACACTAGTCTTTCACTTCACTAATTTTTGGGACTTTAGATCCATTCACCCTTAATGGTGCATCTATCTTTGCATTTTGGACTTAAAGGAGCATTTGTGCTATGTCAGAATGCGGGAGGAAGATTGACAGTGACAGAGCTGCTTCCTGTTACATTTTAAGAACATTTGTTGCACTTTTGACCACATGTAGTGTCAAATTAATTTACAGTAAATGCCTTAACCACGCTGTGTGCGGTGGTTAGCAATGCCACCTCACAGCAGCATGGTCTAGGTTAAAATCCTGGGTTCTCTCTGGTTATTTTAGCATGCTCCTGTAGTCCAAAGACTTACTTGAGTTAGGTTGACTGGCAATTTTAAATTTGCCAAAGGTGTGAAAGTGAGCATGAATAGTTGTCTCTCTGTGATAGCCTTCTGATAGACTTTTGAACTATCCAGGGTGGACAGTACCTGGACAGCTGGGATAGCCTCCAACTACCCTGTGACTCTGAACTAAATAAGTGTAAGTAAATAGATAGATGGATGGTATCTGATTTACCTAATGAGAAAGGTTTTCAGTCTGCAACTATCGGTTGTCAGTTTTTGCTATTGCAAAAATGAGATTACCAAGTGACACGGTCATTAGAAGCTGTCCTAAATGCTGAATGCATCTGGCAAAATCAAGTCTTTGTACTCCCACAAACTGAATGCAAACATGTGGGCTACAGTCACATATGAATCCAGGCTGTGACAGCCACGTGCCAAAAGTTAGTGGAGCATTTTCTACTGTACTCAACTTTCCTGAGCTTCATGCTACATTTCAGTGCCAAGCATGGGTGCAGCTGTGTCCAAGAAGAAAATGTTGCATTAGTGTCACATACATGGGTACCTGGGACCAATACCCTCTGCTTGCCAATACCCTCTAAATATCTTTAGGAGGGTATTGGCAAACACTTTAAGTGGGAGAGGATAATATGTTCTTAATTTTTCACAAGAAAGTTATGATTCATTTTTTTTAAAATTAGGTTGTATTTTTTCAGTAGCGCTCCTGAGTACTATGACCAGCCAGTTGTGTGTATTAATCCAGCAACTCTGAGGCAAACATTGTGCTTTTTCTCACCTTTGTTGCCGGGTTCAGATACCATAACTGATGCTGGAATTAATCATGTCTCATTGTTGTTAGGAAAGCTGGCGAGTCATGTATAGTATTGACCACCTCTGACACATTACAAATGGCAATCAATGGTTTTGTTTGTTGTCTTATTTTGCTTGTCTCCAAAGCTTCTCAAAGGAGCTAATAATTGGAGCTGATAATTGCTACCAGGCACATAACGTATTGACCCAAGCTCTGTAATAAGCCGGTTGAATGCAGCCGAAAAACATTCCATGCCTGAAAATTGATATAATTAGCATGTCTCTTTGTGTCCCCTCCAGGCGAGACAGTGTTGAGTAAACAAATTCTCCCATCCCATGTCATATTCCAAATCCCGTCAGCATTCTCATTAAAATGTCAACGTATAGCCACCGTGTGGACTCTATGTTGTGCATTCTAGCTCAAAAATGCCAACTGAACACTAATGTTCCCCAGGTTCGACTTAATTATATGATTCACACCAACGATTCCAGCAGCATGGGGAGAAAAAAAATCAGGCCATTTTTCTTTTGCCCACTGAGTTTTATGAGCGACTTATTATGTGATCAATCACATACAGCAAGAACAGACCAGAATCAATTAATAATTGAAAACCGTTAAAGTGCTAGAAGCACTGATTGGAATCTGCTTTAAGTCAAAGGCAGGTGGTGCGGAAGGGCACAGGGTTAAATAGACATGATTAATCAACCTAAGAATAGCATTTGCATCCATTTGAAACAATGCGTGTGTGTGTATATGTGTGTGTAGACAGTAGCGGTGTGTGTAGCTATACTCCAGACTAATTACACGTATGTTTGAAGTGTACTGTGCTTTCACATCAGGCAATTAGTGGCCAATTTAAATGTACTCACAGGTGTCACGTGGTTTTTATTTTGAGTGTCTTGTTGATGGATGTTCCCTCTGCCACAATGATGGCACAAAGTGGGCAAATGAACTGCTCAGAGCTGAAAAACATTTTTAAAAAATTGAATTCTAGATGCTGGTGAAGCAACCAAACATGCTCAAACTTTAGCTTCTGTTATTTAGCAGTGGAGTCCAAAGTTAGTTGACACTAAGCACAAAAACTGTACTTTATACAAATTATAGCTCTGTGTGAAAGCGGTACAGTAATTGTTTCTACTTCAAACTCTGCAAGTGGAATGGACTTTCTATTGAATTCTATTGAATTTTCATTGTGCGACACCATAAGAAAATAATCCTTCCGATACAAATGAGCCCACTAAGTCTCTGAACTTCCACCATTGACTGTTTGACATCGTAACAATCGAGCTGCACTGCAGAAACGATCAAATGTATTGAAAGCTGCTCCTCTACCCCCACCATGGAAATGTGGCAGTGCCTCTTTACTGCCATCTATAGGTGGCACCCGGTTATGACAGAGTTCTCCCGGTGATAGCAGCTTGAGTGTGGCGCTGCTGTTGGTTAGAGCCATTCTCCCCAGAGAAGCTGCAGCTAATCATTGCATCATTTCCTCAATTATTGACAGCCGCCCTGTTAAGTTCCCAGTGTTATAGAGAGAATTAACATCCATTAGAGTATTATTCAGCCTTCATCTGCGTGCCTGTGTGCGCCTGTGTGTGTTTGTATCTGTGTGGGGTTTGATTTTGATTCTAACTAGACTCGCAGCTCCAAGGGCTGAGAACGAGGAGCTGAGACATGACAGGCTCATCAAAATGTCTCACGATGCCGTGTGACTACTGCTGCGTCGAGAGGCCCTGGCCTAAAATTGACCCTCTCCCCACTGAGTTGCCAATCACCGCTCATCACATTAGACATGTAGACACACTCAGCTCCAACGGTGCTGTTGAGCTGCATCTATGCTCCTGCTTTATTTTATTTTTTTTCCTCCTCCCGTTTTCCTCCTTTGACACAGTCTCACATACTTCAGGCAGACACTTATTCAGATACCTGCCTTTCACTGCAGCCTTTAAAAACTTTCACTGGATCACCTATTGTGCGGCATTATAGTGCCACTTACAATGGACCAGCACAGACAAATGGCCTCTGATTGTAGTTTGCCTCTGTCACTGCCACCGGCTGCAAGTTTTTACTGTGTCTTCCAGGCAGCATATTGCCTGCACTCCCCCCCCCACACACACAATAGTCTGGTGTATCTTAGCGAGGGTGTAAAAAGCCTTGCATGACAAGTTTTGCGAGCAAAGAAAACACCGGCATTATTGAGTTATTTGCCGATTTCTGCTCGTTTTGAGCTTTTAAAATCCCGCATTGCACTGTTGTTCGATTCATATACCATTGTCGAGAGAGATAACAGCAAATAGCATTACCTCAGGCTGAAAGGAATCCCGTTCATTGTGAGGCTGACTGACAAGCTTGTCACAAACAGCCATGTGCCTAATAGAAGGTATCAAGCCAATCTGTCTCTGAGCTTTGTGCGGCGGAATAGCCGTCTGTTGTTCTGTTGAACGGAAACTTTGAAAAGCAGTTAAAGTTGAATAAGAATATATAAACTGTTCTTTTCAGCTCTGACAATGCCTCTTATACAAGAACGAGCCAAAAACACGTCTGAGGAACGCTTTTTTTATACGGCAAGGGTTCATGCACGTAAGCCCGACACACAAGTGATGCAAACAGATAATGCAACAGAATCTCTTAAAAAGGGACGGAAAACGCCCACTTTGCTGTGGAAGGTGATGCGTTTTGGGAGCAATTTTCTATTATTATGTCTATCCAGTCAACAAATGTGAAACTTCTTTGTGTTTTATAGTCTCACTTGCAATAACTAATCCATTATCCTCTCTTCCTCTGTCTCTCTTTTGTTCTCTTACAGCCGCCTTGCAGGTGTCTATATCCTTGAACAAAGTGGAGTTAAGTGTCGGAGAGTCCAAGTTCTTCATCTGCACAGGTACACAAATGGCATGACACCCACCCCACCTGCACAAGCTATTCTTTTTAAACTTCTCTATACTCTTCCTTTGAGACTTTTTTTCCCTCCTTTGGCTCTTTGTGACATCATGAGTGCAGAATGAGAGCCAATCAGAAGAAAGGTTGGTTTTAAAAGAAAACACGATCTGATATCCGTGTGTTTGTGTTGATCCTTTGTTCCTGTCACTTTGATCATAAGTGGGCCAGACCGGTCAAACACCCCTTTTTGTTTGTGCAATGTTTAACTACACATTTAAGCCAGTTTAACATAAGAAAATAAAGTGCAGTTCCAACAGTAAACCTCAGTCATATATAAATGCTGCTACAGTAAACAAAAGAAATGTGTCAGCACAACTTTTTGGGCTTAAACTGTAATAAACCAGACCACTTGAGGCCAACTCGCCTCAAGGGACAAGGGGCTGTACTGAAACCTGCTTTTGCTGATGCTTTTATTACAACATGAGGACCTCAGTCTGTTATGGCATTATTGTGATGATGTAGGGTGTCATATTGAAAAAACAAAACATGTATTGTACAGCTCTCTCTATTCATATGATGTATTACGTGATATGATTTGTTGAGAATATTTTTTTAGGGTCAACTTTTACCTTGTGTGGTGAACCCTTGTGAAGGTCAAGCTCAAATGCTTAGCCAAACTCATGTGCCCGAAGGTCTATTGATCCAAAACAAACTGGTAGCAAAAATTGATTTTGACCTTGACTTGTTTTTCACCAAAATTAAATGAGCTTGAGCTGTTATCGATGTCGACCATCAAAGAAACATCGAAAATGATATCTTAAAAACTGTGAACACTAGACTGTTAACATACAGACAAACAAGCTGACCCGATTATGTCCTGTAATTACAAAACTGAACTCCCAAAAATTTCATTTTTTTGTAGACCCACTGTAAAAAAAAAAGAAAAAAAGAAAAAAAAAAGACTTTTTTATAGTCAATAGTGAAAAATCAGGAACTACTATTGTAGTATGAACAGCTGTTGGGGAGTTCTTTATCAGCAGAAAGTGCTGTAAAGGTTATTAAAATACATTTAAGAGTCCACAAAGTTAAGCCCGTCTTCACATTTTCTAAAGCCATCCTGTGAGGCCGGACTGGAGTCTTTGCCAAGCTGATTCTAGGCCCCGGGCCTTATGTTTGACACTCCTTTCCTACGTCATAACAAAGCTGGTTTAGGATCAACATTGCACTGGACCAATCACATTGTCTGAGCTTTCAGTTAGCATTAGCCAAGAAGTTAGCTAAAGCTTCACTAGCAAACCATCCTGGGTGATCTAAATTTGGCTAACAGCAAACCTAACTTGATAACATATTTATTATACTGTATGAATTAACAAAGAATTTAAATGCTTACCAAATTCCTCTTTTTTTTTTCCTCAACACTCCAAAGCAACAATGTGATTGGTCAGTAGCAATGCTGATCCTAGACCGATGTTATTATGATCATTCAGGGACAATACCAAAATGAGGATATCATATACACCTTAAAAGGAGAAGAGATAAAATGGCTTTCACTTTACTACAGCCCAGTATCAGATAAACAAGCATTATTTTGATCTGATGATGGTGCAAAAGTCAAAGAAGTAAAAGGAGGACGCTGAAAATGACCATAAAGGGTCTCTTTTTAATATTATGCATATGTATTGTATCCGTGACTGTTTGGAGGCAACGGGGGGAGTCTTATATCATTGCTCATGAATGTCTGTTTGTGTGACAGATAACATAAAACAATCCATAACCTCCATATGGAGAGGGACTCTTTGACCCCACTGTGACTCGATCCACACGGGGGCGGGGGGGATGCTCCTGGCTTACCGTTCCTCCTTCTCATTGTCCTCTCTGAACGTTATATCAACATAGCAGAAAAACCCGATGGTGGGAGCCAGTGGCTCAGTGGGGTGGCGGCACACTCTGGCAGCCCAGGCCGTCCCCTGCTGACTGCCTCTTCTGTCCTGCCAACACACTCAGTGTGGAGCTAACAGCAAAGGGACTAGAGACACATACTGGGAGGAGCATCCAGGGGGCATCGAAGTCTAATAGGAGCTTCGGTGGGACAGAAAAAAAACAGAAAAATAACCGAGGCGAATGGAATCAAACTGGCAGAGATTGAAAAGTTGGAGCTTTCGCTGTGGAGAGCTCAGAAGTGAGAAGAATGGAAAAGGCTTTGAAAAAGAGTTGTAGATGTAGGTGGGAGATAAGTTGCCACCATCCGCTGTCAAAGTGCATGGGAGGAGGTGTTTGTGTCACACGCTGCTTTCTTTTGGCCTTTTTCACCACAGGCGGCCACGCCGAGCCTGAGTTTTACCATATTCACATGCATTTCTGCCAACTGAGAAACAGTGAGAGGCAAGAAAAAGAGAAAGCTCAGTAAAACTGAGACCCACCCGCAAACAAGTAAAGTGACTTTTTTTTTACCTTTCAGTCACCACGTAGCACCGAATGAATCAGGCCTACGTCAATATCGATAAAAGGAAGGATCAGAAAGGGCAGAGAGGCAATTGTGTCGTATGCTGATTCACGGATTGGAGAGCAGCAATGAGTACGTTTCTCTTTAAAAAGACAAAAAGAATGTGAGTTGAAGTGATTTGTGTATTTGATGCCTGTCTTTCTTGTTCTGAAAAGTTTGCCATGAAGAACAAGCCAGAGGGTTACCGATAGACACATTCTTTATATCAAAAGAGCACAACCTCTCTTTTTTCTTAAAGACATTAAAGCAAAGGTCAAAATAAGGTCAACTATGAGTCAACGTGGTAGCCTGAAGGAAGAATCTTTTTATCATATTGGCTGAATGTCAGTGCTTTTGCATTATTCATGTCTGATCTCAAATCTTTCTTTTAAATAATTTCAGCTGAAACTTTATCAATTTCAGTCATTTCAAAACGCCTCAGAAATGGCTTTTTAAGCCTTTCCACACTGATACATGGCATGGCTTTGTTTCTTAGCGGTTTCTTTAGATCGTGATTTGTGGTTGGTGTGGCAGCGGAGAATAGTAGGGACAGGGTGAGAAGGAGGCAGATGATGATCTACTGTGCTGACAGTGGGGAAGGGAGCAGCCTATAGAAGAAGATTTCCAACTCTCCAAACAAATTTCAAGTAAAAATGAAAAAGAAAACTCAGCTGCTCTGCTTCGCGTGGCTGTGTAGGTGTGCATCAATTACATTTGATTGACATGGACCAACTCCATGCTGGTCCATGAAACAGCTGTTAATGCAATACACAAACTGCACAACTTTCCCAGTCGAAGGAGATGCAGTCAGCTCGGTGGGATCCAACACGAGCGCGTAATTTTTGAGAGTTCTGTTCTTACTTTTTTATTAGGAAAGTCACTTTAATTACTTTGGAATAAGATGTCATGCACTTTGATGCACCAGCTAGTGCTTAGAAACATGAAACCCAGTCTACTGTCTATAGTCATGAGCTGTGTCCCAATTCCTAGGCCACATCCTTCGAAGGACCCGGCCTTTGTGGTCTACGTGGGCCGGGTCCTTCGAAGACCGAGAAGGCCAGAAGGCTTTGAAATGGGACGGTCTAGCCTTCAGATTTGCATCACCAGCTCAGCCAAACCGATTTACTCAGGAACAAATAAAACACTGAAGTCAAACAATAACATTTTTAAGTTATCTAGCTGACTTATATATCATGTTAAACCTGAGTAGCGAAAGACCTGGGATCTGAAAACGATGTGCTGGGAGTCCGGTGTTCTCGCCGGCTCTAGTGAGCCTCGACCTCCCAGTCAGCTATCGAGCTGGTGGATAACAGACGTCTCCGAAAACGTCAGAGCACTTTTGCAAATATGTGATGTCTTGATGAATCGAGCAGATATTTGAAGTTTACACAGCTACATTCTCCCCCGAAAATATGTTAAAAGTTTATTTTGTGACCCAGAAAGAGTAATATTAAAACTAAGCAGCTGCTGCCATTGTTGGAAACTGGAATTGGCTGCCCGTGCTATGAATTCTGGGATAGGTTGCTCCACGAAGGATATACCCGACCCATCCTTCCTTGTCAGACGCATTTGGAGCAGCCTTCGTCGCCTGGCTGTAACGTAATCGGCCTTCAAATGCGCCCTCTGAAGGATGCGGTCTAGGAATAGGGGCACAGCTATGGTGTTGCTGCTGGCTACAGTAATGTCTGATCCCACCACATTCCCACATACCCGATAAAGCTCATCAGCTAAGTTTTGAATAACTTGTTGACAGAGTCAAAAGATCTGGAGCAAACCTGACTCAAGTTTGCTCCATACCTATTTATATATATTTTAGATAATTGTGGTTTTAGGCACTCCTTCAGGGAAACTGTACATGCAGTGTCTGTGTGTGTTTGTTATGGCATAGCGGTGACAGAGTTCAAGGAAGACCTCGGCACTGCCTTGAGAACTTTCTTTGTCCCCACTACATTTGCCCAAGTTCCCACTGAGGCAGAGACCTGCTGGTCTTTGAAGGGTCACGGGGGCGATCTTGAAACAGTGAAACAGTAAAACACCATAAAGCCTCTTTGAGATGCATTGCTACTCTGGCACCGCTGTTCTCTGAAACCCATTATTCCCTATGGTCTGTGGCACGCATGAATGCTTTTTTACTGCATAGAGCAAAACGAAGTGCAGTCCAAGTGTGCCGTCCGGGGAGCACTCACAACTGCTGTACATTTGCACAACTAAAAAATGAAGAATTACAGGATGCAGGTGCAGATTGTACACATATATCAGAAGTGGCTAGTGTGACAAAAATGTTTGTCCATGCACTCAACCTTGTAGTAAATCTTGTGCATATCACTTTATATGTGAAGGGGCCATTTATGGTACACCTAAAGAACAGTTTGTTTATTCCATCAGGTTGGGCATTTGAACATTATGGATCCGACATATTTGCAAGATCAAATATGAAGACCCTGCTGTGCTGATCCTTTGTTAATAAGGGAGCGGCTGACAGACGCTATTGTAGATGTGAGGATTTTTATGATATAGCAATGAGGACAGTGTTCAACAGCTGTAAGGTTTATACATCACTCAATAATAAATCCCAACAGTTCTTTAATTATATTTAAAGCAGTATGACTAATATGTTTTCATGTTTTACGTACAACAGGTTATGATTTTTTGCGATAGTTGAGGGTTTTCTCCAATAAACCAAAATGAGTGTTGGAATGTACTCTCCCTGCTCTATGAAATATTCACAAAGGGTTAACCATCCATTTATCAATGCCCAAAGTCCAGTTTAGACACTTATTATGAGGAAATTTATGGCCCAGGTTAAAGTTGACTAGGATTATACTGTGAAGGGATGAAGTACGAATAATATGCAAGGATTAAAGTTATTAGGAAAGAGCAATGCCTTACTTAAACAAGACACCTTTAAGGAGGCTGCTGGTCCTGTGTTAAATAATCATTTGTCCTGCAGGTGGTCTGTTTATCTTTCAAACTCGGGTCCTCTACCAGAGGCCCGGGAGCTTGACATCAGGAACATTTCTGTTCCTGATGTCGTTTCTGTGATCTGCTGGAAACACTCCGCCAGTTTGGAGACTCCTGTTGCCTTCACCCTTCACATCTTCTTTAGCTCCTCTATCCTGTCTTCAGCTGCTGCTACAAAGGTCAAGAATGACTAGACCTGTGAACTTTGACCTTCGTAGTATTTCTATTGCAGCTAATTATCACATAGATCGTTAATGCACTGGCATTTTCACCAAACTCTTCTAAAACATAGACCATTGACTTGAGAGTAAATGAAGTCCTGTCTATTCACTGACCTTTGCTTTAAAAAGAGAATGTGAGAGGCAGAATTAGCTCTTATTAATACACAAAAGAATAAATTAAGCACATTTTCTTTCATTAAACTTACTCCATAAAAATGACATTCAGTGGAGTTTTTAGTTGAGGCCATGAACTGACGGGAGACAGCGAAGACCTGAAGATCTCAGAGGTCAGGAAAAGCAAAAAAACATGAATGACTAAATGGATAAACTGAGAGATATGAATGTTTTTTGTAGAAATAGCTCTCCACAATATCAGTGTACAATGCACACAATATCAAATATCTAGAATTAAAGTAATTCCACACTTAAAAACATGTCATGTATCCAAAACAGTGCCAGCTGATGTAAATGGTGGACACAGATGAAGACCAATATTTTTTTATAAAAGGAGCATCTATTTATACCTAGACCAGAAAAGTCATATGAAAGCTATTAGACTTTATACCTCACTGCACACTTTTTTTGCACACTTTTACACAAATCAGTGACTGCATGCATAGTTTCACAAAGTCGAGGTAAAAAGGATATAGAGCTACAAAATTGTGATAGGGAGAAGGTCTGGGTGGACGGATGGGTCCAACAAAGACGCTTTGACCCAGGAGACTTTGGTTTGTGTCCAATATGAAAACAAAAGGTCATTGTTGACTTATTTTCTTTTTCTAACTTTAATTTTCATGATTCCAGTCATGGTTTGCTTAAGCTTATGAAAGAAACCTGTCACATTCAGGAAAAGATCAGGCTTTGGGCTAAAATAAACCCTTTCACAACATTAACCATATTTTGGAAAGCCATTCTGGCAATGTGTGTGTGGATGAAAATAGCATTGGTGGCTACGGTAGATACTTGTGTCTGTCGTGCTTTGCACACTGTGCTATACATGGATGCAAATAGCCACACTGAATATTCATCCCAGGTACAAATAGTATTGTTGGCGACTGACAGTGCTAATAGCATGTACCTTTAAAAACAAAAACAACACCCGCCAAAAACTCCCTCATTTAATCATTCCTCATGCACAGTTTGCTACTTTAATGGGCTGTTTTTTTGCTAATGCAGTCCCGGACCCGTGAAAACAGGAAGTGTGAGTTTTTTTGCTGAACTGGAGGAAACTGGCAAAACAATAAGGTGAGAAAGCCAAGGATTATTACCAAATGGGAAGATTGGTTTGGATGGTAATTATACATTTTGAGGAAATGGTTTGGAAAAAATGCACGCTACATTAAAAAACATTACTAACACAGTATCTACAAACCATAATTAAACTTTCCTTTTAAAATATTCAGATTAGTTTATTTTATCTCTTTAAAAGTAAAATATTTTGTGTCCAGTACTTGTGTGGCCACTGTTTACTTTACCAGGGACATGATGCAGAAACTGCAAACTGAAATGACTCCCAGTGTCAGTATTGGGTTCACAGCATAAAGCTGCATTCATGCCATTAAATAAAAAAAATCAGCCCCTTTATTCATTTCAATGAGGCTCTGAGGGAGAGTTGCAAAGGAGCCCACTGCAAAACGTTGGACCTTTTATCAAGGTAGGTGAACCTCAGTCTTTGAAGAAATGCCACTGACTAGTCAAGTGCATTAACCTGGTTGATTATGTATTTCTGCTATTTATTTAGTAGCTATGGCAGCAGAAGATAAAATGCTAACCTCCCATGGACCTGCTGTGCAAACTTAAAACTTCATAGATGATCTTTCATCATCTCACTGGTCTCTGAAACTGTTTGCATTGCCATGAAGTCAAATACCACCATTTTTGCCAGTGCTCACAGATACACACCAGGCGGCATATGGCATTGGTAGCTCAAATCATATATTTTTGCTAGACTTTACACTACAACAGCCATCTTTAAACACTGCATAGTGTTTATTCACATTATGACCAGTAGTTGCAGTAAGTAGTGTACCTCCAATCAATCAGTAAACATTAACAGCCTTCATAACATACCTTCATGATTTATTGCCTTCTTACAGTACTGTGCAGAAGTCTTGAGTCACCCCTGATTTGTTTATATTTTGATTCGAAGGAGCCATTTTTTTTAAAGTGATATTGAGCAATAGTTCTTCAGGTTTTCCGAAAGTCATTGACAACTTTCCTTTGGACGTTGGCTCTTTACTCCTTACTTATTTTGAGGCCAGTTTGTTCGCTTAACAAACTGGCCTATGAGTCATTTAAGCATACAAAAACTAACTCAAGGAATGAAACAGTGTTGTGTCTACACATAACAGACAACTTGGAAAGAACTAGTTTTGTATCTAGCAGCCTGTCACTAAAACAGATAATTTATTCCAGTTTCTTGAGTTGACTTTATTTGAATGTATTAAAAATGCCAACGCTAACACAGTTTGACAGGCCCCTAAATATATCTTTTATTTGCATTTGCTGGTGCAAATATTTCCTGCACCAGCAAAGAGCTATTAGATGAAAACTTGCCGTGTCTCAGAGTGTTGTGTAATGTGTCCTTTTAAAAGTCCAGGAGAAAAGAGAAGTGCCAGGCCTAAACAAAATAAACTATCTACAGCAGATGAAAAGTATCTATTTTTTCGCACGACAATGATCCCAAACGCACTGCCAATACAGTAAAAGCATACCCTGTATAGAAAAAACACAAAGTGGAACACCATCAGTCATGGATTGGCCTCCCCAGAGCCCGGACCTCAACATTATTGAAGCAGTGTGGGATCATGTTGACAGAGAACAGAACAAAAGGCAGCTTTGATTGCCCTTCAAGAAGCCTGGAGAACTATTCCTGAAGACTACATAAAGAGTAGTTATACACTTTATTTCCATGTAGTTTTGTCAGGTTTCAATAGATTGCTTCACAGATTTCTCATTTTTCAAGCAAAAGATATGAGAGGTGCCTGAAAATGTCAATTAAACATTTTGTCTCATTAATGTCCATTCAGGAAGCTGTATTTTTCTTAAAACTTGGGAAATTATTGCCTGTTATTTGAAGACACTAGCACAATCATGTCAGCAAGACTTTCCAAACAAATTTAAGCGTCATTATCAAAGCGTCATCAAAATAATTATGACTTTATTAGTATTCAACATTGTAACCAGTTTTGGGGTTTTTTTTACAGTTGGAGAAAACAAACAGCATATTTGAAATGAACCTGGACTCATGGCGTGACAAATAAGGAAGTGGATAAATGGGTGTTTAGGTGTGTGGTTAACCTCCCATGTGACTGAAGTGGCAGAGAGCCAGAACAAGTGTTGGCTGCTGCAGAAGACAGGAGACAGCTACAAAAGCAACCTCGGTAGCCAGCCGAGATCCAGCAGCTATTGTGTTTCTCCGTGTTTTCTTCAGATAACCAAAGCAGGGAGGGCCACATCCCTCGTCCCAGTAGACCTGCATTTTCCCAGTGGCTAGACATTACAGAGTAGACAGAGATAGATATATAACCAATAATTTTTATACCAAGCGGCACACATAAACACGCTGACCGGTGAGATTCTTTCCCTGGTCAGCCTTTTACTCTGCTGCTATCTACTTCCCTGGAGACCTAAATCAATTTCTACCAAGACCCCAATGCCAGGTGCTGTGGGAATCTGAGAGTGTTGAGGCTTGTGCTCAGCTAATTTTGGCACCAAGAGGCCTCCTTAGTCAATAATCTACCCTGTGCAGGAGCTGAGGAGATTGCTTCGGTATTTCTTTCAGCTGCTCTCTCACTGCCAAGGAGGACACAAAGCTTTTCCGCTTGTCCCGGTTCCATCTGAAGTGTCACTACTTCGTGATTTTCAGGATTAAGCTGTCATTCAATCACGGCGCCGCAGTAGACGTTTCGGGTAGAAAAAGTGATCATTGTCTTACTGCACAACATTTAGAAGAGACGGTCATTGTCTTCCAGCAGAAATCAGTAATAACACCAGAGATTATGCAGATTTTCAGAGCTGTTCGACAGAAAATTTCCACAAGCTATTCATGCAGTTGTAAAGACGCACAGAGGGGAGGCAGGGCTGAGCGTGGAAAACAGGGCATCACGCTCTGCACTCCTGTCTTCTCAGATCATCTGTGAAGCAAATGGCCTGTCACCACACTAGCTGCATCACTGTGAGCATATTTAACTGTCTCTGCTGTCAACAGACTGTAAAATGGAAAGCACTGATAACGTTGGGATTCTAACAGGTATAAAGAGACGGCCGCGGGGATGCTAGACGCTTATCTGCTCCCCACAAGCCTCCGGTCGGAAAGCCCGGGACGCTCGGTGCTGTAATGTGATTTGAGCAACACTCGTGTTTGATTGCCTCATCAGATTTGTTGGCCTTGAAACTAATGAGCAGCACACGCCAAGCATGCAATTCTGATGGTTGTTGGAAACACTGTGATGATGATCGGAGTTGGGGTATGTAAGCTGGAGCCGGCATTTTGGAAGCATGGATATCAAGAGGGAACTTTGTCATCATGTACCTTCATGTGTTCGTGAGCCATTAATATAGATTTTTATCTAAGCTCTTTGCTCTTTTTATAATCCGCATATTTCCCTAGCAAAAATCCAGTCATACCTGAAGCCATCCCCTCACAGTTGCTCCTGCCTGTTGTGAGCTGAGCCATTGCAGGCCTCTGATGCAGGCTGCTGTGCACCTGAATGATAAAAGCTTTGCTCAAGGGCATCTTACAGACAGTAGCAGAGAGGGGGGGAAAGGGAATTCTGACTGTCTGCTTTCTACTCCCTCTTTGGGGTCATACTGCCGTTTTTCTATTATGATATGATATAACAGTGTCTGCCACTTCTTTTCTTCCTCTATCTTTTGTTTCCTAACTGGACAAGCCTCTATCTGTATCCTCTCTTGTTCCAGTCTCTGGCTGATTGATGGGCCAAGTAATGGCCCTCCACACTGACACTTTTATTTGCAGAATTTACAGGCAAGCAGCACCTGCTGCGGGCAGATGGTTCTATCATCTCCTACAGTAGCCAGATGAGTTCATGTTTCACAAGGTGCATATGGGCGCCATTTTAATCAGAATTCAGGTTAGCTTTTCAGCGGGCCTACTGCTTGCACCCATGTTTAAGCCTCTATCCGTGTTTGCAATCGCAGGAGTGCTGTGCATAAACATAGGAACAAGAGTGGAATTTATGGACTGCATATGTCCCTGTTCCTGTACAGAGTTATTAGCCATGTAAATCCAAGATTATGACATAATCGTGTAATTTCAGCCCGTCTGTTCGCTAAACTAGTTCCAGCAACGACAGTGGATGGTCCTCAGCTCTGCAGAGCAAACCAAACGGTAGCAAGAAAGTACTCACATGTAATATCTAATGAAATAAAGGGTATTCAATTGGGATTTGGCCCCCCTGTGTCATTTTTGCTATATGAAACCTAACACTTGTTCTTTAATGATTTCAAAAAGTAATGTTCATTTTTTCCTCATGTTTGCTCATTGCATCATGTTTTTTCAAAAGTTTTCTTGTGCTGTATTTGTGGATGTTTCACTACATCCAAACAGGATGAAACTGTCACAGATTCTGTGGAAAAAAAGGTGTACTTTGCTTATTTTAGCATAAAAATGGCGACCAAGACAAGTCATGGGCACTTTCAGTTTGCCAGGTTGTGTCGAAAACCAAGTGTGGACTATGGGGAAGACAAAGAGCTTTGGGTTTTGGTGGCATGGATGGAGCCACAGAATCACTTTGATGTGTGATACTTTTGTTAAATCAGTATTTCTGGATGCAGTTCAAAAACCAAATCATCTGTCAACTAAATTCAATTTTACTTATGTAGCATGAAATCACATTAGTAGTTGCCTCAAGACACTTTATATTGTAAGGTAAAGATGCTACAACAATACAAAGAAAACCCCAACAATCAAACTACCCTCTATTAGTTAGCACTTGGTGACAGTGGGAAGGAAAAAATGCCTTTTAACAGGAAGAAACCTATGGCAGAACCAGGCTCAGGGAGGGGCCATACATCTCCTGTGACCAGTTGGGGGTGACGACAGTTACTTAGTTACGCTAACCTGCCATCACAATGAGACCTGTATCACATTTAGATGACGAAAACCAATAGAAATACCAATAGAAACATTTCTGTTCGCTTATTTGATGAGAGAGAAGCGTCTTATTATATTTTGTCTCCAGATGCACACTGTTCTAATGATGAGGACTTTGAAGATCCATCTTCTAGTAGCTCATCTCTCCCCTAGTTATTCATTTAACTAGGGTTAAATAACCAAGTATGAGTTTTGGATCTGCCAAACGAAGCAGTTGAGTTGCTTCAGCCTAGGCTCAGTGAGGAAAACTTCTTCCTAGCAACCAGATTTTCTTTTTGTAGGCATCATGTGAAAAGTCTTTGAAATGGTTGATGGTTTTGACTATTGTTTTGATGCTGAAAGTCTTTTGGGTACAATGGGCTGTTCATTGACAGGTCAAAAGCAAGCCTAAGATGTGCCCTACAGCATAATAGCAATTACTTTGCACCCATACTAATTGGTCATTTTGTCCAGTTAAAAGAAACCTACAAAAATATGAAAATTGTACTTGAGAGGCTGAATCACATTTTATGAATCAGCTGAAACTAAGTACAATAATTGGATTACTTTGTTGTTTTAATGCTTTGATATTTTTGAACTCGGATAATAATGACTATTTTCCAGAAAACATTTTTAAGCAGGTCTGAAGCAGCTTGCAGCCTTCATGTTTCCAATTAAAATAATTTGTTGATTTTTATTTCAGCATGACTGTAAAATTCAAGTTGACTTTAATGTTAGTTGCTGTGGAGCTACCTGGACTACTCCATTTTCGGTTTGTGGATGCTTCAGATTTTTCCTCCCTGCATTAGGTGTGCATGTTCACCTAGTTGTAAAAGTTTCACTCTGTAAAAGCTTGTTTTTACAGAGTGGGTGGGGACACAGTTGTGAGCAAACTTAGTTATCTGCTACAGGCTGAGTCTTCCGGCATAGCCATGCCAAGTAAATGGTACTCAAGGGCAATCTGGTATATTCATAAGCAATCTTGAGACTTTAAACTGCTGAAACTGTTGCAGCTTCTTCTCATTGGATTCATTTTGAAATACATAAAGCTGCTGAAGGTCAAGAAGGTGCAAAGTATTTAAGTGCACTTAAAACTGCCCTCTTTATAGATCTCATGTCTGAATGTGAGTAATCATGAAAACTGCTCTTTCTCAACGAATGAATGTAAACATTATGCTGGGTTGTGACATAATCTTTACTTTGCTGGTCTAACAGAATAAAATACACTCCTTGTAATCAGTTTATTTGATATATCTCCTTCTCTCTCTGCTCCTAGCTATTGGCGAGCCGGTCAAGTTGGAGTGGTATAACCCCCAGGGCGAGCGCATCGTGGCCTCTAAGCGAATGGCGCTCCACACAGAAGCATCCAGATCCAAGCTCGTTATTTATAATGCCATCATCGAAGACGCGGGTATCTACCGTTGCCAGGCCACCGATGTCAGTGGTCACACCGAGGAGGCCTCCGTTGTGCTGGAGATCTACCGTAAGCTTGATAACACACACACAAGCTGACACATTTACCCACAGATGCTCTGTGTTTGCTTCCTAACTGGAACATGAGGACACGGAGAGAATAAACATCTCACATTAGCTTTTGATCACCAGGACAACCAGCTGATTCATATTCTCACCCTCTCCACAGCCACAAGCTGCGTTAGCTCTCTGTGTGTGCACATGCATCTTAGGTTTATGTGTACCTTTGACTTTGTGTGTGAGTGTGTGAGTTAGACTGATTCTTGTGATTAAATTATAATGACGGCTAGCAATGCCACAGGACTTAGATCCTGTCAGGAATAATGAGAGATCGGGCACTGAGGCTTACCTGCCTTGCTGACCAATCACTATTTCCTGGGCAAAAACTTAATGTTTTGCCCAGGAAATAGTGTTGGTGGTTATAGGCTTTTTTTTTTTTTTTTACTGATTCCATTCTAGCAGTAATCAGTGAATTTGCATCTTTAAAGTGTTGTTCAGCAAGACATCCGACTGAAACCCCACTAGCTTATTGCTGTGATTTAATTTAGAAATAAAACGAGAAAAACATGTGGGTTTCACTAAGATCATCTCCTGGAGCAGGGAGCTTTGTGCAACTTAGAGAAAATTACAATGTAGATCTAAAAAACACAAACACATGTTTTATGCGGATTTAAGTGGAAAAGAATTCAAGATAACAAAGCCTGACAGGCATAAAATAGCATTTTTACACCAATAAAGTCATTCCCAGAACTATTAGCTGAAAACTTGGCATATGTGCAGTGTGCACTTAAACAGTTTGGGGACACTGGACGAGTGGAGGACAAAAGAAGTGTCAAGCCTAAAAAAAACTATCTACAGCAGATGAACAGTATCTAAAAGTTATTTCCTTAAGAAAAGGACATAAATAAGAAAAGACCAGCAAAACCCCAACACAGGACCTGAGAGATGCATCTCGCCCTTCAGCTGATCCATCCACTGTTCACTGAAACCTCATGAGAAAGTATTTCAGTGGAAGGGTGGCTGTCAAGAAGCAATTCTCAAGGAAGGCAAACTGGGAGAAAAGGCTGATTATCAGTGGCAACATGTCTGATGGAGCAATGAATCCAAACTGGATAATTTTGGTTTAGAAATCATCAGTTTATAGGGAAGAATTCAAGCGACAGGTACAACAGTGAGTGTCTACAGCCATCTCTAAAACACGGTGGAGGCTCTGTCATGGTTTGAGACTGCGTTTCAACCACCGGTGTTGGAGATCTTGCCAAAATTGATGAATTATAAAGACAGAAAAGTATCAGCAAATTTTGATCAACCATGCAGTACCACCTGGAAAGTGTTTCATTAGCATTAGTTTCGGGGGGTAGCAGGAAAATGATCCCAAATGCACTACCAGTGTAATAAAAGCACACCTGGATAGAAAAAGCACAGTGGAACACTATCAGTCATGGATTGGCCTCCCCAGAGCCCAGACCTCAACATTATTGAAGCAGTGCGGGATCATGTTGACAGAGAACAGAACAAAAGGCAGAAACATCCAAGGAAGAGCTTTGAATGTCTTTCAAGAAGTCTAGAGAACTGTACTTGAAGACTACTTAAAGAAATTGCAAGAAAAACTGTGTTGAATAATAAAGGTGATCACACCTAATTCACTTCCAACCTCTGTTTTTCCTTATATACTGCGTTTCCATGTATGTTTGTACAGATGTCAATAAATCGCTGCACCTGTTAGCCATTTTCTAAGCACAATCCAGTTGTTAGGTGATGACGTTTAAGCCCTGCTTCTGGGTCCAAACGGGCTGTTGTCTTTTTAACATGTTTTAATTTTTTATATTATGTTCTATTTAATCTGAAAAAAACCCTAAAAGATAGGTTCAGTACTCCGTACTTCACTACTCTGCTTTGTGGGCTTTATGCCTTTTGGAACATTTTAAATTCAGTTGTCTCAAAATTTGTGTGGTTAATTGTACTAACAACAGATCCAAAAGGTAGGTCATATATAGAGCAGGGCGATATGACCAAAATATTTATCATGATATACATTTGAAAATTTGCGATAACAATACAACTGATGATATAATTGACACTAGACAAAATACTTTACAACTCCAGAACTTTATTAGTGCAAAAAAACTCATCAATGTATTTTCACTTAAACAAGCAGCTGTTTTTTATGTGCATTAAAGTTATATAAAAATGTAACAGTGCAAATGCAAATTCCTTGCTGACAGTTTAACCAAAAGGCATTTCCAGTGGAAATTGGCCGACATATCCTCAGCATAACCATGTATAATATCCACAAAACTTAAAAAGAGGTTATACACACACAATACGGTAATATTATGTTGAAGCACAGTACGTATCACTCCGCGAGGCTCCTGCCTACGATAGCCATAATGTTCCAACAATCCATCAAGCGGTGCGGGTTCGTAGCTTAGCAAAGTCGTACTAAAACGTTTGACAGATTTTCGAGCGCCGTGTACCACATAAAATCGTTTCGAGGTCAGTAAACACAACCAGAATTCATACATAAGGCACACGGGATTATAAGGGGCACTGTCGATTTTCAGAAAAATCAAAGGATTGATTTTAAGTGTGCCGTATTTTCCAAAAAACACGGTAATAATGACGGCCCGCTAGCATGCTCTACCAAAAATAGTGCTTTGTTGTGTATCTGACGGACGAAAGCCAAACCAGTTCCACACCACTGAAGTAGCAGAATTTTTCCAAACCAATTCTGGTTCATCCGTTTCATTCAACGATCCGCTTTCGCCCTTCTCATTCTCTGTCGCCACCATGCTTTTTCCGCCATGTGCGTATGAAAACAAAGGCACTGCGCATGCGCGTTTTACCCATATTCTATCACGATATTTCATTTTCTTATCGTTACCCAACATTATACCGGTATTACCGTGAACAGTATGATATGGCCCAGCCCTAGTCATGTACTGTATCCATGGCTGTATCTGTGAGTAGAATTAGCATTAGCCTGGTAATTTCTGCTATTCAAGAGAATTTGGTGTCCAATCAAGGTGTGAAGTCATTAAGTGCAACAGTTTAAAGTGGGTTATTGAAATGCAAGCTTTAAGCTTTTTTATTAGTCTATTTACAAAATCCTTGCGAGAGCATGGTTTATATTAAAAAAAAGACCATAGGTAGAACTCTGTTCACAGGTGAGAGAACAAAGATTATAATTCAAAAGCTACAAACACAAAAGATTACATAAGAGCCAAGTGACCTCTGAGGTGTGAGTCTTTGATCAGGAGTCTACACAAAGTTTAATTGGAGAAAACGCCAAGGTACATGGATTTGATTCCAGAGCTCACTCACACACACAAACACACACAATTATATGTACACACTCTGGAAATCATCACCTGCTGCGTGGCTGCCTTTTCATCCTCTCCCAGCGAACCATTAGGGGAGACATCACAGCTTCAATCACACCTGCCACCACTCAGCCTTTGCCTCATTCAACACATAACCAATTCCCTAAAACCATTGTTTCCATGGTAACCAGGCATCACTCACTGGGGTCCTCAGTGTAGATTCCATGAGCAGCAGGCAGATGAAAACCACCCTAAAATCCAGCCAGGTGTTCTGCCAGCACACAGTAGGAACAGGCGAGGACTCCTCTGCACGGTGCACAGACCTGCGTGCTGCAACATGTTCTACATGAAATTCATGACCTGTGGGAGACCGAGTGTTGACATCTTCTCAGCAGTTGCTGACTTCTCTATGATGGCCAGATGTAATCATGCAGCACGGATTGTGAGATCAGTTTGGAATTAAAAGCTGGTCCACAGTCTGATGAAGTTCATAGACACACAAAGCAGTAGCTAGCAATGAGTTAGTGTCCAATCTTGTGCTAACTCACATTAAATTTAGTACACACATGTTCCCTGAGATAGCACATAATTAATTCAGGGATCCTCTGATTCTGTTTTTTCCACCAAAGCCATAGTGAGGTTAGTGTTTCTGATTTTAATTAGAACTGTAAAATCTAAAAGCAAATCTTGCCATGAAATTTTGACATTTGAGTCCTAAACAACAAGAAATGTTAAGTAACCAATTTGCTTTATAACTATAGTCATTTCAAAATTTGTGTTTCTTGTGCACTATGGTTTATGACCAATTAGCTACAGAAAGTGGTACTTAGGTTTTATCAAGATAACATATTTAACACTGATGCTCTCCGTAAGAACATTATCTGGTTAGCATGTACATTTGTCAATGTGAGAATGTAGCATGCTAGGATTGCCATTTAAGCAAAAACATTGCTGTTCTGTGTGCTGTGCCTGCTAGCTCGATTTCTGGTAGTACTTCAGTGTAATGCAGTATGGTTACTATTATACTAGCACTACAGTTTGAGCCACTCCTATTTTTTTTTTTTCATTTTCTGAACAAGTAGCCAGTCATATTTGTGGAGGTTTTTCAAAGTTGTCTTTAGTGACTGCCAATAAGCTTTTCTTAAGGGAGAGAAACAGGGTAAATTACAAAGAAACAGGCTGAAAATGAGTTGCAACAGGTCTTATGGACTAATGAATCCAATCATGGTGTTGGAGATCTTGTGAAACTGATGGAATTACGATCACATTATGATCCAACATGCAATACCATCTGGAAAGTTTCTGATTGGCAAAAATAATCCCAAACACACTGTCAATTCAGTAAAATCAGAGCTGGATAGAACAACACACAAAGGAACACTATCAGTCATTGACTGGCCTCCCCAGAGCCCGGACCTCAACATTATTAAAGCAGCATGGGATCATCTTAAACTTTGAATGTCATTCAAGAAGCCTGGAGAACTATTCCTGAAGACTATTTGAAGAAATCACAAGAAAACCTGGCTATGACAGTTCAGGCTTTGTTAAAGAATAAAGGTGGTCATGCCAAATATTGACTTTGATTGTTAGAAAAACTCTGTTTTTACCGTATATGATGTACATCCATAATGTTTTAATAAATACAGTTTCAATAAAGCACTACAGCTATTTTTCTACCTGTTGAGCATGGCATGTTTTGCTCTTATCTGAAATATCAGCTTAACCATGATTGTCTGTCAGCTGTCACATTTCGTGAACCTATGCAACTTCTTTAGCAGTAAATTCTTCTGCTAATGAAGAATGACGAAGTGCAAGGTCACATGTAACACATGTTATCTAGCTGTTAGCTAGGTAGCATAGTAATTGTCATTCTCATCTCCTTTTACTCACCGAAAATAGTTAGTAATCCCTCCTCTGTTCCCAACTAAAATGGGATCCATTAAGGCCTATAATAGTGTTCCACCCTCCACACCATCAGGGTATTTATATTGTACTGCAAGCAGTTTACCTGTACTTGTTAGCATAACCAGACTTATGCAGTCAAAATAGTATAAGTAATAAGCATCAAAGTGATTCTTATTTCAAGATAAACCCTTTACTGTCACAAAAAGATGAAAACCTATTTTGGTGGCAAAAGCCACAACATCAATTAGCTGGTGTAATATGGTGCTGTTTTCAACCGTATTCAGTGACAGAAAAGTCATAGTCATTATAGAGTGAGCCAGTACAATGTCTAAGCCAGCTTCTTTCATTTCCTATTAGTTTATTAATGGACAACGCAATAGTGCTGCACAAGCTCAATTTCCAAAACCAGCTAATTTGGCCGGAACACACAGAAACAAATCTGTCTCACATTTGAGACAGGTCCAGGGAAATTGGCTCGTCCGCTTATCAGACAGTTATCTTTGCAGTGATGTGTCTACGAACGACAGCAAAGAAACTTCAGAGTACTGAGTACATTCTCAATTCGCCAGTGTCAAGTGTGCAGTAGAGTGTTACTCTAGAGAGGATGTTTCCCTTACTGATTCTCTTGTAGAGCAGCACGACTACAAAAGAGACAGGAAATGGATACAAACAGAAGGAACAAGTGACACCAGAAGTGTTCAAACCTGAGAGGGAGGCAGAGGGGGAGAAAGCAGATTTTGCAAATAAAAAGAACACAAATGGAGGAGAGGGTGGATGATAAGAAGCCAACGGAGTGAATGACAAAATCACGCAAAGGCATCCTTGAAGTTAATGAAGACACTGAGATGCCAGACACGTTCACAGGCGGAGGATGCAGCCGGGGAGTGAAAGCTCATTTTGGGGAGCAGCCTGGCATAAATCACAGAGCAAAATGCTAATGCTGAAGCCTCACTAAGGGAAGGGACTGATAGAGGAGCTGTAGCTGATTTATTCACACCCTCACAATATAGCACGCAGGTGATAGCAGGTGGTTGCGGCGCTAGCAGAGCCAGCCCGAACACACATCAAAAGCCAAAGAAAGTGGGGTTCGACGAGAGCTCGCGTGAGATCTTTGTGAGGAAATGCTGGTCCAAGAACAGCGTCCTCGTAAAACACCCAATGTTTGCCAGGAAGAGGACACAGCTTTAAACAAGCACCAAGGGGAACCTATTAAAGAATGCTGAAACCAAGATAGAGTGAATCAAAGCCTGCCTGTGCTTTTGTCTAATTTTGCAAACAGTAAGGCTGCAGAATAACTCTGCTCATTGATTCTTTTATGACTGGCAGCAAGTTAAAGCGAGTTACTTTTTGCTGTCACCTGGTGCTGTTTCATCACACTTGCCTTATCTGTGTCCCAGAAAAACAGTCAAAGAGGGATTAAGCTTTTGCTTTGTTTGATTTTCAGAGTAAAAGCGCATCGTCAGTTTGCACTGTGCATAATTTTTCTCCTGCGTGTCTTTCCAAATGCTTTCAGTGGGAACCGATGGGCATTATTTAACATGACAGCTATGCTTAATAATGTGGTTGTTGTGCACACAAGGGGTGTTATTGAGAATTCAAGCACTGAATGTCAACAGTGAATGTGTGCACGTTGGGTTTGTATAATATTATAGTTTTGAAATACTCCTATGGATAGCAGTGTTGGTCTGTCACACTGACACAATGATGTCACCTGTTGTATGTGAAGTCCTGTTAAGACACCTCAAACTCTGGGTTTTTTATGTTTGTAGTGTCTTGGATGAGGTGGATCTGATTGGCAAACTTCACATTCGCTGGTTCTTCAGACATGGAAGGAATGCTCACCTTCTATCCTGTCTGTAGTCTGTCCATCCCTTTGTTGGTTTGTTGATCCAAAAAACTGGACTTGGACGATTCCCAAAGAAAAAAATAAATAAACACAAAAACCCCAAAACATTGATGTCATACTCAGAATGAATTCCAGCATTGGCAGTCGTTCTTAACTAATCTTATGTTAAATCTGTTTAACTTTAAATTTATTGTTGTACCCAATAAAACGTTGTGGTAACATGGTTTATATCAAAAAAACAGTTTGTCATAGTGGAAAAATTATGTTCTTACTCTCTTTCATTGCTGTTTTTTTTTTTTTTTTTTACAATGCCACTGTGGAGCCAGGTGATGCAATACCATAGAGCTGCGGCTAATTTAGAATGACCGCTTAAGCTAGTCGTCAGCCTGAATTGGAAGCCATCTGCTGTGCAATGTCAATGCTAACCACTGTACCGCCATACCACCCGCAGCCAATTACTGGATAAGAAATAGGATGGGTGGTTACATTTGCAAAAAAGATCAAATGTTCACTTAAATTATGAAGTTATTTAAGAGAAACAGGAACTAGTGGATAGCAGCTATTAAGTCATCCATATCAGCGTGTTGTTTTTTTTCCCCATTTTTGCAGAAATGTGATAATGTGGTGCTTCTGTGCTAAAATCACAGATGGCTTTTTTTCCTTACCATCAGATCTGTTTGCAAATTAGGCTATAAATTGATTCAGATGTGCTACTTGACTTCATGATTTCAGATAATGGCTGCATTTTTTCTTGTATACTTACAAATTCAAGAGTTTTATTCTCGAAACAAAAAAAGCTGTTGTACCTTTGCAGGGACTGTTCTTGCCTAGCCACAAGATGAGCAGCTAGTAGGTCACCCTAACACGTAAACCCATATTATCAAGAAATACAGCAAAGTACTTTAAAATGTCAAACTCCTTCCTCACAGGATACAGCGAAGATGAAGACAAGTGGAAGGAAACTATTTTTTAAAGCCCTAACTTTATGTTCTGTCTCCAAACAGTCATAGTTAACAGGGCAGTAAAAGTGCAACAATTTCTGCTTATTTTCCTTTTGATGTTCAGACCTGCAATAAATTGTCTGTTCTGAATGCTCAGAGGGGGGAAAAAAAGCCGTTCAATCTCCATCTTGTTTGATCTTGCAGAGAGGCTGACATTCCGGGATGTTCAGTCACCGCAGGAGTTCCGCTATGGTGAGACAGCAGAAGTGGTGTGTGATGTCATTAGCTCCCCGGTGCCCGTGGTGGTGTGGTACTACCAGGACAAAGAGATCACTGAGGAGCACCACAGTAAGTTTTGCCCCCCCTGATTTCACGTATAGGCTTTTTTCATTACATTTCTTGGTGCTTTTTTTTTTTTTTTTTTTTTTTTAATTGCCGTGGGAAATTACATCCTACTGCTCCATCATTTGCAGTGACCAAACAAAAAATGGCTTGTTAAGTTAGCTCAAAGGTATTCAGAAGGCCTCAAGATCAGGGACACAATATAAAGTTATGTTTTGGGATGTGAAGTCTGAATTACAGTAGGTAATCAAAAATCAGTATCAATGACTGTTCTTTAAAAGTAATTGAGTTGTAATTGCCCAAAATTTGAGAGGCTATATACTGTAAAAATATAAATAAAAGTAGAATCCAAAGTTTTTCAAATCTTGTGAGCACAAAACAGAAAACATATCAAGTGTTTAACGTGAGAAAAATGCACCATTCTAAGGAAAATATTTGCTCATGTTCAATTTGGTGGCAGCAACTAGTCTCAAAAAAAGCTGCAACAGGGGTGGCAAAGGGCGATTAAGTGATGCTAAAAAGAAACAGCTGCAGGAACATTTTGCAAGTGATTAGGTTAACTGGTAACAGGCCAGTAACATATATAATATAATCCCGGTAAAAGTTTTTGTCCACTGAGAGTAGTAAAGAGCAGTTTTCTACTTTGTGCATGAATAACAAGATACATCGTTCCTGTCAATGGTATCACGCTGATTGAGTTGCACACCCACAAATGTGCAAAGTCCCAAGGAGAAGAAGATGGCTAACAAAACACAAGTAGGAGCCTCCAGTGCTGAAAACTACCTGCCTAATACCTAATCCCTGTAGACTACCATGTTAAAATGTCACTTAGTTTATTTAGTTGCAGCATCTATGGCTAAGTTCCCCCTTTGTAAGACCTGTACTGGGATAAATTTGAAATAACACACAAATATTTAACTGTATTAGGCTAGTGCATGACCGATACAGGAGACCGATAGCAGTATTCTATATTTTTTTCTTTCAGACACACAGAAATACAGTTTCCTTGCATTGGTTATATGTCATTATTCATTTTCTCATCCTCTGGCTAAATCTGCTTAAGTTATCTGTCTTTTGTTTATAAGCATATAATGTATCTGTTTAATCGTGTGTCAAAGGTAAATTCCTGTTAAAAAATTTTTAAAAAAAATATATTGTTTTTAAGTGTGAAATGCTTTGGATCAAATCATCCCAAAGTCTCTAGTCAAAGAAAGTACTTGGATAAAGTACCACTGCTTAAGTGTGAATAGTCAGTGTGTATAGTGATATTGAATATTTTAGTAATTTATGGTAATAATAAAAGTTGCATGTGAGTGATAATCTCAAAAGGATTGCACGACGAATGTAAACATGCCAAAAACACTTAATTATTGAGAGGAAAAAAAGCTGGTGAGTCTCAGCCTGCCCAACTGTTTCTCTCTCTCGGTCATTGAAAAGGCTCACTAATGTGGCAAAAATTCAGGTCTCTGGGAAATGCGATTCCCTTCTTTTGTGTGGATTCACAATAAGACAAAGGTCTAAAATTCTATGAATAGAAACCCCATCAGCCCCGGAGGGAGGCGTCTAACTCAGACAGAAACGATGTTAACAAGCAGCTGAGAGGATGGATTATTGAGCAGTTGGATGGCGACATTCGAAGATGCCGCTTCCCATGAGATAAAATGCAAACCCACACCCTGCTTCTTTTGGGAAAAAGCCAGCTAATGGGTGTATTTATGTGGCTCTATTGTCTATCATCTTCCATCCTATTCGAGGGAAGGCTGATGTATGTCATTTATGAAGCTCTTTCTGGTAATACCACCCTTTTCAGCACTAATAGTGTTAAATGTCAGAAGAGTAGTCTACTTAATATTAAAAGAAAAGAAAGATTCACTTTCAGTAACATTCTTCCCTGATAGAAAGCAGGTGCTGCAGTTAGAACCAGCAGACTAGGACTCATTATTTCGTCTTCGCCTCCTCCCTGATTTACAGCTCTCTACACCACTTCCCCGTCCTCCTTCCAGACAAAACACACGCCTGAACAGATTAGAAAGAGTGACCCCTTGAATCTGTCACGGTTTTTAATTGAAATTCAAATCTTCAGCAGCAAGGTAATGATGAAACATGGAGAAGAATGTTTTTTTTCCTTTAATCATTTCACTCTAATTACGCTTGGTGGTTATAAATATATTTGCTTGGGAGAAATGAGATAGAGGCCCGAGCAATCCAGGCCAATCTCCCAGTGGCCACAATAGGAGACTGTGTGGAACTGTAATTGCGCAAGTGTTTATCTGTGTGGACTTTATCAGGTAAATGTGCTGAAGAGAAGATTGACAGTCTAACTACTGAAGAGTGGAGATGGCAATTTTCTCCTGCTGTTTTTCTAACTTTCTTATCTCGCTTCTCTCCCTATCATACGCTGTTTTTCTTTTGTTATTTCCACTCTCCCTTTCTGCCTTTCTCCGGCTGTCCTTCTGTCCTCCTTTTCACGCGTGCTGTGAAGGCAGGTTCCAGGTGTTGCCAAACAACAACCTGCAGATCCATCAGGTGACCAAGGCTGACGAGGGCGTGTACCGCTGTGAAGCCAGCGTAGAGGCACGCGGGGAGATCGATTTTGTGGACATTGCAGTGGTGGTCAATGGTGAGTGAGGATTTTTTAACATTTACTTGAATTCGTGATGACATTCTGATGTACAACAATAACAGATTGTTTAAGGTTATTTCCAGGATTTTATGGGCAAGAGCAATGTTGAGGCCTAGCTGCCAACGGACCACAATAACCAAGATTTCTGCAGTAAAAAATCAAGTGTGGTCTACTGGCATCTTCAGGGAGGACACAAAACTAAAATCAGGGTAAATGGGCAAGGACGTGCAGACTGAGATTCAGTTCACCCAAATAAAAAATATTCATAGTGGCAAAATCGTGCTAAGAACTTTTTTTTTTTCCTAATAGTCAGTGTAATGGCTACAAAACAGCTGACAGTTTAGTGCTGTAAAGTCTGAACATACATACATATGCGGCACAGTGCTGCTTGTTTAGCAGTTGGAAAGTTGTTGTAGATTAAAATAGACACATTGCAAAAACAGCTGATACATGCTGACATATCGGGGTGCCAGAACTTCAGTGCAATTTCACAGTGAAGTTTTTGTGTGGATCTGTGCTCAGTATAGCTTGACAGTTGGGGAATTTGTCAGTGACAGATTGGGAAAAGTTTAGCAATGTGGATAGCAAGAAAAATTAGCTTTTTAATGGATTAGGGCGATGGAGGGATTCCCCTGCTGTAATTTCTGCCTCAGCGGTTCCAAGGGTGTGCTGGAGTTATAACAGTGGTATAATTTTTAAACTCGATACCAGTAACCAGGAAAAAACAAATCACAAAAATTAAGAGGCCTTTAAAACAAAAGATTACAACAGCAAAGAATAACAAGGGCAACACTGTGTTGTGTATGTCTAAAGTGTCCAAATATCCAAGTGTAGTAACACAGGTATAAGATATATATGATAAATACGGTAAAGCACTCTGGAACACTCTGGAAATACCGCCCTTGCTTGACTTACCCCCCAATAGATGGTTATTAAAGGAATTCAGCTGTACTCATTCCAGTTACAGGTCCCCAAACGAGTTCTGTATTGTTATTTTTCATCATAACCCCTCTGAACTGAGAGTGGGTAATTTGTGTGACCGTTGGCTTCCTTGGATATAGTAGCTGTGTCCAAGGGTTCCTCTACAGGATTAAATCCGGATTCCTTGTTACTCATGGCCACGATGGCACACACATAAAGTACCATCAAGAGATGATTGGGCAGACATTTAGTTTAATTCAATTCAGTTCAAATCAGTTTTGTTTATATAGCATCAAATCACAAGAGGAGTCAGCTCAAGCCACTTTATGTTGTGTCATAAAGGCCGTACAATAATACAGAGAAAGTAGAAGGAAAAACTCACTTTAAACAGGAAGAAACCTCAGGCAGAACCAGGCTCGGAGAGGGACAGCCATTTGCTGCGACCGGTTGGGAGTGACGACAGTTACTTAGTTACTCAAAACTGCCATCAACAACGAGACCTGTATCACATTCAGATGACATACCCTCTCTCATCCTACCGGTTGAGGTGAGGAAGACAAATTCAAATGAGACGGAGATGTCTCATTTGAATCTCAGAGGATTCTCTTAGTGCAAAAATCAAAAAAACTAAATCACCAGTATTATTAGACTGCTGGGCATTTGTGCTGCGGGTGACTTGACATCATATTTGGACTGGTACTTATATAGTGCTTTTCTAAGTGCTTGCTTACTGCAAGCCTCATTCAACCATTCACACAAGTGCTTTAATGTTAACCAATACTTTAATGTGTAGCCAATACTGATACTTTGACTTGGAGACTAAAGGAGCCAGGAACTGAACCACCAACCACGTTTTGTTTCATAGCTATTAGCCAACATTGTACTGACTACAAACTCAGCTGAAGAGTAATTGTGATGGTGGAACTTTAAAGGAAGCTTTGCAGATTTGCAGACCATGCTCCTGCACACATAGTATCAATAGATTAGCATACATTAAGGTATGAATTTCCTCTCTGCAGTATTGTTGCTGTTGTTCTCAAAATTGAATGCCTTTCATTCTTTTCATTATTGCACTTACAAAGCCTTAAGGGTTGCAGGTGCCCAAGGTTAAAAACATAATACCTGATCAAGGTTAGTTTAGCAGTACCTTTCCTCTGTGACTGCAGAAAAAGATAAAATATAACAAGGTATCATTCGTATAATTAATTAGCACTAATTTGGTTCCTTTAATTTTTTTTAATTTTCTAGTTTGTTGTTGTTAAGTCTGGAGACCGGGGGTAAAATAGCTGCATCCTGTAAGCTGTCAGTTTGTTAACGGTTACTTAAGATTAGTAGAGTATTATAGCATGAAGCTGACATATTTCACAGTGTGTCTGCAGAGTTTTGATCATCTGCAGAGTGAAGGCAGTGACTCTGAAACAGCTCCGTGCAGCAACTCAGATGGAAATTCAGGTTGAATGCATGGACCTGTAGTTGTAGTATCAGAAAAGAGCTGTCAGCTCTGACAGATTCAGTTTCAGTGAATTATAAATACTTACTAGCTGGTCTACTGGCTACTATGGGGTGTGGTTTTAGTTTGTAATTCTCTCTGTTCTTTAGTATGATTGAAAATTTTAATTAGCGATGCCTTCGGGCTCTGTGGCCCCAAAAATCGAAGGATGTCATATTAATTTTCTCATTTGTCCTCATTTACCGTGAGTCACCTGAGACTGTTGAGGTGATTGAAATGTGATTTTACTACGGCCACAAGCATCTTGTAACGGTTGAACAGCTGCAGTATTGTCTCTGCCTATGTAATTCTCTCACTCCTAATGTAATAGCAGATCAAGCCTCCACCAAAAACTATGAATTGCATTCAATTTAGCACACCACTTACCTCACTTCTGAGGAAGATCCAATAAGCTTGCTCAATGAGGCACGACCTATTATTGCAGCGACACGACACTCGCCATGTGGTGCTGAGACAACCAGACCTCGCTAAGCATCCTAACTCCGTAAGGGAGCCACACCCAGAGGGACATGCATTAAAGTGAACTTCACTTTGCCTCCAAGAGACTTATTCTGCAAGTCTGTGAAGACTTTTAACATTTTGCATGAGTGAGACAAAAGCTGCACCATTTGGTCCTCATGAAATATATAAAGCACTTAGAGCTAAATAAGTCTTCTTGAAACTAATGAGTTTTGGTACGGTACCACTAGACTAGGGGACATCTGTTACACCAGCGCCTTTGTCTCCTTTTTTTCTGAGCACTCGAAATGTTCCCTTAAAGCTGTCCACCTGGAAGTTAGGAAATAAAACTGGATGATTTTGATGCAACTGCTCATTCACGATATAAACTGTATGTAAAAGTGGGCACGAACAATGATATGTCCTCCATTAAGATGTTGTCTACCATTTTAAATCGTCAAGTCACATTCATTTTATTGAACGGGTATGTGAGGAGCGAGGAATGCTCTTTCATCAATAGAAAGAATTTGAAACTAGTGATTAAGCTAACCCGAGGAGTCGCTACTTGCTGGTCATTAGAAGGAATGCAGGTTTATGGCACTTAGGAATTGATTTCACTATACAAGCAGTCCTTCTTTTCCTCTTGGTGCCATGAACTGACCAAAATCCAAAGTACTGTCAGATGGGGCTCAAATGTTACTTTACTCTCTCTGGTGCAGAGCTGGGTTGTAAACCCTCTGCCATTATTAGCAGTTTGGACTAAACTGACCACTGTTGGCCATAAGCATTGGGAAAGAAAACCACCAAACATGCCTATGCTGGTACACACTGGGCAACTGTGGGTGAACTCTGGGGATATGTGGTTAAGGGCAAATTCTTTTTTTTCCCATGTGGGCCTCAAGCAGGTGTGCATACCCACATGGGGCTTGAACTCAGAAAACCCTTGTGGGGATCCAAATAAAAAAAAAACTGCTGTGAAGCCTGCATGAAGTAACTGTGGATTTGTCCTGTCCACACAGCCCCACCATGTTAGGCCAACATATGTCCCACATTTCTTAAAAGTAAGGGGCCCACTGTGGGGCTCGTGGGTCTACATAGACTGGTCTCACATACACCCCAAAGGTGCACATTTGCTCGAAAGATGCAGTCATTAATCTAGTTAAGCTTCGGTTGCTCAGCTGATACCTGTCCACTTATGTCCCCTAATTATAGCAAACTAAAACATTCGCTGCTCTCTTTCTATCTCACTGCCAGTCACTCCTCACACCAGGAACAGTGTGTGTGGTAGTGCTGCTTTTATTCCACAGTTGTTTGTCTCTGTTTAAAGTCTGTTATGACCTTTGTCCATAAATTGACCAGCTTCAAACTATAAAATTACCTACTGGCAAATGACAAACAAAAGGCCTACATAGTTAGGTACTTAATTCATAAATTTGTGGAAACCAAAACAAAGCTGGGAAAAACAGTGCATTCGCTGGGTCACTTAAACCCCTCCTGCCTCAGTAAATGTTAATTCTGCTCTCTGTCTCAGCAGGTTGTGTAATCAAACCATTGTGTGTTTACAGCTGCATGGCCTCCAAGTAGTGTAGAAGGTCTACTATTGCAAACTGATGTTTTTCTTGCACAACTTCTCAAACTGCCATCATGGTATTTAGTTCTGAGATAGCAGTGGTTCAGAGAGACTTTTAGTTAAGCCTCTAGCATAAAAGAGTTGGTCTGAAGGTAGAAAAGATAGAGAGGGCATTTGCTTAAATGTCACCTAGTGTCATGGGGCAGACAAATAGCATAAGCTCCCCATCTTTTTTCTGTAGAAAGTGAACATGTCATCCACTCAGCTCTTCACAGTAATACTTAGAGATCTGAAAAACTGCTGCTCTGCTTCTTTTCAACAAATCTATGTCAGTATGCAAAGTATCCAAGAACAAAGCAGTGGATGCGCTGCCTTGTGGTTCCTCTGACATCTCTATCTGACTTACATCCACGTTTTCTTTTTTCCTGGTGGTGTAAATAGTCCCTAAGGAGTTGTCTAAAGTGTACGAGGCACTGTGCAGTTCAACTATGGAAAGCCGTATTGCACCCATACCCTAGCTTTTACTCTCAGTTATTTGAACAAGCAAACCTGTGCATTCCAGTTATTTCCATTTCAACCCCTTAAGCTACATATCTCATCTGAAGAGCTATTTTTGTAGGCTGGGGAAGAGGCTAGAACTTGAATCTTGTTTGATCCCAAAAACACTGCCTTTCATTTGTAGAGCATTACACTTCAGTAGTGTTGACTAGGATTATTCCCTTCCTTTGCAGCTGTGAAACCAAATTGGAGCAAGAAGTACTATTCGTACAAAGATTTTCCAAAGTAAGCCACAGGGGCAGCTAGAAGATCTACTGTATTGACACCTTGCATTGGTCAGACAACACAACCAGATGGAGATTAAGTAGATTGCTAGGGACCTCAGGTGTGTCAATGAGTACAACAGGGTACATGTTTTATCTGTCAGCTACAGACTGTAAACGGTTCCCTGTTGTGATGCCTGGGGATTTGGCAGCATAGTAAGACACAAACTGTGGCGAAAAAAGGTAGAAACACAGTTCTTCTGTGTTTATAGAATTCTGAAAAAAGAAGAAGAAGAAAGGATGAAGAACTAAACTGATACAGCTACAGGGCATGTTTGGATTCATCCTAATTTCTATCAGTGTAACATGGAAAACTTGAAACACTCATTTGTGCCCAAATAAGACTGGACATTGATTCTTATCCAAGATATAGTTACAGCCAACAATGAAAAGAAGCTAAATCTGGACACATCTATATAAAACTTCACTTGAACTGCTTTTTGAAATGTCATACTACCTAGTTTCATCTCATTTCTTGGTATGGTTCATTTTTTAACAACTTTCACTCTGTTGCATGTGCATGTTTCACCTTATTTCTGAATTCTGCTTCACAACCATTCTAGGTCATAAACTACTTGAATAAAGCAATGTATTTTTGCAGCAAGTTATGAGCAGTCTCTCTGAAAAAAGAAGCAGGAAAAAGTGAAAAAAGTGGCAGCCTGTGTGGTACACTTACAATTAGTCTGCCATCAAAGACCAAAGGTCAATCCACAATGCTCATGTGCAAACAACTTTAGTAACTGACCTCACAATTTTCACAAGCACCAGTCTTTGTTAATAGGACACAATCAACAGACACTATAAGATGAAATAAACAGAAACTGTGAGATGAAATCCAAACATGCTGTACAACTCCCATCAAATATAGTAAATCAGAGTTAACCATGTTTCCAGTGAGATAATAACCAACTACAGCAACAAGATGGCAGTAATTTAAAAAGATGGATGCAAATTGGTGAGAAACTTGAGAACATTTTACTGGGAAAGCTCTGCTTGCTTTGCTTGCCCTGGTGGAATGTTACTAAATTACAACAATATGGCTGAAATGCTCAACCTGAGACCTCAGAATGAGGTTTCACACATTACTTTGCTCTATTCAGACAGGCAAATTGGAAAAAAGGATGGCAATGTTTACGTTTTCAACATGTATAATTTCAAAATTGTATCAATGCGTATCCATCAGAGTAAATCTTATAATCCAGTCATTTAAGCTTTACATTTCCTTAATCAGAATATTTTTCTAAATGAATAACTGCTCAGTTTAAAGAGGGATGAATTCAGCACAACACTTCATGTTTGAAATAAGTTTTAAAAACCCTTAGGCCAACCTTCAAGTACCTTGCCAACAATGTTCCCTCTAAGCTGCGCGCGTGCGTAATTGCGCACTGCTGGCACGGTCTCTGCGCACAGAAAATCTGTGTTGCGCACAAAAAAAAATCTAACCTGAATTGAAATTAAAATTAATACTTTAACAATTCTGTTCTGCAGTGTTAGTCAGTAAGTGACTGGCTGCTCCCGTATGGGATTAGAACGATACCACCTTATCCCATAGTCCAGCCAATAATGCATTCACATTCGTATTTACGCAGCTAATCAATGTCGTCGACAGGCTATGACAGCGTCCTTATGTGCCGACACCGGTGTTTTAGCTAGCAAAGCGGCGTGGCTGATGTGGAGTGAAGCCACGTTAATGACAACGTGTACAACCATTGGAGAGGTGAGCAGGACAGATGGAACAATTGATGGAAAAAGTGTGGACTATATACCAGTTTTTAAATTGTGTTGATAGGCCACATAAAACCAGAGTTATGATAAAAATATCTGCAATGTTTGGTTTTCTTCCTGAATACTATTATTGTTTATATTTACTGCGTGAAGAAACGGTAAAAACGGCGTTTTATAAGGAAAACGCTCAAAAGCGCTCTCCGCCTGTGAGCAAAAACAAAACCAAACCCTCCCTCCCCCGCCTTTCCTATTGGTGGGAAAATGTACCATGTCGACCAATCAAAAAATGATATGGCAACATGGCCATGACCAATTGTTTAGGAAGGAGGGAAGTTTTAGGAGTGACGGCGGAGTTTTGAGATGTGAGAGATTTGCGACGTTTAGTGCAAATCTTGTGTAGTTAGTGTGTAGTGTAGTCAATAGTTTTGTTGTGTGTGTCAGAACAATGAGGCGACTGCTGAATGTTACAGGTGTTACAGGAGTGATACATCTCCTGTTGTCAGGCCTGCAGGTATCAGGCTGTTGTTCTCCTTTATCTCATAGTGGACAGAAATTATTTTTTGGAGTGGCACAAATAATTTGTGTGGCATCAAATTTGATGCAGAACAGCTGATTGTTCTGTAAATAGTTTGAAATGTTTATTTAAAAAAACGCCTTGGCTGCATTTTTAGGTAAATAGCTGCAAAAAACTTTGTTGGTTGCATAACTCAGTTACTTTTTTGAAGAAGTAACTATATATTTAATTGCCCAACATTGGTCATTATATACTGTATTTTGCAGTAGAGAGTTACAGGACTCTCTCCCAGACCACAGACTCATACTCACAAGTCAGAGCTTTATAAAAAAAGGAAAAAAAGAAAGAAAGTTGTGTTTTCAAAATTGGAGTTCAAGTTATTTTTACTTCCAATAGTGTTAACATACTACACGGGTCATGAACAAGATTTCTTTTAAATTTTCATTGTAAGTGGGCTAAAGCAGTTAATTAAAAGTAGCCTAACATAAATGTAAATGCTGTAATTTGATTATTTTAATAAACCATGTCACTTGGATGGATTGGATGCTGGCGTGACCACAGTGCACACGTCTGCTGTTGCTCACAGTGGTCCAAGTGTCCGCTCAGGGAGTTTGTGTGTTCGCTCAGACACATGAAAAATTAGAGGGAACATTGCTTGCCAACTTTATTATATAGACTTTGCCAGCAGAAGCATCTTATTTAGTGACATTGTCAAGGAAACAAAAACAAAGGTTTCCAGCACAGTGCAAGCATGCTCAGGAAAAAGAGTATTTAGCGTGTTTTGTAACAAAATAATGTTGATTATTTCATTGAGTCATTTTATGTATATGTGAGATTGCCTCTTGAATTAGTGCATTTTGTTAAAAAGCAGTCCAACAATATTTTTTAGAGTTTCTGCACAAAATTGTAAATTGTATTCCTGAATTGGTTTCTGCACATCCAGTTACCAGCTGAGATGATTGGCTGATTGAATGGTGCAGTGTCTTTTTAGTTAATTTTTATTGTGAAGTAGAATTGAACTTGATCACCATCTTCAAATTGGGCGTTGCGTTATATTCAGCATGCAGCAACAATACGTCATGCTGTTCTTTTGATTTAGCACGTCAGAAGAAGTGTCAGCTCTATTTCAGCAACATGTTAACAGACATTACTTTAGCCAGTGATGCAGAACAACATTTTCTTTTCGAGAAGCAGAGCTGAAATAACTTACTGTATACTCCCCTACCAATGTGAAGTCATAAATATTCATGTGTCAGTTGATAAAAGAGTGGTTTCTTCCCCGCAAGCATGCAGCGAATGAAGCTCTGCTGACCTGCTGCAGCTCCCAGTCTCCAGCGTATCATCAAAGCAGACCATAGATGAAGATGATGGTGTATCGAGAGAAGGAGGCCACCCGCTGAATGGCTAATCAACCTGAGGGCAAAAACAGCTTGGTGACTAGAAGAATGTAGAACATTTCAGGAAGTGATCTCAAAAGTATCCACATATGAGTCATGGAAGCTTTTCATTGACTATATTTAACATAATTTAAAGAAAAAGGCTGAAAAGATTCAATAGAACAGAAAGTTACTTACAAACTCACAAAGTTGTAAAACCATTCATGCTGTTTTTCAAATGAAAATATAAAGCACAGTTGCATAACAGTTTGAGTTCCATTTTTGTAATTTCCTTGGCACATTTTCACCATTTGTTACTTTTGTCATGGTTTGTGAAATTCACTTACTATAATTTATTGCGGTTAAAAGTAGTTTGCAGCCTTCCAAAATGAACTAAAGCTGTTACCAAAATTTAAAGGAACTTCTATAACATGCATACACTTTGTTGAATAGATATCAACTAAACTAAATATGGAGCCAAGATGGGGAACGTCAGCCTGTTAAGTCATTACTAACACATCATAACTGCTGTGCGTTATTAATCACTATTGTGTTGTGTTTTTAACACTATTTACAGTGGCAGCAATAAGAAATGTCAAATATAAAAGAACAGCAGGAAAAATCAAAAAAAAAATACCATACCCCTGGAAAAATGCTGACCCCTGGTGGTGAGCAAAAGTTTGCACCATCTATTTACACTAAATTTTACAATATGTGTCTTAAGTAAACTTAAGACAAATTTAAGACAATATGTTAAAACCCAGAGAAAGTCCAGTACTGCTCGGTATAGGTTCAGTAAGTATAAGCACTACAAAGCGGGCCTGTATTGTAGTGGTTAACACATTCACCTAACACAAATCTGGGAATAAATCTACAGGAGGAGGTGTATGTGGAACTATGTACTGTGGTGAGCTCTGATGAATAAGGAAGTAGCTTTAAGGGGCTACTAAGCTAGTTAGCTTCGTAGGTTGTGGTAGACAGAGTTTGTTGTCCTTGAATGGAGCCAGACTGTAGAATGTATATGAGGGACAGATGTGAAGTTTGAAGATGAAATCTACATGGTTCCTCCTCTAGCTCATCTAGCTTCAAAAATGATTTTAAATATATTCAAGTTTATGGGACAATGACCCCCCTTCTGGCTTGATTTGTGACCTGTGAACACATTCAGTCACTGAATTTAGTGTCTACTTTTATAAACCATAAATTACAAAATGCACAGCAAGAAAATAAGTACATTTTCAAAAAACTTCTTTCCAATAATTCCACTTTCCAATAATTTTTGGATTACTTGGTTCAGATTGTAGTGTTCGGCACTATCATCTGCCACTTGTATTCGTTTTTAACACTTTAACACAGATTTTCATTCATCTCTGACCCAATAGCCACAGCAGCCAGTTTCTATAGCAACCGATGATGATGTAAAATGGAAATAACTTCCTGATTTTTTTGCCTGCATTCTTCCTCAACAAATCCAATTAATTGTGGGTTCGCTCACTCAAACACCAGGCCCCACAATTTTCTCCCTTTGAGCTGTCAGTGAAACTACTGGCTGTGTCCTTCAGGATCTCTTAAATGATTTTGCAGCAACATCAATCAAAACTGCTTCGCGTGCAATAAGGGAATATAAATATCCATCTCTGTTACATTACATTCCCAGTTGTAAATCAGGGCTGGTTTGACTCCAACTTGTGTGCTAATCTAGAAAGCGAAGCAAATCCTGAATAGAGAACCCAGCAGGGGTCTCGTCTCAAAACACTGACTCGCTTAATTTGTAGTAGGTGTAATACAGTCATGACATTAACCAAGAAGATTTCACGACTTCTAAACACGGGCTATCCTGACTTTATTGAAGCTAATTAGAGGGCTAACAGAAAACAAGTCCTCCAGCTCCTGCATTTAAAATGAGTCATCTTTAAATATGTTTTCATGTATTCTCACATCGGTGGGCATGTCTGTGAACCTCGCATTATCTCGCCCAAGCCTCTGAAGTTTCAAGCATATGACTAATACATGAAGAATTCATAAAGCTTGCCAGATTCTTTTTGGATGCTTAAACCCTGTTGCTGATTTGCTCTTTTGAAGTCTCCTTGCTTGGCAGTTTGTCTCATTAACAGGCCTGTTTCAACAAGGCCCGCTGATGTGGGAGCGTATTGCATAGGAAAAGAGAGGGGAGGAGGGCACACACTGGAGAATAGAGATCTATTGGCTTGAAAATCAATGGTTATCATGTCAGCCAGATGCTTGCTCATCTCACTCGCAGAGTCAGAACTATTGGAAAGGACTCATAGTGTTTGATTATTGCTTAGGCCATTTTTATCCCTGAAAAGCTCTCTGCACCTAAAATGTGTGTGTGTGTGCGTGCACTCCATATTGTGTTGATTTTACAGACAAAAAAAGGAGATTTTCATTGATTTTTTTCTTTGTTTTTAGGAGAAACAGTACATAGACAACATGAGATAGCACATAGATCAGACACTATGGAACTGTAGATGTACCGATGTATTTTTCTTCGTAGTAATACACACTGGTGCTGTTAGTGTAACTGATCTTTAAAAAAAAGACTACAGAACAGAAGCATTGCTTCATTTCTGCGCTGATGCCTTGTTTTGATTAGAATTCCCTATCCACAGTATGTTTTTTTTAAAAAGGCGAGTCTACCTGCTTTGCCGCTGTTCTTCATCAAAAAGCAGCAGTTTAATGAGTCCTGAAGCTATTTTTAATATTTAATTTCATCTTTGAGTTGTTTGGGGGGGAGGTTTAGATCTAGGTGGAATAAGTGTCCTCTGGATGTCATCACTTGGAGGACAAATTCCTTTCATTATCTCTCAATAACTTCCAAAACCCCCAAATGAGGAGCTGTTTACATTTTTTGAATATTAAAAACACGTTTAGCTTGTTTTTTTGTGAGACCTTTCAAGCTTTTTCAACCCTTTTAACGTGATCAGAGGGAAAAAAATGTCTTTCGCAGCTGCCAGTTACAGTACCTATGAAGCAGGTTTTTGTTTGGATCCCAATAGCAAGCGTCCCATTTTTCAGCAATTTCATCATTCATGTGCTCCAACACCTCTGTGTGGGTAGCGTTGGTCTAATGTTTTGTTGAGCCTCTTCTTAGAGAATAAATTAACTCAAATATCGAGATGGTGGTAGAATTAGAGAATTGGAATGAGTGCATGTTTGATCACACAGAACAAATTTTCAGTTTTTAATTTGCTGCATTTGGGGCATTTTGTTTGTTTTAATTTAATGCCTTCTAATTACAAGCAGACCAGATCTTGTAAACACAACGGTGACAGCACATGCCTCATTTTGGTAGCTCGTTGTGGAAGAAGCGAAATTTAGCTTCTATAAAGCTAAAACCTTGATTTAAACCTACACATCAGCCTGTATCCAGGTGTGCTGGATGTTATCTGGATGTTAACACATGACGGACATGATATCACAGAGTATTTCCTTTACCTCGATTGTGCTCACGCTGTAATCGGATGAAATTATGCAAATGCAGTAGGTGCAGTTGGTGGGCTAATTGACAAATATAGCACGTCCTCATCGTGTTGTCTGGACTTCAGTCGTTTTTACTATTTTCCTCCCGTACCTTTTAGATGGTCCTCGTTTAGAAAAGAAGGGAGAAAAAAGAGAAGGAGGAGGAGTTTGGTGACCTTTCAACATGCAAAGCAGACTTTTCATCAAGAGAAGACAGAGAAGTGGAGATAGCATTGATCTTCTCCTTCAGATGTGATGGGACTGATCCAGTATCATTCCAGCCTGTGATTTTGCTTACCCACAATGCATTTCTTCATGCATGGTGCATGAAGTATCTTTATAATTTGATAATAGATAGGAAAGAAGTTACATTATAGTTGCCTAAAACTAAACCAAAATTTAAAAAAAAGCTAGACTTAAAAAAAAAGAAGAAGCAAATTAACTGAAATAATTTTGTGAGTTGGAAAACGAATTAAACTAAAATAAAAACATAGAGGAAATATAGTTTATGACGCCTTGACTGATGACACATTGATAAACATGTTTATTGAGACTCTGAATGGAAACAAACCTGTGAGTCAACAGCTTTCAGAAGGCTGTGGATGTTTCTGTGTTTATTTTTTGTATTACCTCTGATTTTACCTACTGTTTTTTCTCAGTCCTGCCTCTGACATATGCCCTCCATATAATAACTCTGAAAAACACTGAATTGAAATAAGAAAATTTACTTTGGAAACGAAACTAAATTCAAAACATAAAGTCAAAATGAAATAAAAATAAAAAGAAGTAGAAAACACAAACCCATAAATACTCTGGTTATACAACAAAAGGCCACAAAGATACTTTAGCTGGTTCATGGACCTGAATTCAAAGCTTAAACCACAGACATCAACAACAGTACTGCAACTCACTGGTTCACTTATTCTAACTCAGTGGATTTCAGGTAGTGCACTTAATTGATTTTCACCTATAGTCGTCAACTGCCCAGCAGAAGCAAAATAGAGGAGTAAATGTTCCAGAGCTCCAATAAGCTGCTCCAGACATTATTAATCACTTCCTGTGACTGGTCAGGACCACAGCAGAGCAGTTACAGTGGTAGTCAAAGTACAGCGTAAATACAGGCTTGTGAAACGGATTGAGATGCCTGATAAACATGCTTGCACCATGAAGCTGTCATTCCCTTGTCATTGCAAGTGAGAACGAAGAAAAGCCTGCTCTTCCTCCGCTCTCCTTTCACTGAATGACAAGATGACAGCTCTCAGGTGATTGCATGACAGGGGCACGCTACATGTTCCCGACAGCGCTCACCATATACTCTTGATAAAGTCATCAAGGCCTCTGCTGTTTACCAGCATGCCAATGCAGCTGCTTGTGGAAGATTAGCAAAGCGTGCCGCATTTACGTGGACACTCGTGGACACTGACTGATGCATGTCAGTTAGTTAGACAGATATAACCGCATATTTTAGCAAAGGAGAGTACATGCAGTGGCAAAACATGCAAAAACAAAGAGGAATTAAAGGGAACTCCTAGTAGTTTGGTATGGTTTGTGCAAAAATATATGACTGAGAGTAATAGAATCTTTGAAGTCCTGTGAAAAACTAAGTACACTTTTACTGCTTCCATTGAAATTATGAGGATAGGTAGCAGTTAATTAATTGATCATCAGCACGTGTGAGCACCTCTATAAAAGCAGAACGTTTGCACAGGGTGCACACGTGTAGCTTACAGGTGTGTGCTAACACAGTGCTGAGGAGGAAAGACATCAGTATTGATCTTAGGCAGCAATAATTCCTTCTCTATCAGTCAGGGAAGAATTGTGAGTGCATTTAAAGTCCATCATTCTGCAGTGACAAAGACAATTACAATTCCTCCCCACACAAGAGCTACAACTCAGACTACAGCTCCCAGTTATCACGTTGTTGTGATGTTAAAGTTCATGACAGTAGCATTAGAAAAAGACTGAATAAGTGTGGTTTGCCTGGAACGCTACAAAGAATATGAAGCATGGGTCTGGTTTGCTTTATCTGAACAAACCACAAGACTTCTGGAGCAATGTCCTTTGGACAGACGGAACCAAAGTGGAGATGTTTGGCCATAAGTGCCACGTAGGTGAAAACCAAACACGTCATAGCTGCTGTCAAGCACAGTGGTGGATGATTTGGGCTTATTTAGTAGCCACAGCACCTGGGCACCCTGGGCATGAACTCCTCTGTATACCAACATATTCTAGAGTCAAATGTGAAGCTAAATCTTGGCTCAAATTAGGTCACACAGCAGTGCAATGATGCTAAGCAGAGCAGCAAATCTACAATAAAATGGTTGAAACTGAAAGTCCAGACTTTAACCTAAGTGAAATGCTGTGGTGGGACCTAAAGACAGCTGTAAATAAAAGGACACCTACAAATTTAAATGACCTGAATTAATGCTCTAAAGAGGATTAGCCCCAAATTCCTCCACAATGATGTAAGAGACTGATAAAGTCATGGAGATGAGGGTTCTATACAGTGAGTAAAATGAGGTATGGTACCATCGTGACTGTTTGAAATATTGTTATCGGTAACATGAAATCATGTTGGACACATCTGTTCGTCATTCTTGACTCTGATGTCCAAGCTTTTCTGTTGTATGGGCACTGAAGCAAATAAATGGTTACTCCAAAGTCAAATGCATCAATCTTCAGGCCTCTGGTTCTATTTATCCATCTGTTTTGTATATATGAGTCACAGTTTCTCCTTTCTCTTGAATGCAGTGGTGTCAGGTGGCCCAAAAAATACATCTGAAAACTCAGCAGCACTGTCTCTTTTTAGAAAACAAAATCCAGGTACTTAAAAAAAACTACATAAACCATAGGAGATGAACAAAAAATATGTAAATATGATTTGTGAAGACATTTTAAAGATTTGTCAAAGGGCGTCCTTGTCGTATTTCACTTTGATTGCAAGAAAAGTGAAAGAAGCACTGCGTAAATAAATACGAGTCATTTGTAGCCCTAAAAAAAGAGTTTGCATTTGCATGTCCATCAAACCACAGACCTATAAAATCAGGGCAGCAAAGCACTTCTGCTTTTGATTCCGCAGAAATTGGCCTGACAAGAGGAACAATTGTCAGAGCTCGAGCGCTTGACAGGAATAGTTTATTCACAAAAGGAAAGCGCTAGTTTTCACAGCTGTTTTTTTCATGTTGAAACACATTTTCTGTCTTGCCATTGTTTATATAGATTTAACGGAGCATTTCTGAGGCACACAATAGAATAATGGCCTCACGTCAGTGTGTTCGGTTCTTTTGTGTTTTGTTTTTTTTTTTTTACCAAAGCTGGGTCAAAATGTTATTTGAAATCCCCACGGGATTACCAGCAGAAGTAGCGTTTTTCCAGCGCTTGCATGCAGGCCACTCGCAAGGCCAATTCAATCCTCATGAAAGTCTTTTATTTGCTTCTTGTGAAAATCCTGCACCATGTAGCATTATGAATACTGAACGTTTTGCTAGATTATAGTCCAATTTTAGCTTTCAGTCCGGATTGATTTGATTAACTCTCAGGATCTAATAGCGCCATGTGTTATTTCCTGTTCTTTTTTTGTGTGTGTGTATGCAGTCCCTCCGGTGTTGTCAGTGTTCCAGCAGTCCTTCAACGCCACAGCTGACTACCAGGAATCTGTCACCTTTACTTGCATCACTTCTGGATCTCCCGACCCCATAGTCACATGGCACAGGTAAAGCTCAAAGAGATATTGAGATTGGGAGACATCCAAAGAATATCGGTGCTCCCTCAAGGATGTAGGATAGGTTTATACCCAAGTAGACACCCGAAAGTGCTACCCTAATATGATTTCATTCCAAAACCATGAGAATTAATCTGCTGATATAGCAGCGCCTAAACTTATGGGAATGCTTCCCACAAGATTCTTGGAGCCTGCTTTCGAGGATTTGCTCCCATTCAGCTCCAATAGCATTTGTGAGGCTCAATGTTGATTTTGGGCGATAAAGCCTGGCTTGCATTGGCGCCCCAATTTATCCCATAAAGTATGAGCTGAGCTCTACACGAGCCCACTCTTCCACTCCAGACTGGGAAAAAAATGGCTGTATCCATCTAAGAGAGGAAATGATGTTGAACCAAATGATTAAGGCCATCATACACAAAAAGTTCAACTCCTTAAATAGCCATACATTCAGTTAGAAAACATAAGGGAAAAAAACAGCACTGCTTGATTGATTACTGGATTGAAGTCACTTAATTAAGGCAAATTTAACCTTAATTTTCAAATAATACAGGATATTATGTTCCCTACTACCCATTCGTGCCTATGTACAAATATGCATATATTGTTTTCAGAGCAACTAGACTTTCTTTCATAGTTCTGAGGAATTTATAGTCCACCCTCGCACATTGCCCTCAGCAGCCACACAGTAATATCCATGGCACATAGCAACAGAGCGAAAATTTGCACCTGAAGAGCATTTGACACTCCGCTATCCTCTCTACAGCTCGACATCGAGCAATTAGCTTGCACCCACTCGGCAGGCAATCATAACAAGCTCTTTGCACCTGAGCATCTATTGATAACACTTTATTGTTGTTCCATTGAAGTTTTTAGTGTTTGCTTAAAATGCTGTTTTCCCCCCAGTTTTCCTTATTGGAACTTACTGGAAAGAGTAGTTTGAATATATTTGACACAATTTAGTTTAATGAACTGTGTCCAGCTTTCAAAAAGGGGCCCTGTTATGTTTTCATATTAAACACGTTTCAAATAATGAGGTCCGTGTATGTAAAAGTAATCACCAAAGCTCTTTTTTGCCTGTTTTTGTCTCTGTGTGATGTCACTGAGAATGAATATCCCTGCCTGGTCTGTGGTCAGCTCGGGCTTATAGATCTGACTGTATACCCTACCCACCTGCTGTTTAAACCATCTCTATATTTAAGGGGGCTTAAAGGCCCAGTGTGAGATAAATGAGGGTTATTTTGAACTCTGAAATCACGCAAAGCTACTTTAATAGAATCCTAGAATAAACATAATAAACTGAAAATAAGCCTGCAGTATCTTCTCTTGACACGATGTCTATATAAATGTTATAAACAATCCAAACAAACATGACTTACAAGTGACCTAATGGCTCGTCATAATTGCTATATTTTGTAGTTAATTTAGTAAAATAAATACTGTGGGCTTGGCAACATTTCTAAAGGGCAAAAAGAGGGCAACAATTCAACAACATATTAGTTTAGTCTTAAATTAAGATATTTTGCTTCCCCACCACAGTTTGAGCTCCAGCATTTACCATGTACAATACTGTGTAAAAGTGTTGGGTCAGCACTTCTTTCTTCTAACTTTTGCTATAAAAATTGAAATGAAATAGCTGCAACAATTTATTAAAATTTGTGCAAACATACATGGAAATACAGTATAAAACAGAGTTTGTGCAATTCTAGCATCCTTGAACTCCACATTTGGTGTGACCACCTCTATTCTTCAGCACAGTCTGAACTCTTTTAGGCAGGTTTCTTGTCATTTCCTTAAGTAGTCTTCAGGAATAATTCTACAGGCTTCTTGAATTACATTCAAAGCTCTCCTTTGGATGTTTCTGGCTCTGGGGAGGCCAATCCATGACTGATAGTGCTCCATTGTGTGTTTTTCTATCCAGGTATGCTTTACTGCATTGGCAGTGTGTTTGGGATCATTGTCATTCTGATGTGGCCTCAGTGAACAGTAGATGGATCAACTGAAGGGCCAGATACATCTCTCAGATCCTGCGTCAGGTGTTTGCTGGAATTTTTTCTGTTTCTTAAGGAAACTGTTCATCTGCTGTATGTAGTTTTTTTTTAGCCTTTTTGAAGGTAGTAACGTCCAGCAGAACCAGGCTGAGGAAGGGGCAGCCAGTCATGGATTACTCATTTACAGCTGGTTGCTGTGTTTGTGGCATTCAAAGAATCTATGCCAATATCAGCAGATATTAGCTCTCTGTTAATATATCAGCTGAGCATTATTTGAACTGTAGCAAAGTGCATTAATTAATGCTTTCATAGTCCATAATTATGATGTGGGCCTATGATCTGTTATTATTATTATTGTACTTTTAAGTAACTTGGTCAGTGCTGCGCAGCAGATAAAAGCACATAAACTGATGCTGAGCATGTGCATCAATGGTAAACACAGATGCCTTTATTCATCACCCTAACAAAGAGGTCACATACCTCTCAGAGCGCTTACCTTCATCACAGGAGCGCTGCGCAATTCTGCAGGAAGATGAAGCACAGTGAGGTGAATTCTTTACTCCTGCATTTCATGTGACATTGTCTCTGTGAGTAATACAGATGTAATGAGAACTGAACTGTCTGTTTGAAAGAGAGGTTGAATACAGCAGAAAAAAATGAGGCACATGCATCACTTTGTGAAGTACAAACAAAATTTGAAAGGTGACGCACAGCTGGAAGGAGCCTCAACTTTGTAAACCTCATTCATCTTGCTCCCTTGTTTCGGGGCTCCAAAAAAGCAGGAATTACTTTTACTCCGGGGTGTCTTACCTTGGCTTTTCAGCTCTGGAGCACAACAGTGAAATGTAATTTTAATGATTTAACAGCAGGCGTTATATTTTGCAGAATATTTCAGTGTGAAGATGGCAAAGTGCACATCTCCATCCTTACTTTTATATTGAGACAATCCCTGTGACAGCTTAACTACCTCAGTCTCAGTTTTGCTTTAAGTGTAAAACTGAGTTTTGTTTGACGTTGTGATTTCACAAAAAGCCCGTTAAAATGAGGAGCCTGGGAAATAAGATATCTTGATAGCTTTCTCATAGTATCACAGAATGAAAAAGGCTTAGATACAGAAGCATTCACTCTGACTTTGTGCTCACTGATGTGCTGAGGCAATTAAAAATGACCACAGAAGTAAGCGACTAAACCTTTTTCTTAATAAAATTCTCTTGCATGGTCAGATGTGTAACTGCCATTCACAAAATTTGATGTTTGCAAGATCAAGAAAAGTTTAAACCAAGTCTCAGAGAAACTCAGCGGAGCACCGAGAGCTAATGAGACTTTGTTCTTTGTTCTTTTACAGCAGGGAAGTCAAACTCGTTTCACACTGTGGGCCACGCACAGCCCACTTTGATCTTAAGTGGGACGGACCAGTGAAACTTCTATTTCTGTCAGCGTAAAGAAGTTTAATCACACATTTAATCCCTGAGATATTTAAATTTTAAAAAAGAAGTTTAATTTCAACAATATATCTCAGTTTTTCTACATGATAAAGAAACGCTGCTTTGGGCTTAAATTGTAAGAAATACACATGTAAAAAAGTTCTGTTACTCATTGCGCAGACTGTTAATTTCAAATAAATTCATAATGGTTTATCTAATTATTTACGTTGGTGCAGTATGACTGGAGGAAGCTGTAAAACTTATGAAAACACATCTAAAAGTCTAAAATGTATGCCCTCCACATTTTCCAAAGCCTTCCAGTGGGTCAGATCGGAGTCTTTGGTAGGCCAATTCTGGCCCCCTGGCCTTATATTTGATACCCCCGTTCTGAAGTGTTGCGGTTTCAGGTCAGAAGGCAGCCTGTTCTCATTCCCAGTCCTCAGATTCTTCCCTTTTTTTTTTTCTTTTTTTTTTTTAAAGCTGCTGGTCTCTCAGAGATATGCTCAAGGTGTCTTTTGGCTTCTGCTGGAATACCAGGGGTCACCATAATGGTGACACCCAGCTCGTCACACTTGGATGCTTGTTCAGAACCCCTTGACATTACACTTACGCAACCTTGGGTATCCTTGAGCCTAATTTTTCATCTTGCAAGGTGATTCTTGTTAGGAGCATTAACAGATTGGGGTCATTACACCAAAAAGTAATGCATTACGCATAACTCATTACTTTTTAAAGGTTAAAATGCTATGTTACTTAATTATACCTGTAGAAATGAATTAGAAACACCACTCATCACATTAATTTTGTGTTATTTCGCATAACCACCTGAGATGCATTGGCACACAATTGCCGTTTAACAATATGAACCTTGTTCCACACACTGGCATCATGGCCTATCCTAATGAGGACACACACACACACACACACACACACACACACACACACACACACACACACACACACACACACACAAGATCTTTTTGTAAGTGTTTAAGAATTCACACAAAGCCGAGGGCAAAGTTAACACTTCAAAGAAAAATGTTACGGCCACAGCGATTCTGCGATAGGAACAGGTGCCGTAACTGCTTTTGTTGCCTGTTGAAAATGAAGCTTTAGATGCTTGGCTGGGGTCAGCATATACTCTGACATCAGTCTGAGTTCTTCACTGCTCGCTTTGACAGCATGCTGTCGAAACTACTGTGCGAAAAATGAAAGCTGGACACCGCTCTGCTATTTTTCTTGCCCTCCTACATCAGCTGAAGTCAGCTGATTGTAGCCCAAGTGCACAGAAAAAAACATTACCCTTGATTTTGTTTTATCTGAATGCTCATGGTTCAGATAATTGAAGAACTTGTGGTACCAGTTGAAGGTCTGAATGGGTTAGTGTGTCGGATTTTCACTGGTACCATATGCAATGCAAATAAAGGCATAAGTGACGGATTACTGATTAATATGATTACTCGATTTGTTTTTTACAGTAATGCTTTGGATTACTGTAATGTGACTGGAGTAACTTTGTGTCCTAACATAGCAGGTTGAGGCACTAAAACCTGCTGTGCACATGTATTTTCACTGCTCTGTGTTTTTTAGGCTTGCACATTAATAGTATGTCATTCGCTCTCAAAGTGTGGGTCATACTAAGATTCTATTTTTAGATTCTATTTTTGGGGGTTTTGTGACACTTTTAGTCTCATGGAGTGTAGCTGTAGTAATGTGGCTTGGCCACTACCCTGCTACAAGTAGATAATGGCACAACCTTGTGCCAGACCTAGACACCTTAGTCTTTATCAGAGGCATGAAAATTGCAAGTTCAACATCACCATTTGAATTAGCATGTTAACTTTGTGCGAGTGCTTTTTAACCTATTATGACACAGTCATACTAGGAAAAAACTTGTGATCTCATTGCCTTTGGAATTATTGCTTTGAAGACCACTCGGAGTCAGTTGCTGTCTTGAAAGAGAACTTTGGTGCATCAAGAGAGCACTGAGAATCAGTAGGAATCAGTCTGCAGCTGAACGGAGTCCAGTTGGCAATTACTTGCAATCAGCAATATGTAATATGGCAATTAGCTGTGATAAACTGGCAAAAATCAAAACTCTTAGACATAAAACAAAAAAAAATGAGTGCAAATATTAACATAGTTGCTGCAGGACAACAATTTGTCCTGGCAACCTTGCTTTATATAGAAATATAACCAGAATACAACCAGTTCAGTCAAGTTCCACACTGCAAAGAGACAGGTCACAGTACAAGGTCATCAGTGACCAGTCACAGTCAGTTATAGACTGATTCTATAACATTTGCGGTTAGATACAGGCTTATGGTGACGTTGGAGCAACATCCACCTCTTTCTATGAAATTAGCACCATGAAATGAAAAAAGTGCATAACAGAAAACCCATAAAGCCATAACACATATCATACGTGCTTTAGCATGGGGCTAAAATACACCCAAACCCCAGTGGATGTCAGTAGCATAATGTACATAATGTGCTGCATGTTTTATTTTAGCATACCATCCTGCAAGGTTTACTTGAAAGGGTACTCTTGCATGCTCCCACTTCCCTCTAATGCTCACGTACCATTTTTTTAATGCTGACGGAATAAAATATAAATCACCTGTCAAGGTCTCATTTCAGCTGACTGCAGATTTTGAACTTTGTAGTGACCATGGACTGCCAAACATTTCTGTGTAGTCTGTTTCATTTCCCAGGTCAATAAGTCCTGTGTGTCAGTCCCAGAATTAAAATGCGTAAATCACAACAAAGGCTTCGGTATAAACAACACATCACATTCCAATTTAGTTTTTCTTTTGATGCCACCCCTCCTAACTTATTCCAGGCTCTCCCGTTGCATTTCCTGTCAGAGCGAGGTTTCACCTCATCCTCTGTGCATCTTGGGTAATGGACTACCTGTCAGCAGTCAGTCAGTATAATGACATTCAGCACTGCAGCACGTCCTCCACTGTCCATTCCAAAGATGAGGCCTCTCTTCATTTCCTCTTTGGCTCGCCAGAGTTATTATTACTTGGCTTTGGTGTTTCCTCTGACGACTTTCAATTATCCTCCCTCTCGCTTTTCCTACAGTACAATGAGGCTGGGCTCGCCACGCAGTATAACTGCGCTCGTGTCTATTTGTGTCTGAGTCTTCAAATCCCCTCATGTGAAATCCCTAAAAAAAATAAGAGTTTTTTAGTGGAACAGTAAAATATACACTGTGAATAATACAACAGCCTGAACTGAAGACTTGAGATATATCTGTTCTGAATTTATTACATAAAATAACTTGTAAAATTAAAAAAACACCAAGATGCTATTATCCATATTAAATGAAACGTTAAAAAAATTTAATCGCTTTTCATACCTTTTCTTTATATTTGTGAGCTGGGCAGATTAATAATGAATCACAACTGAATATACTGAAGCACATTTGCAAACATCAGATCAGCTTTATCTGTTTTGTGTTCGTTTATGCAAAACCTTAATGATTTTAATTTCGAGAATCTCATCCATTTATGCTCTGCTTCACATTCACACTGATACATAAAACTATATGTAAGCGTTTTGGATCCCCTGGGCAGATTAAATATTTCACTGAGTGAGAATTGGGGAGAAAAACTAAGTGCAAACCCTGCAGTAAATGAGCCATTTTCAATTGATAATGAACTGTCTGAAATCTAATTTTTATTTAATTAATACATAAATTGGGCAAAAAATGGTGACTGTCGCACTCTTGTTCAAGTTTGAACATGCTCTCCTACTCCCAGAACATAAACTTCTTACTTTTTAGGATTCGTTCATAGAGCTTAAATTAAATATAAGCACTAGAAAAGCTCCAATAAAGCCTAGTTATAACAACAAAGTAGAGAAAAGCTGTGTTGAAGCAGTAGTTAAAGCAATAACTTTTAGTTTTAGGACAGAAGAAGGTTCTTCACAAGTTATCAGAAGGAAGTAGGAACCAGGGCTTGGATCAAAGGCAGGCCTGTATTTCTTTTTTAATAAGTAGTATATTTCACTACAAAACTTTCCGTTTGCTTTGGTAAAGTTAATGCATGTACTGATAAAACTGCAGAGCGCAGTAAGACACACATAATAAAGATCAGTTTGGTATCTCTGTACAGATCTTACTTTTGCCAGAGCAACCCAGAAACTGCTGCACCCATGGTGTCACAGTTTACTTAAACTGACACAGGCATGAATAAACATTCATTTTGTCTGGCCTTAATTTTTTTGCATCAACCACTCCCCAGGTGTTAGAGACACAGCTTTTAACTGGCTGCAGTTATTTTGTTTGAGGAAATGCAGTATGCAAAACAAAGTCTAGTTAAATCTGCATTGTACACACTGGTTTGTGCAAATGATATATATGAGTGCAGTTATTTTATTTTATTTTGGTCTCTATGCATAATTTAATGCAGCTTTAATCAATAAGGTTTGCTTGTTCTATTCACCTGGTCATAAATAGCATATTTATTTGGATTTTAGGTAAGAGCACAATTTTTTGTTGAAGCTCAAAATAACTCCAAGGCACTCTCTTTTAAATGACATATATAATGACTTTATTTGCACAGCCCAGCTGTCATGTTTTCTTACACTGGAAGAAAAAAAAATAAACAACACATTTGCAGGATAGGTTAGCATAACACAGATATATTCTTTGCAGTAAGTATTATTGCTTATGGGATTTTGTGTTACATTTGTCAAATAAAATGGGCTAAAAGGATGTGTTTATTTGCTGACCTTATATGTTGTTCCTTTTGGAGTCCTGCATATTGTCCGCGTTTGAAGATTCCTATTGGTGGAACTGAAGAGTCGTACTGTTGGAATGCATGTGTGTATACTGATTTCTTTTTTTTTTTTTTATAGCAGTGTAACATGACCATGCTACAAGAATAAATACATTGTAAATGTTATTCTTAAAGAGTTCCTTCCAAATTTGTCCTTTTTTGGCGTATTTATTTATTATTATTCATAAATAGCACAACAGTATTATCAGTTTTCTTAGAATGCTACCGTGTTAGCAAAAGCTACATATTTACCAATCCAGGACATGGAGAGCAACATCAGCATTCTTCCCATTTTGTGTCCATCAGGTCAATACTAAATTTGTTTTGTTGTAATATCCATAAGCTCATAAGTAAAGTATTGGCCTGTATTGGGTATTCACATGCTAAAAACAAACTTCAGTTGTCTGTAGTTTGCTGAAATTCAGTATAGGAAAGTAGATCTTAAAGGAAAATTCTGGTTACATTTAAATCAGATGATTAAATTTGTGTGCTACAAAATTAAATGTATGTAAACAGGTATTTCCCGTGTTTTTGGCCATTTCTGCTTGATACTACATGAATTCAGTAACTAAACTAATCTTATTTTAACCAGCTTACAAATGCTGTAAAAGGACCTGTGAGCTTGTCTAAATCTGTGGAAGTATGGGAAAAAACAAAGCTATCCCTTGAACCTTTTAGACTACATGCCTGGTTAACTAGCTGCAAATAAACAAGCGGAGGAGGCAGCTAACATGCTTCAGACTATCATGATTTTGTTATGAAGCTTAAATATAGACAAGCATCAATTTAGCAGTTTGGTTTTTCTGAATAATTTCCCCACAGAGCCCAGTAAGAAAAGACATTAAGTCAGCAATTCATCTCCACACCACACCAGAGTCATTTAGTGAGCATTGCAGTCCATAAGAAAACATACACAGCAACACTAGTGAGTGCTGGCAGGCCTGTAACTGACACTATAAAGATGTTACTTTTCTGCATGCCAGAGTTTCACAACACTGATGACATACAACACACTATTCATTGAGCAATTGTTATTTCAATTATTGCCTGATCTGTTTATCCAAAACAATCCTTTCATCACACTTCAAATAGTGTCTATAAAAAGTGTTGTCATGTTTTCACCTGTTTACGTGCTATAGATAGAAATAGTTTCAAAGCCGAGGTGTCTGCACTTTGCCTGATTTTTATGGGATCGGTTGACACCCAAAATACAGAGATTATACATCTGTAGCATCAAACGTGTACTGACGCATTCATATTTTAGGAGTTCAGTGTCAGTTTTGAGGTAGTTGCCAAATATTTCCACTCCTTACTTATGTGCCTCTGCTTTTCACTTGTGCAGGAAAGGGCAGCAGCTGGAGCCATCGGACCAGTACATTTTGAATAGGCTTGATGGTGGGCGGAGCATGTTAACCATCCGCAACATCCGGCAGGGTGATGGAGGCACCTACTCCTGCAGAGCCACCAATAAGGCAGGATCCCAGGAAAGAGAGCTCTTCCTCAAAGTGTTTGGTAAGCATGCAATCTGAGTAAAATACTATAGTTGTATAAGATACAGTTTATTTATTTCAAATTTTCAGATATTAATCACAACCTATTTAAAAGTAGCACAAACAATGTCAAAAAGATTAGTAAAAGAAAATATACAATAATATAATGAGATAAAATAGATCCATAAGGTAAGAGGCACTGTGGATCAAAATCAAAATATAATAAGACATGTTCAAGAAATATGAAGGTTTTAGAACAATATATAAAATATTAATAAAGTTTTTATTTGAATGTTAAAATTAGATAATTGTCTAATTTTCTACAGACACTGGCCACTTTATTTATATACACCTCTTCAACGGTGCTCATAATTATTATTATTAATGACTGTTGTCATAAGAAATGGTCCAGAGAACCTGCTGAAGTTTGTATCAACTGATTTGCATGACTTTGAATGTGGCACCGTTATTGGTACCAGACGGAGAATAGTCAGACTGCTTCGAAGTAGTAGGAAGGGAAAAGCAATTTAAATGACCACTCGTTACAATCAAGCTGTGCAGAAGAGCATCTCTTGGGCTACAGCAGCAGAAGACCACACCATGGGTACCACTCCTGTCAGTTAAAAACCGGAAACTAAGGCTACAGAAACCTCACCAAAACTGGACAACAGAAGACTATAAAAATTGTCTCAATTTTTGCTGCTGGTAGAGTCACTCTTTTGTTAGCTCATGTGAAAGTGTGGTTCTGTCCTGCCTCGTATCAATAGTTCAGTCTGTTGGTGTGTAATGGTTTGGGGGACTTTTTCTTGGAACATTTTAGTATTATTTGAGTACCAACTGTACTTTCAAATAGCCTCCACAGTCACCAGATCTTAATCCAGTAGAGAACATTTGTGGTGGAACAGGAAATGCTATCATGTCAATGTGGAGCACAATCTCTGAGGAGAGTTTCCACTACCTTGTTGAATCTGTGTCACAAAGAATTAAGGCAAATCTGAATTTAAAAAAAGGGGGTCCAAACCATTACTATAATAAAGTGTACCTAATAAAGTGGTGAGTGTAAATCATTTATAAGATAGCTGAACTGAAGTGATTCTTGAAATGCCATTGTAGAGCATTATTGGGGACTATTTCTTTAGTATAAAGTAGTCCCAAATTACATCTACCGCATTGTGCTGGGGCAGCAGAAAAATAGAAATATCTCAAAGCCTGGACTAATGAAAGGGAAACTATCTGCATGAACAGATAAGTGTAAGCAAAACCACTTTGTTTCTTCTATCTCCACAAACCAGGACTAACATAAAAAAATCCCTTCCTATCACTTTAAAGGGTTTGTTTTCTTTTTCCATTATCTGTTATTTGGTGCCCCACCAAAGATTTTAAATGTAATAGCATTACCCATGACAGTAAACAGTGTTTTATGTTGATCCATAAAGCTTTATTGTAAGGACATCCACAAATTCCATTTCATAAAGAAAAGCAGAAAAAAAATGTCCAAATATGGCAGTCGGCCCACACCAATAACAGCTTTATCAAAGTGATATATTTCTGTTGAAAAATAAATATTTCATTTATTGCTTCATATTTCAATTACTGCGCTCCTCATAAAAAATTTCAATTTATATTTTCATAAACCTGCCGGCTATTTCCTCACAGATCGCCGTGATAGCGCTCCTTCTAGCTCATGAAAATGTATGGAGATTTGTGCTCAAGTCATCAACATCCTTTGGAGATGTGAGAAGCGCTTGTTCTTCAAAATGCACATTTAAATGAAGAAGTTAAGGGGGTGGGAGGAGTTCTGCTTCCAGGCCGTGTGGTGGGGGAACGCAGTTGTAAGTTAGTTTTATTACCCTTGACAGCACAGGCGGGAGGAAAACAGGAATTTTAAGTTAGACAAGGTGTGTGCAGGTGTGTATGTGCACTCCACTCATGTTTAGGCGCTGTAACCCATTGTGAGCCCCATCTTCTTCTGTGGCACTTTCACAGATCTGTTTGTACATGTTTGTTGTTAGGTGTTTGCTTTTATACACTCTAAAATGTTCACATCTTGGGGCCTCCAGGAAACATAGTGTGCTTTTTGGCTGCTCTATAAAGTTGCAAGAGCAGTCCATGAGCTGTAAAAGGCTGAAGCCTGCAGTCTTCGGGGATTATGTCAACTTGTCCTGCTTTTCAGGCAATGAGTCATTTGTTGCTGTAGAAGAAAATCCATACTATTAAGGAATAGCTGCATGTACTTGTTAGACATGCTAGAAGAGTGGCTCAAGGGATGCTTGGTTGGTCACTCTATTACTTTAGTCTGGACTGAAATATCTCAACAATTTCTCTGTGGATTTCCATTAACTTTACTGACTTTTATGACTTTGTTGGTCCACTAACTTTACTACCCAGCAAATATTGTTGAAAAGATATTAAAGATCACTTTGTAGAATTCTAAACAACACTGAGATTTGGTAAAAAAGTAAAACCTGAATGCTGTCTTCATCAGTTTCATTCAAAAGTGGTCTAGAAAACATATCTTATTAAATAATAAAACAGTGTATTTTATCAACAGTTCAACTATGCCAACAATAGAAGAGAAGAGAATAGCCCTTTATTTTCATTGTACATTTAAAATGAAATTGTGGGTGCTCTACGGCAACTATGCAGGAATAAAATATAAATATTAAGACAAACAGGAGATTAGAGCTTAGGCCATTCTTGCTAGGAGGCTCGCTGCCCTGCTAATGTTGTTTCCAGCGACAGAAGCACATAATGACATGAGATTTATAAAACTAAATTTGTTATTGTTTAAAAAATGACTTTCAGGACTAGTCGGCATTATATGTCCACATTCTAACATTTCACAATCAAATAAGATTTTATTTAGTGGGGATAGGTTAATTGGAAACTCTAAATTAAAAATAGGTGTGAATGTGTCTATGTGTTAGTCCTGCGACAGACTGGCGACCTGTCCAGGGTGTACCCTGCCTCTCGCCCTAAGACAGCTGGGATAGGCTCCAGCGCCCCCCACAACCCTGAAGAGGATAAGCGGAAGCGAATGGATGTATGTATGGATAAGATTTTATTTATTGAATTTAGTAAAAATGACAAGCTCTTTTTTGAGAAAAAAAAAAATCATGAATCACCTCTTCTCTTTTGTTGCGGAAAAATAAACAGATTTTTCCAAAAAAAAAACCAAACAGATTTTCTGAGATTTATTGAAAGAAAGTTAAACCCTTGCAAAGGGATCAATACAATGCAAACGGGGTTTGTACCAGCGCTGACCAACAGGTAAAGTAATAACAGCTCCTTTAAAGCCATTGTGCGGATACAATCTTTGTCTATTCAGTGGCTGGGAGTGAAATCCTCACCATCATCTAGGCACCAGCTTGATAATGAAGTGTATCTTGGCCTTGAGCAAATCTTAAAGTCATTTGTTTTCCTGTCTTCATACACTGTGTCATTATACAAGAAATTTACAACTGCATATCAATAGTACACAGAGGTTAGATGAGGTGAAACAAAAAATTTCCATCACACTTTTCAACCGAATTTAGAGGTAAAGGGTGCTTCTTTTTAAAGGTTATAACTAACTGACCTGATTAAGCCCAAACCCCCCCCCCCCAAAAAAAAAAACAGTTGGGATCTGGTGGGAGTTTCCTCTTTACTAATTATCTACCACCATTATGTCAAAATTTAAATCCATCAAACCTGCAAAACTAATTTTGTTCCTTTCAGATCTGCTTTTTTCTTTCATGGCTTTTAACAAATGTTGTTGCTAATAGCATCAACTTTTGTGTGATGGTGATTGTTGTACACCTACTAATATTTGCATGTTGTCAGACCCAACAAACAACTGTTTCACCCCTTATATCAAGACACTCCTAAACCAAAGACACCTTACCTGAGCTAAGGAGGAAAAAAACTGGATTTTTGCTCTGTGACACATTCTTATTTTCAGATGAAAGTAAGTTCAGTATTTTAGGAAATCAAGTTCCTAAAGTCTGGAGGAAGAGAAAAGAGCAGAATCCAAGGTGTTTGAAGTCTACGGTGAAGTCAGTGATGAGTTAGAGTGACATGTGATCTGCTGGTGCAGGTGCTGGTAGATGGACTGCTGTGTTTTATCAGGTCCAAAGTCAACACTGCTGTCTACCAAGTGATTTTAGAGCATGCGAGCTTTGTGGAGATGCCAATTTCTTATCACCTGGCACAGTGCCGAAACTACTACCAAATTGTCTGCTGACCATATTGTTACTTGATTGGCCAGCCACCTCGCCTGACCTGAACACCACAGAGGAAGTTAAGAAACACTTGACCTAAAAATACTGACCTGTTGAAGGCAACTATTAAAGCAACCTGGGCTTCAATAACACCTCAGAAGTGCCACAGGCTTCTTTTTATATTGTATAGAATATATATATCTCATGATTGATCTTAGGAACACTTTGAGATACTGGATTTGGGATTTTTATGAGCTATAAGCCACTTTGATCGAGATTAGAACGAAAAAGGATTGCAATCTTCATGCACGTTTATCTTTTATAAGTTTATCTTTTTTAATTAAATTATGAAAATGCCAACAAGTAAAGGCTTCTACAAAGCCAGTGAAAAGAAGAAGAAAATGGGCTGTAAGCAAGGTGACCTGTAAGAAATGTGCTAAAATGGATTGTTTCAGACACTAACTGAACTAACAGGCTCTTTAAAAGAGCCCATTTAAATGGCAGCATGCAAAGCTGTTTTCAAAGTCTCTGAATGCAAATACAGAGTCTTGGAATGAAAGAGATCCCTTTGAAAGAAGAGTGCCAACAAACACAGTGTTATGATTGGCGCTCTCAGTATATTAGCATAGCAATATTAGCAGTTAGCTAAGCATTGCTGCACAGTAACTGTTGTTAGCTACAGCAACAGTTTTTGACCTGCAGAGTATTCGTTTTTGACTGCTTCCATGGCTAAATGTTGTCAGCGATACAGTTTGATAGAAGATAATTCTTCAGCTATCTGAAGCATCAACAGTAAATGTCAGGTTTCAGAAAAAGAGTAAGCAGATCCTCCATTTTCCCTGCAACACTCAGCAGCTGTACCGGGAGACATTTATCACAGAAGCAGAGATTTTCATCTATCTGCAGACAGACTCTTAAGAGTTTGCCACAGTTTGCATTTTTTTCCTATTGTCAGTAGACTATGAAACACAGCACCCACTTTAATGTGTTTTTCATTCTGTAATTTGCACACGTTCGCTTAACAAATCACAAATACATTCTTTTCTGGGGGTTTTTATTCCCTATGAATGTTCACTTGAATCTACCATTTCTGTTTCTTCATGCAAAATGTAGCCAAGAACAAGTCCTGACAGCAAAGACAGTAAATTACATCACCATAAAAATAACAAAAATGATGATTATAATAATAATACTGTCTCACAGTGGATTTTTTTTCAGTTAAACCCTCTAAACTCTGGAGCATTACAAGAGGCATCAGGGATGACAGGAGAGAATCTGTGCTGACATTTGCTTTGTGGATCGGCACAGCTGAAACAACAAATGCAGACATTATAATTATCAGATACAGTCAGTACCACATTTTGCCTTCTGATACCTGTCAGTGGGTGGGATAAGAGCCTTATGTCAAATATTACTATAGAGAGGATGAAAATACTGTTTAGCTTCATAAGCAGGCTTGTTCCTGCATTAACTGTCTGCAAGCAGCCAAGAGGCGTCAAAGCAAACCATCTTTTTTGGTCTTTCATGAACTAACAATGTGACAAACTGTACATTTATGCCACTTTCTTCTCTTTCTGACATATTAATGGCTTTTTCACGGGTTATGGTTAGGATTGAGCCTGCCAGGGTGACAATGTGCAGTAGCAAAATACAACATTTGCAAGTATAATTATTATAATACCTGTAATTAGAATAATTAAGTGTAATTAGAGTTATTACTATGTGTTAGAGTAAAATACTAATAGTTTTTTGTCATGCTGAGTTTAAGAGAAACTTAAAGAAGTTCATTTGAATTTACAAACTGAATAAGAATAAAGTTCACTTAGTAAAAATCCAAGGTCAAAGAAATTTAGGATTTTTGTCTAAGTATAAAGAACGCTTCTCATTTAAAGAGGAAATGTTTTCAATAAAATGTTATTAATAGCAGTCCCTGCAGAGTGGTTTTTGCATCACGCTTGACAAATGAGAGGTTTTTCATGTAATATTTTTATGATGAAGGGCATTTGAGGCAAACAGCTGTGGATAGGAACTGTAGAACTGGTTCAGACCAGTTTTCAGTGCCATTAACAGTTTTCTGTGTTTGGCAGTCGGATCGTTTTGAATCTGTATTTGTATGTTTGCACACGGAGAGCTGTCAGAACATGGTGCTTTTAACATCTTTCACTCTGCAGACGTCATCCTAACAAAGAAATTGTGCCTCATTATGGGGCCTTATAGCAAAAAAAGGGGAAAAAATACCCGACGGTTGAGATAATTTCACCTCTTCTCTATGTGTCCTTTTGTATTGACACAAAACAGAATCAAGCAGATTGTTGCACTATTTTCAAGAAAAGGACACTCGATTCTGAATGAGTTCTGAAGTGTGCTGATTTGTTGTTGAAACAAGTAAAATTATCCTTGCTATTCCCAGCAAATCTATTTGACTTGATTGAGGAAAACAAGAGTTGAGGACTTGGTTGTAGCATAAATAAGCCATTAATGTGGTTGTTTGTGCTGGAATTTGAGACGATGTTTATTGTTAAGTGATTTTCTTTTTATTGTTTGCTTCATGCCTACTGCCTTGCCGATATTCTTATAACTGCACTGAGACCAGGCACAAGGCATCAATCATATCCAAAATGCTTATAGAAATATAAAAGCTTAACTGTCTTATCAATGATAAGATACTTTCTGCACATGCTGGCATATGGAAGATGTTAGATTCAGGACTCACAGGGAGGTCAAAAGTCAATAAAAAAATTTAAAAATGAGGTGACTCATTAGCTCCTTGGCTGACTAACATTACAATAACACATGCCATATGTAAACATTCTTCATTAAAAAAAAACCATTGACTCTATTTATTGGGACTAGTTGGACATTTTTGTCAAAGTGCAGTACTTTCATGCGACCTTGAATAATGCAAAACTTGTATAGTTCAGTTTGTTTTGTGAGATGTTTCACAAAAACATAATTCAACACATCATGTATGGATCCAATATCTGATTGCATTTCCAGTTCAAAAAATTTCACTTTGCTGAGCAATTCTTATCTTTGAAAATAATGTCTGTGTCAAACGTTAACATTTGTTACTCTCCCTGAGAAATACAGCAACTAGTAGTAAGTATGTCTGTGAAGGTTCTCAGTCATCCAGGTCATCGTAGTCTAAGGAGCTTGGAAAAAAGCAGCTTGAAGACGTTTCACCTCTCATCCAAGAAGGTTCTTCAGTTTTAAGGTCAAATGGTGGAGAGTCCCAGATTTAAACCCTATGGGAGTGTTCCCCCCAAAAGGGACGATGGACAGGGGGTCCATCAGCCAAGGTTTCGGGTGAAGTCATTGTGAAACGTAGCCCCACCTTATCATGTGATTTCCTGAGGTCACCATTGTTCATATTTTGGACAGAGAGGACAGATGGTGTGAAAGAGGAGTGAAAGAAGCCATTTATGTCCACTGTGAGCGACCATCTTTGGACAGAGCCGGTGGCTTATGACGCCAACTTTCTTCCATCTATAATCCAGTTTTGAGATGCCTTCCCAGATGCCTTAACGCCCACTCACATCCTGGGCCTTCTGACCTCAGGAAATCACATGATAGGGTGGGGCTAGGAAACCATGGCTGATTGTGACCTACACCTGTTTTCACACCTTGGCTTATGTAAATAGGTAGAGGGTCATTAGGGGGTCGATCATCCCTCTTGGGGGGACACTCCCATAGGGCTTAAATCTGGGACTCTCCAACATTTTACCTTAGAACTGAAGAAGCTTCTCGGATGAGAGGTGAAACGTCTTCAAGCAACTTAAGGAAGTCCAGATGCTTTTCTTTTTCCAAACTCCTTAGATTAGTAGTAAGTAAGTAAAATTTATTTCTATAGCACTTTTTAAGACAGGAATCTGTTACAAAGTGCTTTACACAGTGCTTTACACAAAAACAAGAACATTACCCAAATGCCTGTCTAAATAGATGTGTTTTCAGCTGTTTTTTAAAAGAAGCCACAGAGTCGATGGTGCGTAGAGGAGGAAGTAAACTGTTCCACAGTATTGGTGCTAGGTTGTGGAAAGCGCAATCCCCCTTTGTTTCCCAACTGTACCTTTAGCTTACCAACTTTTGATGATGTTGGATGAGCTGCAATCACTTGCCACCTAAAAAGATTTTACTCCATTCATGGTAGCTCCTCTTCTGTAGTGCTAGCTTGACACACGCACAACTTCACTGACATTTGCATCATGAACGCATCAAAGCAATAAAAAGAAAAAAACTAATGTCTGGGGGGTGTAATAAGGCTGTGCGATGTCATTATTTTCTTACCGCTGTGCACTAACTCCACGCTGTCACTAGAAGCAATGCCAGGCTGCAGCACATGAAAGATTAACTCATTCAAGAATGACATGCATTAACCTGCTTCAATGCATGTCAGATTGCGATGCTTATTAATTCCCTCAGTACAGTTCTAGCTAGATTATCCAGCCCACATTAACCTCTGCACATACCTGATTAAATTGCTCAAAGTATATCTTCCTATTTTATCTCCAAATACAGTAATCTGACGAACCCCTTTTTCTTGTTTATTGGCTGTTTTCTTTGTTGGTGCAGCTGACCATTCGCTAATTCCTAGGTATCCCTAAGTATCTACAATTTACTAGAACCCTTTGTTTTTCTGACACAGTGAGAAAGTAAGCTTTTTCTTACAACGCTCCCAACATTTGTACATTTTCAAAGGAGCCTTATTACTTTAGCTTCAAGATATGTGAGGGGTGCTATTGATTATTTCCTGTCACTGCGCGCCTTCTCGATATCAAACTGATTTGAACCTAAATGAAGGGAAGGGATCCGAGAGAGAGATGAAAGAGGCAAAATAACATATTCGGGGAAAACGAGCGCAAAGCAAACCCGTCTATGACAGAGAAAAGTACAGTTAGTGACATCATGACAGGAAATGAAGGTCAGTTACACAAAAATAGCTGCTAGAAAAGTCCTTCAAAGAGCTGCTTTTTACTTTGACGCTGTAAGTACATTCATTCAGAGCCAGAACTTTTTCACTTTGACTTGAGTGAAGAAGTTGAATCCGTCCTTCAACTTTTACCGGAGTATTTTTTCTCTGTGTGAAGCATGTGTGTACATTTCCCACCTCTGATTGTAGTTTTAATGATTTTTTTATTACTTCCAGAAGGGTTGTTTCAAACCAAGAACCTTTTTAAAGGGCTGTTGCAGTGATATCATGCTAAACCTTTAAACCATGTCTCATCTACCAGCCAATAACAAAACTTGTGAATTTCTCATGAATACAGTAGGTTAAATCGAGCCAGTCCCTAAATTTTCGTGAATGTCTTTAGTGAGTTTCTTGTTACTGTGATCATTTTTCATTAAAGTTGAGATTCAGGTTAATTTTGTTTAACCGTCTTTGTTGGTTATTTGTGCCTACGCAGTTTGATCACTTACTAAAAGTCCTTGTAGGCAGAGGAATATTTGCCTGGCTGCCTGTGTGTATGTTTGTGTGACCTGCATGTTTTGACAAGCTCCCAAAATCCCTCAAGATGGCTCCTTCACCTCGAGGTTGAAGCCATGTGAAATTGCCAAACACTCCCCAAAGATTCCCCCCGGGTGGTGTTAAAAGCCTTTAGTACAGTAGTCACTATTTCCTGTTCACTTCCCTTTGCCTTTCGGATTTTATGCCATGCTACTTTGCAAGCACCCTGTTAACAATGTAAGTGCAGTGTGTGTGGGGGGGAAAAAAGAAGTAATCCATGATTCATGTGACATGCTCTGTGCCCTTGACATGCATCAGGTTTCAGGGCTTGCTTAGAGCATCTTATCAGGAGGAGGCGAGCAGGGACCAGCCCCCAACGGCACGCTTTTCAGCACTTATCGCGGTGCTCACTCTGTGCCAAAAGCAAATCACACGGTGCTGGAGAGGCATCCTTCCAGACAGAAATCTATATTTATTTAAAATAAAAAAGGTGGAACAGTTGATTTGTTCTTTCAAACTTTAGCAAAGTCAGTTTTCTCATCTAGGCCAACGAGTGTGTGCAAAATAGGCCAGAGGCCATGCTTTCTCACTATATCAAACCTGTAGAGTATGACTGCACTGTATAAATGATCTTGGCCTACACTGTCAGTACCAAAGTCATGCATCAGCTCGGTGTTTAAACCCCATGGTATAGCCTTCATCTTCTAACTCACTTTATGAGTTAGATCTTTGACAGTTTGTCTCCTGCTCATCCTTTTATTTACTTCTCCTTCCTCACTCACACCTTTTCTTCTGGCCTTCAAATTTATTCTCCTCTACTCACTTTTTTTTCTCTTATTTACCTTCTCTCCTCCGCTTGTCCTCTGTGATCTCCAGTCCAACCCCATATCACCCAGCTGAAAAACGTGACAGCCGTAGAGGGCAGCGCTGCCATGATCTCCTGTGTGGCTGAGGGCGAGCCTCTGCCTGACATTTCCTGGAGAAGAGCCAGCGACGGTCAGACCTTCGTGGACGGAGACAAGGTAGAAGCTGCCAGAAAGCCCATCTGGCTGTGTGTGTGTGTTTGTGTTCATCATCGTACAGCATAGGCTGGAATTACAGCATGAGTGTCGTGCCCAAAGGATATGACTTAGGTAGGAAGGATTTATGGGAAATTTACTGGGGTTGCATACCAAATGCATTTACAGCCATATGCCAAAACATTAAAACACCTGCCTAATACTGTGCAAGTCCCCTTAGTGCTGCTTAAAAGGCTCATGTGATGTCAGGGGTGTCTGGCACCTCTTGGTTTTGTGGGTGTTTAGGTAAGGCCTATGCAGGGGTGTCAAACATAAGGCCCAGGGCCCAGAATAAGCCCGGCAAAGACTCCAATCTGGCCGACTGGAAGGCTTTGGAAAATGTGAAGAAGTGCACAGATTTTTAACTTCTAACTGTATTTTCATAAGCTTTGCCTATTGATACAGACACTGTCATTCATACTACACGAAAGTAGTTCAGTAATAGATAAACCACTAAATGACAGAAATATCTGGGCAGTTTTACCGGTTAAAGTGGATGAGTTTGACATCCCTGGCCTATGTGTTTCAAGTCTGTTAAGGTGAATCCTGTGGAAGGTTCATCCATGTGAGTCTTTTGTCTAGTTTTCTGTGTTTGTTGTGTTATTGGAATGAGGAGGGAAAAACACCCTTAGGTTTTCAGCTCAGGGTCTACCTCGATGGTCTGCTGAGAGACCACAGTCATCGGGGAGTGTCACTGCTATTGTTGGTAACTTCCACATGAATGCCAGGTCCAAAGGTTTCCCATCAGATCATTATTTTAATAAAAACTGATCTTATTCGATTCTTATGTCACATGCCTGAGTTTATTGTCATGACTGATCACTCTACATTACAGATGAGACACAGATTTGCCAATTTTCATATGTATATGGATGGGAGCTACTTAAATTGTATTTTGATTATAATCACAGGTACAAAACCGGACTTAAAAGACTCCAATCATTAGAGAGTCCACCACAGATTGTGTGTCCTGGGCCAAATAAAACAGTGCACGTACCGGTAATGCACAGAGGTGTGAAGACAGAGGCGCTGCTGGTTTTATAGAAGCATCGCTTCATTCAATTCCATTATAGCTTTGTTTCGAAGAAGTCACATTTTGTCTCTCATTGTGGCACGGCAGATGGCTCTACCAGTGAGCCTCGGGCGCTGTTGCTATGGGAGAAAGCCAGTCAGTGGTGTGAATCAAAACACTGCAGTCGCTGTGCAGCAAAACGCAGCACCACACTTCACTGAGTTCACCCACGACCGAAGAAGAAAATGAGGAGCAGAAATGAACGTGCCATTTGAATCCGCAAACCTTTATTCATGGCTGTGTGTTCTTGTGGTTTGAAATGCATCTTTGGCTATGACATGACTACAATTTCTCTCTAGTGAGAGCCTTGGATTTGCCAAATGTCAACTCTAAGGAGTTTCACTAATGAGGTTTTTTTTTTTTTTTTATGAAGGAAAGGTGTCCTAAAATTCTCCGTCAAATCCCACAAGGTCACGGAGTCGCTTAACTGGCGCTACAACTTAAAAAGCTGTTTGAGAAGGTTTTCGCGCGACAGAGAAAATACCAGCGTTCGTTGTCATGGTGACCATTAAAATGTCACTTTATTTTTTATATATATGAAGAAAAACCGAGTCTTGGTTCTTATTGCCGCGGACTACAAAAAAGCAACAGCAGACAGTAACGGCTAATTACTCGTATATGTCGCACCGTTAAAATTAAAGCATTCCCATCTGCCTTACATGAAACGTTGCAATTACAGCCATTCATTGCTGCCACTGCTGTACATTACAGGGTGATTGATCCGGATCTTTTCCTTTTGACAAGATTTTATTTTCACGCTCTGTGAAGCCTCAAAGAGAGCGACCCTCAAACAACAAATGCACATTCACCTTGTACTCACATTATTATCTCAAGGGAAATCAGTAAATACTTTTATTTTGGTTGCCCCGAGCGCAAAGAAGAAGCCAGGACCTTGAAGTTTTCAGGGCAAATCTGTCAGTTTGTACTTTCTCTCTGTCTTCAGTACCTCCCTCAGACTCGCTGACATTATATTCAATCCAGTTTAACTGAAGCGACGCAAAGCTTCTATTTTTACTTGTTTCTCCCAGCATCCATTATTCACTTTCTCCATAATAACAGCCACACAAGTGAAAAACTGAAAGAAGCCTTTTCTTGAAATAGTAATTATTTCTGAATGGCAAGCTATCAATGTCAAAACCATACTCGCTTCCATGACAGGGGGTAAGAAGCAGCTCAAAAAGAGGAAGAAAAAACCCCAAAAAACAAAGATGGCAGCCGTTCCTTTTGCTGGGGAAAAAGGTCATCGCGGAGATAAATGAGTGTGTGCATTGGCTCGAATCGCTCGGGTTGATAAATCACAGCCGAAAATGAGAGTAAGTGCTTCTCTTCCCACAGCAAATGCAATTATGGAAATGCGCAGTGCAAACCAACACACCTAAACATACGCAAAGACAAACATGAGTCGTGCGGCGCGAGGCGTGATGGATGGCAGCAGTCATTTGGGTTTAAAGCAGGATGTTCCTCTCTCAATTTGCTCTCCAATCTGCATATCCAGCCGGCACACACGTGTCTCCGGTTTAGAGTTGTTAAGTCCTACATGTAATTTTACGTACTACATAGTGTTGCTTCCGTCCTTTTCATTCTTTGTCAGACTAACACCCTGACCCAGGGTATGAGCACATAATGGGATGCAGTTCCTGGAATTTAATTATGAATCGAGGCAGAGCATTCTGTGACACCTCGGGTATTGTTTTGCTTCTGATCAAAGTTACTGTCTGCTGTTGTAGTCATTCAGAATATCCAAGGCTAGAGAGCAAGTGTCATTAACTCTGTGCTTTTGCGTAGATGACTTCTGAAAAGATTTGCTGTAATTCAACTGTCGATTTCACAGCTAAACCTTGAAATAAGAAGACTCCAACCAATTGTTTCCTGACTTCTCTGTGCCGAAAGATTGCAGATATTCTAAGCGGTCACACCATTGTGATTAATAACCTGGTGAGTAAACCCAGGTTTTTGAAATGTAAAAAAGAAAGCAGACAGGTATGAAGCTGCAGTTTTCTCACAAGAAGTGCAAACCACATAATGAGGCACGTGTAACAAAGACTGAAAGTAACACAGTTGCTGAAGAAAAACAAAAGCTGTCTAGTTTGACAGGCTTACCAAAGTAACTGCCCCAGTCATTAAGGGGGCAGTGAGTACACCACACTGCAATTAGAGCTGTATGAAATCCATGTGTGTTAGCGTGTAATAAATGCATGTAGCCATTTTGACCTCACCTAGTGGTGTGGTGGTTAGCACCACTGCCCCAGAACAAGCCAGTCCTGAGTTTAAATCCATCAGCTGGCCGGGGCCTTTCTGTGTGGGGCCCGTGTCTGAGTCCAAAGATATTCTAAATTGGGCGTAGGTTTGTAAATACTTGTCTGTTTCTCTATGTTAGCCCTGCAACAAATTGGTGACCTATCTAGGGTGTCCACTGCTCTTGCCCTGTGACACCTGGGAGTAGTTCCAGCCCTACTCTAACCCCAAATTGGATAAGTGGAAGAAAATGGATGGATGGACTCTTGCAGAAAGAATGCAAGTTTAAAGCACTTCCTCAGTGGCTTCACTCTTCAAACGATGCTCATTGTTTATACTCACTTCAATTCAATGTTATTTTTATAGTGATTGTCCCGACAGTAGTCATCTCCGGGCACATTTTATTAACTTTATGGATGTGAAAGACACAATATAGCCTTATTCTTTCAGCAATCTTTGAAGAAAATAAAAAAAGTATAAAAGTATAGTACTGCGCTAAAGTCTTGAACGACCGCCCATTTCATTATATTTTGTTTCGAAGGAGCCAGACATTCTTGTTTTTGGTGGGGTTTTTGAGTGTTTTTCTTTCTTTTTTTTGAAGGGGTCTTGAACACTAGTTCTCTTAGGCTTTTCGATGGCCTTTCAAAGGTTTAGACATTTGCTGCTTTTTCAGGCCTTTTTAGTCCACTCCTTATACCTGGAAAAATTTTTTAGGCCTAAGCCACTTAACACCAGCCTACGAATCATTCAAACACACACAGGCACTTAGCTCATGGATCAAACCAGTCTCATGCCTGCACATAATAGACAAGATAAAAAAAATGAAATTGTATCTTCGTTATAATCAGCCTGTCATATAATGGAAAATACTAAAAATGTGATTTCCAAAGAGCTATTAGCCAAAAACATAGCATAGTTTGCAGTGTGTCCTTAAAATACTGGATATGTGGAAGAAAAACAAAGTCCCAGGCAGTCATGGTTTGGGCCTCCATTTCACCAGTGGTGTTGGAAATCTTGTCAAAATTAATGGAATTATAAGCAGAGAATCCACCATAATCCACCATATAATGCCATCTAGAAAGTGTCTGGAAAACAGCTTTACTTTTCAGCATGACAATGGTCCCAAACACACCACAAATGCTGTAAAAACATACCTGGATAGAAGAACACACAGTGGAACACAATCAGTCATGGATTGGCCTCCTCAGATCCTCAACCTCAACATTACTGAAGCAGTGTGGGATCATCTTGACAGAGAACAGAACAAAAGGCAGAAACATCCAAAGAAGAGCTTTGAATGTCCTTCAAGAAGCCTGGAGAATGATTCCTGAAGACTACTTAAAGACATGACAAGAAAGCTTTCCTAAAGCTGCGTACACAGTGGAGATGACGTGGTGACCCGAGACTGTAGAAAGTAGGTCGCACTTGACATAAAATTTTCTTAACTCCCGAGTGAGCGACTGAAGCGTCTACCAGTGAGAATAATGAATACTGTTGATTAACATATGACCTTGTAGTAATTATATTGGTAGGTTAGCTTAGCAACTGATTTCTGGAACATCTGTAAGCATCCGTGTGTCAGTTTCAAAGCGATGTGTGATGAATGAATTTCAACTTTAAAGAGTCTAGGCTGTGTTGAAGAATAAAGACAGTCACACCAAATGTTGACTTTTAAGATTGTTAGACTTGTACAAACTCTGTTTTTGTCTCATATACTGTAATTCCATATATTTTCCCCAATGTTTCAATAAATCCATGCACCTCTTTCCAATTTTTACAAGCAAAATATGAAGAAATAAAGGGTGGCTCAAGACTTTTTAGCAATACGGTAGAATTCCTCCAGCATGCCTTCTTTCAAATCTTGCAGGGTCAACAGGCAGAAGCCCTTAGTGCCAATGAGTCTGTGTCTCAAACCTGTATTGCTGTAATAGGCCCTAAAGAACAATGAAGTTGCTCTGAAATTGGTGGCATCAAGCACAAACGCTCCACCCTTTCAGAGACATTTTCCCTCACTGACGCATGTCGGAGAAAGCCAAAAGGTTTTGGTCTCTAAAAACTAAAAAGCCCCTTACTCTCTTCAAGGAATTTCGAAGCTATTTTCCAAGACAATTGATCAGTCAGTTAACTTGTTATCTCAAAGATAACTTCTCCAGTCTCTCAAGTTACAGAGGCACTGTGCTCAGAAAGAAATGAACCACTGTTGGCCAGTAAGACATCAGGGTTAAGCCTGAAGTCTCTTGCCTGACAGTCAGGCCCTCAGTCACTGCAACAGTCAAAAATAGATAATAGCAGTGTCTAGCAAAACATTTCCTGTCGCATCCCATGTGAAACCCCTCGTTGGCCTCCATTTCCTTCAACCAAGAATCCATTATTAAATGTCATTTTGTTGTTGTCTTGAGGTTGAGGTGATGCAGTAATCATTATAGTTGTGCAAATATGAAGACCCCCATGTTCAGCCCCAGCACGCAACTGTTAGAATTAGCTGCACTTGCCAGAATTAGACTAGCTGTGTTTCCAGCCTCGCTGACATTTACAGCTGACATTTTTAATATCTGAAAACTCTCCAACAATTGGACTGAAATAACACTGGAACAGGCTCCAGAATTCCATTTGAGAGATTGCATTTCAGATATAACTTCATGTGTTTGATGTGGCACATCACATGCCTGGTTTTTATTGTGAAATTATGGATCAGATATGGACAGGATTTCATATGTGTCTGCCCCTTTTATGCCTGCTCATGCCTACCCGTTTGTCTGCTAGTCATCTCCCCCGTCCTTTTAAACTCCCTTCTTTCTTTTTCCTTATAATATATGTCTTTATGTTGTTTGCTGCTCGTGTGCGCAGAGTACCTGCAGTGAGTGTGCCGTTGCAGTAACACGTATGTGCAGTTCATGGGCGTGCATGTCGCTGCTGTGTTTGCTTCTGGCCGCTCGCCTCGCCGTCCGACTGAGCTGCATATCAAACAGGCTGTGCTTTGGGGGCTGAGTTCGTCTCTAGACACAGACCCTGTCAGTTGGCAGAGATGGGGGGGGTGGATGGATTGCGGGGAGGCGGCGGGGTTAGCGAGTAATTTCCTGACTCAGAAGCTCTCTCCTCGAAGATTTCCTCTCCTTCCCCCTCAGCATTCCTATTCAACACACACACTCTCAATCCCATTGACCTCAGCTGGCGAGGCAAACAAGCAAAGTCTGCAGTGGCAGCACAAAGAGACCAGATCCGAGCCTTTAAATGCCGCTTCACCTCATTGGTTGATAGTATTGCGATGATAAGAGCAAAGATAAGCCATTCTAAACAGGATAATGCCCAAGCAGTCTGCGAGCGACAACATAAAGAGTGTGTGATTCAGAAGAGGGGGCTTCAGGGCCGAGGCTTATGGGGCTTAGACACATAATGAGTATTACCTGAGGTGGGGAGATGGGGTGGGGGGGGTGACAGGAGGGCAGTAGAAGGGGCAGGATGTGCATTGATTTACTGGGGAAATCTATAAAGGTGTGCAGAAGGTACACACAAATACACACTCAGTATGCAAACATGCAAGTAGATTGGAATATAGAAAAATGTAAATGGGCATATGCAGGAGTCCTGCAAGATTTTAGCAATGCAGACATAAAACAGAAGAAGGGTGATGGCCTCAGAAAAAGGAACATATTTAAAATAAACCTCCCTTTTCCTAGTTTCTATGGCTACAAATGTAATATACGGGTGGTGAGGCAGAGTACTAAAGCGCAGCTAGACCTGTAAGACATATAGATCAACAAAGTCCACATGAAGAAGAGGTTTTGGTGGATGAAAGGCTCAAACTCAAGCTCGCCCATGAGGGGTTTGTGTGCTATGTTAAACTAAAGCTATATGTGGAAGTATTATGTTTAGGCTTATTATTTCTTATGTGACCGTCCGGGGGGCTGTACAAATAATTTTGCCAAAAAATCACATGATGAAACAGTAATGCAATTTACGTGTGGCTATGTGTGCAGGGCAAAAAAGTATATTTTTTTCTCATTTGAAAAAGTGCTGTAAGTAGAAATGGCGGGCCATCTCATCACAGAAGTTGTCAAATATTATTGTGTCCTATTAGAAAAATTCTGTCTACGCTCAGCTGTCATTTACTGTAGATATAGCCTGGGGCTATGGCTCACCTTCTCCTAGAAATTACTTTAGCATTACGTATGAACTTGAAGTGTGCTTTTTACATATATGTGTGATATGCATTCAGATCCCTGTGTTTTTTGAGAATAACACTTTTTAAAAAGTTTTGTCTATTTGTCAGTTTTGTACACCATCACGTTGGGTCTTACATCAAATCGAGAAGAAGGTCAGACTTTCAGCTTTAATTCACAAGGAGTAAAACTGTTTATGTGTTACAGACATTTTTATACACAATCCAAATCCATTTTAAGAGGCTCAGCGGTAACTGAACAGTTGACTAACTTGTACCAGCTCAGCAGGACCAAAAGGCTTGGAAGACCACAGAAGACCAGGGACGATCAATGATCCATACGCCTGAGGATGTAGGTGCATCATTGTCAAAGTCTACAATTAGAATTCAGAGCTTATTCTCTCTGCTCAGATTCAGCCAAATGCTGCAAAACGAATTGGACAGAGATTCACTGTGCAAATGGATAATGAGTCAAAGCAAACTGCAAAAGCAACCCAAGAGATTCTCAAGGCAAAGAGTAACTCAAGCCAAGTCAGTCCCCTGATCTCGCCCCAACAGAGCATGCTTTTACTGAGAACCACACTGAAGGGAGAGGGACCCACAAACAAGCAGCAACTAAAGGAGACTTCCTGGAAGAGTATCTCAGTTGATGAAATGTAGTATTCGGTGATGTCCATGGGTTATAGACTTTAGGCAGTCATTATCTACAAAGGAGTTCAAAGTATTAAAGTATTAGTAATCGTCAAAGGTTGTTCCACAGTTGTTCACTGGTAACGCTGAAGACATGTACTGTTAGAAAAATAAGACTGGTGAGTTTCACATGGTTGCCAGTAGGTGGAATAAAAACAGCAGTGGCTGCAGTGACTCCTGACATCCTCGCTGTGCATCCAGAGGGGGAACATCGTAAGCTTGTTTGTAAAACTCTTGTTTGTAAAAGTGTAATTGTACAAAATCTTGTGGACTTAAATGTATAAACGGACTAATCAGAAATTAAACTGCTGTAGTTAAGCTAATAATGTTCTATTTTTTTAGCCAGACATTTTAAAACTTCCCCTTAAATGTGTCCCTGATCACAATCATCTATATGATCGCTCTGTTGTGCTGCTGCAAGTAAGTAAGATTACGTCGGTCAATATCAGAATGTGTTGCATATATAGCCTTAATTTGTGTGGACTGAGCTGTGGCTGAGTACCTGAAGATAACTAACTGAAAACACAGACTGTCAAAACACAGAACGTCATAGTTCTGTATGGCCACAGGATTATTTTTTTTTATCTCCAGTTATCGCTACAAAACCCTGCAAAGCACTGTGGCATAAACATCTACTAAACAGATTTAATAGAAACACGATTTGACTTTCAGCCTCAGATTTCCCGTTCCTTTTTTTCACAAATTCTAATAATTCCTTTATTAGTAACACATCTTCAACACTAACTGGAACCCTGTTTTAAATCAAGCCTGGAGCCAAAAACCATCTCTTCTAGTTTTTACTCTTAATTGACTAATTAGTTGGCAATGATGCGTGAAAGTTTGGAGTGGTATCATGACTGATCGGGACTTTGGGTTGGTTAACATTCATCTCAATCCCAAGCTTCTTTAAATGTGTCAGTGCATTTGTTGACCAGTCTTTCACCCCTCAGACATGTCCCTGATCATGATCCCTTTGTTGTCTTGCTACAAGCAGCTACACAACCCATAGCATTGCTGATTATGTGGGTCTATTTCAGTGTGCCATTTCAGTGTTACTTAGCAGTGATAGCTCAATCATGATCTGCTGCTGCCTTTAATAGCTGTGTCTTTTTTGTGCACGGAGGCTTCAAGAGGCTGGGAGAGATCGCTATCATAATGTGTCATATGTGGTGTGGCGGGTACTTGCATTAAAAATACCCTCCAGCACACCAAGCCTCTATGAATAATAAGAGCTCAACTAAAGCTGTGTTTCCTATTCATGGCGATACCTTATGTGCAAATAAATGTCAGCAAACTTCATGACATGAAGTAGCAATAATGAATCAAACTTGTGTTTCCTGTGCAAGTGTTAACGTTGCAATGATATATCATTTCACATAACACAAAGATATAGAGTCTTTCTCCGCGTCAACAGGAGATAAATTATCTTCGAAATCAGCCGAAACGGAGATGGAAGGTAACAATGTTTGAAACGGTTCTTCTGCCTATTGTCTGTGACCTTCAAATCCTCTGCTGCGGGTCTCTATTGTGTCAACTCTGTGTCCATAGGCAGCATCACTGAAAAGTAGTTTCTCTGGGGTCATGGAGGTTATCTGATGGCAACAGTCTGAAGGCTTATGGCCGTATCATGTCTGCAGCGGGGATGCTCCTGAGGTGTTTTTCCTCATTACGGGGGAATGTCGATTACTGGAATGATAGCCTCGTCTGCCGTAATTGACCCGTTGCTTCAAATTGATACCATCTGTCTTCATACAGATGTAATGACCTTGTAATAAATCGACAGTTTATTGCATTAACCCTGACTCTTTGTGACAAGTGACGATTGCCTGCAAAGGGAGGGGTCAAAATGGATCAAGGGGCTGCCACTCGGTGGCAAGAACAAAGTTGGACCAACAACTTTCTCTAAATTAGTTGGCGACAGACCCGAAGCCTTCCTGGATTCTGCTTTGTCATTTCTCCAGTTTTACATAACCATGAATGAAAAATAGTATCATATTCATGGTTGGACCTATTATCTTCTCCAGATTCAGCATCCCCGTTCTGTCTGGAAGTTTCAAACAAAGCTCACAGCTAGAAGCTGACCTTCATTTCTGGCTTCATTCCATCACCTGAGTTTCAACTCGCTAAGAGAGACTCTATATGTTTCAAATTGTATTTTAAAAATGCACATTATTCAGCGTTATTGTAAAGCTACAAGTGCTGGCAGAATGGCTAATTTTCAACTTTTTCCCCCTGGCCAGATTAGACCGAGCCAATAAAAACAATAAAACATTAAAGAACAACATCTAAAACCATTACAGCAGGAAGCAAATGACCGTCTCTCTGACCCTGTAGGATTGTCCACAGGCTCTCTGTGCATGCAAGGATACATCTAGTACCGCTTACTTTTTTATTACGTACACTGATGGATGCAGAAGCACTCAGGAGAACAGAGTCTTGATTACATTTTCTGATGACACTGCAGCGTTGACTCTTTTGAGTTTTTCTTTTATCAGCTGGGTTCACAGCCTCGCAACAGTCTGAACAGCATTGTTAAAATCTGCTCTAAGATCATCAGAGTGAAACAAAGAGATCTGGATTCTTTTTGCAACCAACAAATCCCTCAGAAAGCGGCACATATTTTGCCTCTTTGCGAATATTTTCTTTATCAAGGCTGTTTGTTAAAACTAACTGATATTCTGAAGCATCTTCTGTATTTTAACGGCGTAATGCTGTTTTCTTTTAAGTCTGGTCAGTAAATAAATATTTATGGGATTTTTAAAAAGTTGACTTTATTAGGCTTGAATTCTTGTTTGCATTTATATTTTTTTCGTATGCTCATTTCTGTTTATTTTTTATGTGCTGCCTCAAACTAATTCAAACCACTAAATTAGTGCCGATGACTATAATTGATGTAAGTTTTAATTTTTATTTTAACTAATTAATATTAAGGTATACTTGTTTACCACATATTGTGACATATAGTTTATGCATTCTTGTTTAAATTGTGAATCTATGCTGTATTTTTCTAAATACAGAAAAGAGCCAGTCTTATAGACTCTCATAGACTCATATCATTATTCATCTTTAATCATCCCAACAGTGTATAGTAGTGAGGTGGTTAATATTTCATATTGGTTTCATATCCATGTTTGGTTCCTATTGGTGTGTGATTTGGTGTAGCGAGCAACAGGTCGCCATGTAGCTTTGGAGGTGGACTTGATGTTGTTCAGATGTTGATATAAACAGCTTTCATGTAACCGTGTGATGTATGGGTCAAAACAAAAAAATGTGTTCTCTCGATCATGTAAGAGATGTGTGCAAATAGTCTTAATTGACCATTTGTAATTATATTTTATATTTATATTTTTTCTGAGTTTATTTATTATAAACTTTATCATGAAATGAAGTACATTTAACTTTAAATTAAGCTATTGTGGTATACAGTTGAGTAAATTCTGACTGATATAAGTTTTTCAATACCGATACTTATATTTGCTGATTTAAAATTCCAATATTGTGATACTCAAGGATATTTTCTTCTTCCAGATACATGAAACATAAATAACATTTCCCTAACATTTGCTATGTGTATTTAATTTGTGTACTTGTTTGCCATTATTTGTTCACCCAAGTCTAGACACATTCTTGTTCCGACACACCTGAATCAAATAAATGGCTTGTTATCAGGCCTTTGCCAAACTTGATGGCATGCTGAAGAGGTAATCCAACCATTTGATTCAGCTGTGTTGCAGTAGGAAGGCATCCAAAAGCTGCAGGACAGTAGCTCTCGAGGACTGGAGTTGGACACCCCTGGTTTACAGCCTTTCAAACACGTTTCCATCAGAAAAGTTGTCCAGAGTGCCCTCTGGTGGACAAACTATGCAGTCTCGATACTCATAACAGTTGAAAGGTGTTTCTACTGTTTCTTTTACTTTTTTACATTTTTTTTTCCAAGTTTTACTGTGTTGAATAAAATTAAATATTTCTTGACTATGAGTATAGCATATTAAGGACCTTGTACATATTTAAGTCAAGGATTAACTTGTAGTTTAGTGGGTAGTATATTGAAGTGGTGGCAGTTTTCCAGTTAACGTCCAATAACTTGAGACCCAGTGTGTGTCTCCAGTACAGGTTTTAGTGTTGTCAGTAAGAAGAGACCAAGTAGGCAATCCGTGTCTTGTTTGGGAAAAAGTCAGAGAGTGAAAATAAGTTTTAAGCTTCACAACATGCACAAAGACGACCCGCTGTATTTTTCCTTTGGGGCGTTTGGTTTTATTTCCATTCTCTGTTTTGCTTGAATTGAACTCTCTTTTGACACGCCTGTCACTCCCAAACAGAAGGTTTGAGCAGCATGTGGTTATGATTTCTGTGATCTCAGCCAGACTTGTGTGTCTGAAATGACCACATAAAAAGATATCCTGCTTTATGACATTATACAGATCCAAGAGTAGAAAAAAAACTGTCTGAAATGAAGCATTTAGAGCAGTCTGAAGCTTAAGCTATAGGCTTATTGGGATTACTAGTACATATGCTGACTTTACTACTTGAAACTTCTGCCATTTAAGCTGTCTGTTACATTTGGATTTGAGTTAAAAATTATTGTTGTGTTTGTGTCCTCAGAGCCAGGATGGGAGGTTTGAAGTTCGTGGGCGTCACGGCAAGTCGGTGCTGACCATCAGCGGCGTGAGGCTCTCCGACTTGGGTCGATTTGACTGTGAGGCGCTCAGCAGGATCGGAGGTCATCAGAAGAGCATGTTCCTGGACATTGAATGTAAGCGCGCCCATTAAACGCCATGCACGCACTTTTTGTTAGAGTGCACATGCAGTCCACAGCAGGCTTCCAAGAACTGGAGATATTCAAACAACAAGTTGTCTAACATTGCCTGTGGGTAAAATGCAGAGGAGTGTTGTTTTTGCAGAGCCCTGGTCACCTGTTACAGCCTCTTACAAGCTTCTCCTTTCTGCCTTTCTATCGGCTCTTTGCGGTCCTTGCTGTGGAAATGGGACACATAAACACATTTAAGCAGAGTTCAAAAGTTCACTCATGCTCAGTTCTAATAATTCTTTTTGTAGTCTGGCTATTCCATTTTTTTTTTTCCTCTCTGAAATGCATTATTTCATTATAAACAAGTCACCCACCACGCACACTGCCTCCAGAAGGGTTAATTAGTGAGAGGATATCATGCATCGCCTTTCTTTTTTTCTCCTGCTGACAGCTCTGCTACTTCCCAACGAGTGCGTCCATTCCTCAGTGCTGGTTGTTTGGGGTTATTTGGGGCGGGCTCTCCCCCTGCTTAATGAGCTCTGAAGCAAAGATCTCCATTTTGGCCTCAGAATGATTAGGTTCATTAGTAGCGAGGCTCAGTGGAGTTTTTTTTTTTTTTTCCTTTTTCTTTGGGTAGCAATTGATTCCACCTTGAAGCTCAGAGGAACAACAAAGAGCTAGGCCAGGCAAACAAATATATCCAAAGAGACAGTGAGGGAAAAATGAAGACCATATCTGCGTTGTCACATGCAAACCAATTTTCTCCTCTTCAGGCTGAGGTGACTTTTTGAGTTCACAGATTCCCCTCAAAATTTTGTTTTGCACAGTTCCTGAAAAGTTGACATTTTAGGAAAAACTTGTAGCAAAAAAACAATCTCAAATTCATGCACCCACTCTCTAACCGTGAAGCAAAGTTGCTGTCATTACACTGCAAACTTGTTTTGCTGGAGCCACAGCTGACAACTCGCTCCCGCGCTCTGCACAGAGACACAGGCTGTGAGTCTGAGTGTGGAGGGGCTGAGCCAGCCGTTGCCACCGAACTAATGAACTCATTTACTAAGTCACTGCAGGCTGCAGGGGGATAACACGTCCTCGGCTGTGACAGAGAGCCAGGCATCAATCTCTTTAATGGAATCCTGCAAGCGAGCATAAAACAACCATAATGCCTCTCCGACTGAGCGGGGCCGACCGGGCCGAAAGAAATCCGCACAACAGCTCGCCGCCGCAGTCGTCCATTACTGCCCTTTCTATTTGCCGGCGCCAATGAGCTTCTGTTTGCATTCTTTATTCCTATTCTTTGTGGACATGATCGCAATGGAGACCCCCACCCATAGCGTGAGGTAGCTTCAATTAAGTTTTTCTTTTTTTACACTGCCGAAGGAGTTGAGGAAGCAGCAATTAAATGCTTTTCCCCCGTCTCCTCTTTAAGGTGAAGCCTCAGCAAGTTATTTATTTATTTATTTATTTTTTTAGATCTTTGATCATCCAGCACAGCTCCACCTTTGATTTGAGTGTTTAATTGGCTGCCACAAATTCCAGACACACCAGCAATTACTCTTTTAGCAATTCAGGTCTCCTTTTAGTTTAAAAAAAAGCTCCTTTTCCATGTAAACGAGGTGGGTGCAAGACGTGACGTTACTCTGTTTTGTTTAGATATACCAAAGTTCCTGACCAACCACACCGTTTATTATTCATGGGAGGGGAATCCGGTGAACATCAGCTGCGACGTGATGTCCAACCCACCTGCCACCATGCTGTGGAGGCGAGAGCGCTTCACTATCTCCACAGAGGGAACCGCCAACATGAGGGTGCACAGTGCCGAGGGAAAGTCTGTGCTGGAGGTGAGTTCAAGTCCTCCGGTGGCAACCAGGTTAGGGTCACGAGACAAAAAATGTGTTTGAAAGTTTAATAATGAGTCTGTCAGTGTGGTTTATCAAACAGAGGTGCAAAAGAAATTGAGTTTTTTGTAATGAATTGAATTTTCTTCTTTGAGGGAAAAAAACAATTAAATAAACAATAAAAACAACAGTGAAAGACAGACCTGTAGTTTAATCAGTTTAAAAAGAAAAGAAATTCTGATGGATCTTTATGAAGAGTTACTCACACTGATATAGTTTTCAAAAATTTGACAAAATTCAGATTTTGATGTTTCTATTGGCAGCCCAGTTTAATGGAAGTAAGCGAAACCCCAGTGGTGGTCATTGTGAATAGTTTGTCATAAAGGATGCTTTTAACTGAAGAAGTCATGAAAACTAGACACCCATACTCAGTTTTTAAATGATGATTTCATTTATTACAGAAAAAGTTGTTATCCAAATCTACATGGACCTGTGTGAAAAAGTAATCACCCCCCCAAACCTAATAACTGGTTATCTTGTCAGTAAGAACGGCAATCAAGAATTCAAGTCTTTCACAAGGCTGTGGAAGATTTTGATCCTCTCGTTTTTGCAGAATTGTCTTAAATCAGCCCCACTGGAAGGTTTTTTAAGGTCATGCCAAAGCATATCAGTATAATTCTGTTTCAAATCAGTCCTATAAACACCAAAAACACATATTATTCAGTGCATGTTTAGTATATAAAGCACAGTTATATATCGAGCACAGTTGGAGCGAAAGCAGAAAAGTCCAAGTGAAATCTTTAGTTTTAATATGAATTGTGATCGACTGTATTGTTTATCTGCATCCAGGTGACTCCTATGTCCGACAGAGACTTTGGCCGCTACAACTGCACGGCCAGAAACAACATTGGAGTTCGATACCAGGAGTTCATTTTGGCCCAGGCAGGTGAGTCTGCAGAACTGCCACTAATGCGCTAATGAGGCTAGCAACTCAATTTCAAGACCAGAACGTGTGGACGTCTCAGGGACCCTGCACCTTTTCAATAACCGCTCTCCCAGTAACTCCAGCCATTCAACTACTTTGTAACCCTCTACCTCTCTACTAATGGTAATAGCCTTATTTGCAATTCTCAGGAAGATAAATTCCACTACAACTCCCAACCCCTATTCAGCCTCGCCTAATCTCAAATAGTGCTGGCTGATTTACCATACCCCTCGCTATTTAACTGAAGTACTCCCTAATTTACGGTAGCGAGGGCTAATACACAATAGTGCAGTCTAATTATCTTTAGTGCAGATTGAATTGCTCTGGCTAAGGGAGAAAAAAGTAGTGAGCAAAAAGCTGACCAAAAATGTCGTCTTGCAGGAAACAGTAGGTTTTAGAAGAGTTTGTGACCCTTACAATTCAGCACAACACACACTCAGGCACACGCAAGAAAACACACTGTGAACATGTTTGTGTTCTTAACGGATATTTGAGACGTACCTTATGTAGAATACACTGTCTTCAAAGCTCGATCACAAAATGATAGAAGAATCTGAGGGTGGAAGTGTGTTTGTAGTGAGTCAAACTGTTCTGAATTTTGCATTGATGTTTTAAGTGAGAATCACTAATACAACCAAAACAACTTGAGTCACATCAAAAACATATCCAAGGACAAGTGATGCAGTCAAGTGATGTGGCAACTTACCTGAAAATAAAATAAGTTGCTGTATATTAAATTGCTAGAGTCTAGAGTGGGCTAGGTTTAATATGGCAGTGATGTCAGGAAGTTTTTGGAGTCGAGGTTTATTTGTGCAGGAAATATATTCAGAGGTCTTACGCAGAAGCATTTATTGCAGTGAGCTTGATATCAAGGAGAACAAAGATGGCCACATGTGCTAAAACTGCTTATTGCCACCCAGTTCTATAACAATCTTGGAGGCAACAGCAGGAGAACGGATTTATAGTCCAATAATCCAAATATTTAACCCACAGTGAGGTAGTGGTCATGCACAGGGAGACAGGTGGAGCGGCACGCAGGCAAAACACAGTGTCTATATAAACAGACAAAAAAAATATGGAACTGGATTTAAAAAAAAAAAGCAGAACTCAAGCAATTAAACAAACTAGGAATCAACTAAGGCTAAGGTGTTGCACACTGAACATGGGTGACACAAAGGAGGGAAAACTAGCAAAGAAATGAAGTACAACAGAAACCTGACATCGTGGCCATTTCTTAATATATCTATCCTCATCCTGCGCAGAATAGATTCTGTTCCTGTCTGTTCCAGCTAAAAGAAAAGACTAACACAGCTCCTGCACTTTTAATCTACATGAATAGAAATGTTATGTTTTTAATGTCCTATCTTTTCACCTAAAATTAAAGTACACAGGCTCCTCTCAGGCGTTGTATAAGCTGAATTATTACATCTCTCCTAAATAACCCTTGAAAGCTTACCAAATATAGAAAAACAATCTTTTACAATGTCTGTCTTTAGTTTTATTACGGGGGCACTGTGCCATTTATCTTTGATCAAAAATACATTCAGTGTAGTTGGTTATTGCTGTGTAAATGTCAGAGTTAGGTCCATAAATATTTAGACAATTGCCTCTGTACTCTGAGGTCCTCCCATTTGTTTTCACATTAGTCAAATTAATCACGCTAGAAGACTTTTTTTTATCCTTCTGCAGTATCTGCTGTTTGGCAGTGTGCACCCTCCAACACAAGAATTCCCTCCCCCACTACATTGCAGCACAGGTCAGAGCTGGTATGAATGACATGAATGGCTGATCATTCACACACAGCATGAAAACAATGAGCTTTTGTGGAGGTGGGTTGCAAAGCTGCTTGCAAAGCTAGGAGCAAATTCAGTAGCTTGGGTAGTAGGATGTGTAGAAGGGTATCAGCGGGGCCAACAGCTGGTGCTTGCTTCTCATCAGCTGATGGGACTGGAAATCTTAGTCAGTCAATCAGTCAGTCTTTCTGGCTCTTTGTTCTAGACTGAAATATCCCACCAACAATGGGATGTATTGCCTGCATAATGTATAAACATTTTAAATGCTTTATAGTTTGTTTTCTTTTCTTCATTAATAATGTGGCTGGCACATTCGTCAACACTAGCGATGTTTGCAGTGCTAGGTAGGTTGAAGGTTAGTGGGATATAATGGGTAAAACAAAAGAGCTGGAATGAATGTGAGATGCACCTTCGAACACTAAGAACACAGATACGAGAACCGTGTTTAGATCTATGTTTGTAGTTTTGATTCCTCATCAAGTATTTGCTGATTTACTCCTAAATAATAGTTGCATGATGAATGATGTTGATGCATGACAACTGAAAAATAATTTAAAGGTTATATCTGGTGCTTTCAGCCTTACTCAGTCTTTTCCTTTCTCTACACGGTCAGTGCATAAGGCAAAGGAAAAGGTTGTTTTGAATTCATTCCTAAGTTTGTGAAACAGGATTCTCAGTTCCTGACACCATGCAAGTGGATTAGACAAGACTTATTTCATAGCAAAACAACACGCTTGCAAAGGAAAATAACTACATGGAAATTGTCTGCTTGTTTGTGTCATGTCTTTATTTTTTGTGTTTCCAGTCGCGCCATCGAATCCATACTCAGTTCGTCTGTCAGCTGTCTCCCAGCGCCTAGCGACTGTAACATTTATGAAGCCAGACTCTCATGGAGGCGTTCCCATCAACTACTACCTGGTCCAGTACAAGGAGGTGGGCTCACAGGACTGGAGGGATGTCAAGTCACACAGTGTCCAGAGTAAGTGTAAACTTTATTTTTATCCACAGCTTTCACTTTTTTTTTCTTTTTTTCATGCCAGTTACCTTCCCTAAAAATCACTGTAATATACACTGACTGAGTGAAATGGGAGAAACATTTATCCGCTGTTAAGTTTGACCCCATTACATATTGTTATTGTGAAGTCTGCTAAAAGCCCTCTTCAACTCTTTTCCATACCCATTTCCATTTTATGGCTGAGGCAGGTTGAATTTTATCAGATCAACGAAAAAGCATGAATCTATTTACATTCTCAGCTTATTTTATGGAAATCTCAGGATTTTTTACCAGAATATACCAGCAAGTTGAAAACACTATCAAAAACTGATTCTTACTCATATATTCACTATAAGCCTTCTGAGTTTTCTACAGCCTAATGATGTGTAAAATGCTTTCTTATTTTTCAGGTTTCATGTGTTTTTTGCGTTTTTCAGTTTTCTATAAATTTTTTATGGAATAAAAAAAATCCTGATTTGAAAAGGTTATCTGACTGCACTGAAGTCCATCATTAAGTAAACCCAATTCTTACTTAATTTACAACCTAAGTAAAGACTTTCCTAAGAAATTTGTAGTCATCGTTGGTTGTTTCATGTCTTATTTGACAGAACTTGATGATCATTTTGGCAATCACAGTTGTGTCTAGTATAGAACTGATTATGAAGGAGCATCTGCTATACAGCAGATTACTAACATGTTAGCATGCTGTTTTACCGTATTTTTCGGACCATAAGGCGCACGGGATTATAAGGCGCACAGTCAGATAAGTCAAACTTTACTCAACTCATTCCCCTTGCTTCCTCCACTTCCGTACCATTGATTCATTAATGTTGAATTCTCTGGTAGCTGCTCTATAAACACTGGAACAACAGTATATGTTGTTCCAGTGTTTTTCTCATTTTTGCTATGTAACTTTGCACTGTCCATTTTCTGCTGTAACAAAACAAATTTCCCACATGTGAGACTAATAAAGGTTATCTTATTTTACATTAATGACTAACCTCATATTGTGGCTGGATTATCTCAGTTGTTCTCCCCTACTGAAGTTTGGTCCATTTACAGCAATTTTCCATGCGATTGCATTTGTCAAAAAAAAACCATCGGGAACTTTTATCAAGTGGAAAAAAGTTAGCGTTCATTCTCCAGGTTCACTGTGTTATGCTTTGGTATGCTAACATAGCTGTGTCGCTAGCGATCACTAGCACAGCATTATATACCAGCTAGTCCAACTTCAGTAACCCTACAAACTTCACTGTTGTGTAGTTTTCTTCATTCATGTTGGAAGTGATAGCAGAGCTGTACGTTTTATTTTTGCCCAGAAATCTCTCAATCAGAACCTGCTATATCATGTTTAGCTAACTAGCGAGCTAACTTTCTGCTAACTTCCTGCTAACTTCTAACTCCGTTAAATTTAATAAATTCTGTTTTCATGGATGCCTGGATGTATAACCTAATTGTTACACCTGGTAAAGCAGCAACACTGATCATTTTATTAAATGGACCCAGATTACTATGAGCCGCAAGGCTTCTGACTGTGATAGCTATAACGCTCAGACAATCCATCAGGCTTCATAGCTTAGCAAAGTCCTACTAAAACATTTTTTGACAGATTTTTGAGTGCCGTGTACCACATAAAATCGGTTTGAAGTCAGTAAACATAGCCAGAATTCATAGATAAGGCGTACCAGATTATAAGGCGCACTGCCAATTTTTGAGAAAATTAAAGGATTTTAAGTGCGCCTTATAGTGCGGAAAATAGGGTACTTCTAAACAAAGTAACAGGAACCAGGAAGGTGATGAAGTAGAATGGGATTTATAATCCACCTTTCTAGTCTTCACACACTTTACACTAGAGGCCAGAGTTTATTTCAATGCAAGTGCTTTATGTCTAAATCCAACACCTACATATATGTTTTGGAATTACTGTGTCAACGTCTCTCAAGTGCCGTAGATGTAGAATAAATAGAGTGGCACGATATTCTCTCCCCTCAGAGAACCTGGGTTACAATGTAACCAATCAAGCTCAGGTTGAAGCTTCAAATCCAGACTTCACAAACAATAAAAGGACTCAGGGTCTTTTATATAGAGTCAGTGAGTAAATATGAGGGATCCACACAACAGTTAAGTTATTCTCACTGTTTTAAAGATGAGTACATAAATATTAAATTATCTAAATAATACATTAAAAAACAGAAATGTAAATAATTTACTGTGAAAGCATTGTCAACTTAATCTAGTCGATAAACTAATCAATAAACTCAAATAATTAAATGACCTCCTCAAACTCGGTTGAATATAAAGAAAGCTGTTTCTTTTCTTTTCCCACATTAAATACATGAAAAACATTCACATAGATTATATACTATTGACCCTTAAGTAATTACTGCTATTTACCAGTTCCACTTTGATAAAGCACATGGTCTTCAAGATAGAAATGACTCCTTCTGTTCACAGTTTCAAACTTAGTTATCAGACTGCGAAGATTATGCCTCAACACACCAGATTATCCTATCTAGCTTAAATCAATATTTCTCTCTGTCTACCTCACATATACCAACTAACACCTCATGCAATACGGTCTCCAAGTTTCCACCGTATTGCATGAGCTGCCATGTGCTCCTTCAAAGCCTTGGCTCTGAGATGTTGTTGGGTCATGACGAAACTCAAACACGTCATGGGGAGAGTGCCAGAACCTGTCTGAGCTGAAAGATCGCGTTCCTCCTCTTCCTATGCTTTATGACTGCAAATTGATTTCTGAGCCTGTTGGTGAAAAGTACACCATGAGGTGAAGGATGGATGGATAGATGGATGGATGGAAAATGAAAGCCAGAGGACGAATGGTCGGGTGATAAGCGGGTCTGACAAACCTGAAGGGCTTATCACTAATATCCCCTCATTTCAGAGTCAATTACAGTATGGAGATGCAGTGAGGTGAATACTAAATAGAAAGTAGCACTTTAGCAGTGAACTTAAAAAAATACATACATCACATATAGGCATATATAAGCAGATAGTGTAGAAGAACAAAGGAACAATGCACAAGATTGTCAATTTAATATAGATAAATTTGGCTCTGTATGCAAAAGTAGAAATATAAAAAAATGAGCCAGACTAATTACAAGCCACACCAAGTGGCGTCATATAATCATAGAAGCCATTTCAGATAACCTCAGCAGAAAATCCTTACACAATAAACCCTTCCATATAATGAGACGCCTGGCCTCGTTTCATTTGAATGCTTCTGCCCAAATTGAAATGTCCGCTTACAGCCTGGAATGAACCTAGCACGGCTGCAAATTGCAGAATTTGTTTTCAGTTCCAGGACTAAAGAACTGCAAAAGCACCTATTACCATTCAAGTATTTAATTTGTGCAGACTAACAAAAACAACAACTTTCACTCAAGCTCATTACACTACACACTCTCTCCCAGATTTTCTGAGTTGTGACGGTTATGCAAATGGGCTCCAGTGACTGTAGAATTTAAATAGGAATCTGTAATGTGGTCTGATAATGAGATTGCCTGTTTTCTTCAATATTAGATGTAATTTACAGTACGAATGTGACGCATTGCACAATCCTCTGAGTTACTATCGTATTAATATTCTATCTGATATTTTACTGCGGTTTCATTCGAGTCAGAGGCACATGTACTCTTCCACTACACTGTTTGCTATGACTTTGTTGAAGGTGAGTTTCTAAATCTTCTTATGTTTTTCATTATTGATCATTTAGCAGAGTCAAGCGGTTGCTCCCTTATATTTTAGAACCACAGTTAAAGCTTTTAGTCTTGGAACAAATGACCTAAGATAGATAGAAAATCTAACTTTCATTGCATGCATCTAGCTCTCTATATTTCACAGACTAAACACTAATAATGCATTTAAGTCAATATAAAGAAAAAAACAAGTGCAACAGATCAATTTAAACGGTTGTAAGTATGGTGGTAGGAGTTTCATAATGTCGGGGTTTAATTCCTGGCTTTTCTAGTCTTCATGTCAAAGAGTCCTTGGGCAAGATGCTGAACCAGACACTTTAAAAGGCTTTCAAACGTAATGTAGTTTATAGTGTAAAAAGTTCTGTGACTGCTCAGTAAGGCCAGAAAACTGCTGTATCAGTACTAGTCAAATTAATGCCATTCTTAATGTAGATGCTTTTGGACTGCAGGAACTTTTTCATACTTCTATTAACTCTTTGAATGGTTGATTGCGCCCTCCTTTTTTCCTATGTCTGTGCTTCAGGATCTATTATCTACTGTACTTCATACAACTCAATCTTAAGGTCTCTTGTTTCAGCTAACCTTGAGAGACCTGAGTGTTACAGTGATTGGTCCAGCTGTAAATGTACAGTAAATTGTCAGAAGTATGAATTCATCAATGGCCACCACCATTAAAAAAGTGCAAACAGCTATTATGTTGACCCTTCTAGAACAAAACAGAGAGAAATGAAACAGCAGTGAAGTCCAAACTTTATTGCGCCTACATGATATGTTGGAAATACAGTGTGATTGTGGCTCATCAGGGGGAAATATAAAAATCCTTGCACGAAATTCCCTTCAGCTTGCTACTCGGTATCCGCTACAGCGAAGCAATCTGGAGCGAAAATGAAGAGGTTGAAGTAGGATTATGAGAAAATACGGGACAACAGCAAGAGCCTATGTTTCATTACCAACCACTGGCTGGCAATTACATTAGTTCAGAGTTCCTATTAATATTGTCAGTGAAAACAACAACAACAACAAAAGATGAATGCCAGGTAGTTCTTGGTAGTGGGGAGGGAGTTATCATCAGTTACCTTCTCTACAGGAAGTCTCTAGAAGTGTTTGGGATTCATGTGCTCAAGAGTGTGTAATACCTTCCTTTAAAAAAAAAAAAAGTCCACAATTTTTAAAAGTGTGCACCATTATTCCCATCACACCAACTCTCTCTATTATAAAAGCCTGCTTTGCCAACCTGTAATTGTAGGCGTAACTGTCTAAACTAGTTAGTTTTAACAGGTCAATAAAGCATTGAACATATTTCAGTCAGACAACTGAGATTTTGAATAATTTATTAGCAGCAGAATATAGCTATTAAAGTTTGGGATCTACACTTCCTGCAAATAAATTGGGGAAGTCATATAGGCACAGGAGCCTACAGGTGGATACTAGGTGGAGAGGTCTAAACAGCAGGCAGTAGGTTGCCATTTCCCCTTCTTTCCTTGTCTTCCAATGACATTGGAAACCCTCTGAAAAATAACCAGCTCCCTTTCTTAATGACTTGCTTTGCTATCTGCATGATGGATGGTCACCACTTGCTTCCAGGTGACACGATGTCTGTTCCTGTGTCTCTGCAGCCACAGTTGTGCTGACAGGACTGGAGCCCAACACAACATACGAGGTTCGAGTGGCAGCTGTCAACGGAAAGGGCCAGGGCGACTTCAGCCACACGGAAACCTTCCAGACCTTACCCATCCGTAAGTCCGCTTACTTATTCAAATCTGAATCAGTGACGTATACATATGTGGTCAAAAGTTTACAGCCACTGGTCATGGACATGAGTGGTCAAATTTCCAGCAAGAATTACACCAGAGACTTGTTGATGGCTACAAAAAGTATCTTGTTGAAGTACAACTTGCTAGAAAATTCCCCCCAAAAACAAACGTGTACAACACACCCAATTAGTAAGTTATTAAAGATGTATGCTGTACAATCACTCTACCCTGGAAAAAGAACACTTCAAAGACGTCATTAAAAGTCCAAATATACCATGACATTCATGCCCATGAGGAGTATATGTACATTTCTGACCACAACGTATGGAATGAAATAATATATTATTAATATATAATAGTTTGATAGCAGTTATACTGGGTTAATTGTTAGCTACTGGCATATATCAGCTGTTAGGATTAGAAAATACAGATGAAATAAAACATCTGTGGAAACTATAGATCATAATAAAGCCACGTGACTGGAATGCAAACATTCTTCAGGAATCTATTCAAGGCACCAGCACCTTAGTGAAATGAAGCCTATTTGCAATCCTCTGCAGCCTTGCCATGTTTCTATCAGAGACGGCTTCCTGCTCCTGTTTCTCTGATATGAATTCAGATTATTTGGGCTTGGAAATAGATCCTGTCAAATTTGTGTCTTGATGTAAAACTGCTGCATTAAAAATTATGCACTGCAGGGGTTTACGGTAAGCATTTTATTTATTCTAGCAATCTGGCACGGCGGGATTGCAGTAAATCCAGGCAAGGCCACAGGAAAAGTGTTTCCATCCTTAATAATATACAGCAGTGCAGCTTCCGAGAATGAATGTTAGAAAGAAGACCCAATTAGCAAAATACAGTGAATAATAAAAACCTGGAGTCAACATTAATTATAGCCAGGCAATGGGAGTTACCTTGTAATATGAATTTAATTCAGCTTTAAACCTTCTTTCTCCTTGTACTGCATCCTTATCTCATATCTCACGTTGCCACCTGCCCCCCTCCTTGGGAATGCACATTCCAACACACACGCACGCACGCACGCACACACACACACACACACACACACACACATGTCTGGTTTGCTATCCTCGTGGGGACATCCCATTGACATAATGCTTTCCCTAGCCCCTTACCCTAACCCTAACCATTAAAAATGAATGCCTAACCCTAACCCTTACCCTAAACCTAACCATAACCTAATTGTAACCCTGACAGTAAAACCGCATTTTGAGTGTGAAAATTGCTTTCAACCCCGAGGGGACCTGGATTTTGGTCCCCACGGTGCAGAAAGTCCCCACCAGGATAGTAAAAGTCAGATTTTGGTCCCCACCAGGATAGTACGAACCCGTACACACACACACACACACACACACACACACACACACACACACACACACACACAAAGACATTGTTTTACATCTCAGCCTCTGCCTCATGTCTTCCTCAGGAGAACCGAGTCCGCCAGCAGTCCATGGGCAGAGGGACATGGGCAGGGCCTACAGGCTGGGGCTGGTCAAGCAGGACGACGGAGGCATGCCCATTGTGGAGTATATAGTCAAGTACAAGACTGTGAGTGATTTATTACAATTAAACACAGCTGCTGCCTTCAAGTTTCTCATGACAGCCCCACTATATCGAGCCTATATAAGTGGCAAGTCCAGTTTGATACATTAATACCTTCATTAACGTATCCCTGCTCCAGTCACTCCCATCCACATTTAATGCGCAAGGTAAATAAAAGCAGGCACATTTAACACAGGTAGAAGGTTCACATTTTGTACTTCCTTGTTTTGTTAAAAAAAAAAAACTTAACCTTTTTTTTTGAGAAAGGATGACTGATATGCTGCTGCAATTTTAAACCTTCAAATTACTGGCCTCCATTTGTATTTCTGTATTATTAATCAGCTGGAAGCACAAAGTTTAAATTGTAGTAGGCTGCTTTTAAGGGTGTTTTTCATGTCATGTCAATGCATTTGAAAGTTTTAGTGAGTCATTTCACTGCCTTTTTGTCCTCGTTGTGAAATGGTCACATTAAATCAACGGCACTACTCATTTGTCACTCGTTCATTTTTCCATCCTTAGGTCAGCAGTTTAACTCACAATTGCTACCTTTCCAGGTAGCAAATTACACATGCTTGTTGCTTTTTGGAGAGAAACCTGAAAGGACAGAGTAAAAACTGAAATACAAAGAAAGTACCATTTTATGTCCACTTAGTGAATTACAGTCGTGCAAAAAGTCTTGAGCAACCTCATTTTGCTAGGAAAATGGGGGAAAAGGGTGAACTGATGTACTGAAATGTGCAAATATACATGGAAATACAGTATATAAGGCAAAAACAGAGTTTGTACAATTCTAATGAGCTTGGGAGTGAATATTTGGTGTGACCACCTTTACTCTTCAGTACAGTCTGAACTCTCTTAGGCAGCTTTCTTGTCATGTCTTTAAGTAGTCTTCAGGAATAGTTCTCCAGGCTTCTTGAAGGACATTCAAAGCTCTTCTTTGGATGTTTCTCCCTTTTGTTCTGTTCTCTGTCAACATGATCCCACACTGCTTCAATAATCTTGAGGTCTGGGCTCTGGGGAGGTCAATCCATGACTGATAGGATTCCACTGTTTGTTTTTCTTTGAATGTTATGAATGTTCTAAGGTTGAAGAGAAAAGCGACTGGACTTCTTTAAGTTTCTTCAAAACTGGATTATAGATGGCAGACAGTTGGTGCTGTAAACCACCCCTCTGTTCAAATATGGTCGTTCACAGTGAACATAGATGGCTTCTTTTACTCCTCTTTGAAACCATCTGTCTTCTCTGTCCAAAATGTAAACATTGGTATCCTTGAAAGAATGACCTTTGTCCTTTAGATGCCTACGTACAGCTGAGTCTTGTCCTGTTGAGGTGGCCCTTCTATGTTGTGCCATGCATTTATGAAGTGGCTGTTTGGTTTCTCCGATGTAAATGTCTGATCATTCCTGGCTGCACTGCACAGCATATACTACGTTGTGTAGTTTGTCTTTGGGATGAACCAGTTTTTGACTGAGTGTGTTGCTGGGTCTGAAGTACACTTGGATGTTGTGCTTGGAGAGGACTCTCCTGAGTTTCTCTGATAAACCTGTTACATAAGGGATGACAGTGTTGTCCTGTTTGTCCTTCTGTTTTTCCCTAGTTGATGTCTGACCTTCTTTCCCGTGCATCTTTGCTGATTTGATGAAAGCCCAGATGGGATAACCACATGTTTTAAGAGCTTTCTTTATGTGTGTTCCTTTTCTTTCCCTTCTGTCTTAAAGGGAATGTTGATTTTTGACATGATTTTCTGTTCATCTGGTGTAGACAGCTTTTTAGGCCTGGCACTTTTTCTTTTCTTCCCCACTTACACAGTTTTCTGATTTTTTTTAACAACATCATGTTGAGATATGGCAAGTTTTCAGCTAATAGCTCTTTGGGATCACTTTGTTGTTGTAAAATACTATTTCATGTCTGTCTCACACTGTGTAGTCTTTGGCATTTTCATAGATTCATTTAAAGAAATGGGAACAAATAATGTGTTTTTGTGGCAGGCTGCTAGTAACAAACTGACAACTTAGTTATTTTCTTTTTACTACGTTGTCTGTTATGTGTAGACACTGGTTCATCCTTTGAGTTGGGGGCCTTTTTATGCTTCAAAGTCCAGTAACTTTAATCTGATTTGGCATAAAGAACCTGTAGTGATTGGTAACACTGTTTTCTGCTGCTGCACTTTTTAAGCAGGTTTCACTTGTTCAATCAATGTATTTTTGTTGTCATTGAGGCTTTTTTTTTCCGATTACTAGTCTTTTTTAACAATATACCCATCACAGTTGGCAGATTTTAGAAACTATTTTCAAAATCAAGAAAAATGAGAACAACAAATTCAGCAGGAGTCAATGTTTTCTAATAGTTCCAAGTATGTCTTTTTTTTGACAGTCATTAGACAGCACACGATACTGGGAATGCCTTTTCCTTCCACTGGAGTGTGTGTGACTCTCTAGTTTGACATGTTGTGACTGAGTTTACTAGATGATGCTTCTTGAGTATCTTTTTTTCAGCCCTTGTTTCATTTACTTGTTCTAAATGGGGGTACACACGTGAGCACTCGGGATTCACTCATCCATTTAAGTAGTTGATATTGTGTGTGTGTGTGTGTGTGTGTGTGTGTGTGTGTGTGTGTGTGTGTGTGTGTGTGTGTGTGTGTGTGTGTTAAAAATGCAAAAAGCAGCTTAAACTCACAAGATAAGAGGAGCGACTGAGTTGAGGCCAGGAAGCAGAATAGATGGCACTCGCACAAAAACTCTCCACAGGACTAAGTGGATTTAGGCTGGTCCAAATCTCCTATCTCCCCAGTGCTAATGTGTCCAAGCAGGCATTTCTCTGTCTCATTGAGAAAGTGACAGAGATTCAAAATAATAAAACCATGCTGCTGAAAAGAGGGTCAGGAAGTCTCAATGAGGCTTTTGGAGGCCGAGAAGGATGCCAGTGCAGATGCTTCACACCCCACTAATCTAATGCCCCTGTCTGGCGTCAGGAACACACAAACTGCTTCACTGTGGATGGAACAGAGAGCCTGAAAGCAGACAGCATTTCAGTAAGGATCGCTTTAGGCAGAAGAAGATTCTTATTTTTATCTGCGGGCATTTATAATTGGAGGTATTGACTCTATTCTGCTACCTCACTGACATCAGACATGACATTGCTGACCCTCATGAAGATTCACCCTGAAAATGTGTGTTTTTGAGTCAACATAAAACAGATCTTTGCTGATATTTTAAGTATCATCATTTCTTGATTGGTGCCAGACTTTGTTTGTTGTTGTGTTTTACAGTGATAAATCCAAACTTGAAATTTTAGGAATGTTGTTGTCAAAATGTACAGAGTAGGTCAGGGGAGAGGTACTAGAGTGCGTATCTATACCGATCTGTAGAACACGGTGGAAGCTCTGTCATGTTCAGGATCTGCTCTGTCAGTTTATGAGGTGGCCGTAGCTCAGGCAGTAGAACAGGTCATCTCCTAGTTTGAAAGTTAGTGGTTTGCTCCTTGCTTGCTCCAGCCTCCAGTCTGCATGCCTTGCAGAAAATACTGAACCCTAAGTTGCTCTCCAATGCGTTCATGGTCGAGTGAGGTTTTACAAAAAGTAACTGTGTGAGTGAGTGTTAATTTGTCAATGAAACATGTTGTATAAAAGCCTTTGAGTGTTTAAGTAGAGTAGAAAAGCACTATATAAGAGCTAGTCCATTTACCATTTCTGCCAGTGGTTTGGGAATCTTATCGAAATAGATGGAGTTGCGAATGCAGAAAAGTACAGGGGTAGAAGTGGGTTGCAAAGCAGCTTGCAGATTTAGTTGCAAAGTAGCTTAAATAGCAAGCCCTACAGTAGAAGGCAGCTCATCCCTTGGTTGATATGAGTTGGCATGGAGATCAGCTGATCTGCTGGGATTGCTACACTCAGTTTTTGCACAGACTTGTTAGTCAGGATCTTACAGTTCAGATGAAATGTTACATATGTTTAAGTCCTGCACCTTGACTTTTGTAAAATCCCATTTTTAATGGTTCTCAAACTCAGGGAGGAAAAAAGTGCCAAGGAGGCGAGACTAATAAGCACACAGTACAGATAGCATGCTTTCAGCCACGCTCTCAGCCACGCTCTCAGACTGACTCTTTAGTTTCCAGTGCTTTGTTTGCAGTTGGTTTCTTTATGAAGGCTCGGGAAGGAGTAGAGACAAAAGGCTGAGGCCACAAAGAGAACTTGTGTGATACCGATGACAGGCTCGGGATTACTGTTTCTTTATACCTATTCAAACACATCTGTGGGGGCGTTTCACAACCAAGGCTGATTGTATAACTCTCAAAACTCCCAGATTAAAAACACAAAGGGTAAATTGCTGTTTATCAAATACAACAACACTTTCTCTGATCGCCTTTGATTCAAAGTGAAACATAGAGCTTTGATTAAAACCAGGTAATATGGGGTGTCTTTTGATACTCTTTATCTTTCTATCCCTCTCTTACCCCCTCCCTCCACCAGGATAAAGAGGAACAGTGGATGACCAAGCTCGTTCCAGGTGTGAAGGACCATGCCTTGCTGCACCCGCTCCAGTGGAACACGAGATATGAAGTGGAAATCACAGCGCGCAACGTGAAAGGCCTGTCGGAGCCTACCTTCTATCAGTTCTTCATGCCACAGAAACCTGACATTACAGGTAAAAGCGTGATAGAGGAAAACTTCGGCTTGTAATTTGCCCTTTTTTAACATTTCCACTTTCTCATAGATGCCTTCTTGAGTTGCTCTTAAATGCCTTTTGAAAGTCCCCAAAGAACACTTTTGAACTTGTTGTGTTAAGTGGCGGGTTATTCGTGCCACTAGAAAGAGCGCTGGCGATAACAAAAGCAAGAGAGCAAGATGTTCCAGTCAAGATAAAGCAAGCCTGAAAACGCAGCAGGCCTTGTTGCCGCTTCGCTTTCTGGACAAATGATGCTGCTGTCATCGCAGAAATAGTGCCCCGGCCTCTCCGGCAACAGATTTCTCTCTGTATGATTGTCGAATTGGGTTTAAATCCCACAGAGAAGCACTTTACTCCAAAGTTTTTTAGAGGTGCGTTGAAAAGCTGAGAAATTTTCCTCTGTGAAAAGCCAAAACGTCCTTAGTTTGACAGCCTATTGTCTACATTTGGCCAGTTTTTTGAAGGCATAAGAAAAAGTGAGCAAACAAAACAACTAACTGGAGAGTTTGGAGAACAGATATTAAGTGGTAGAGCAATACTCCACAAAGTGAAAGAAGCTGTAAAGGGTGAACTATTGAAACTAGTAATCTCTAACAGGATCATGCTCCCAAAATATATTGTACCCGGATAGCGATTTTCACTATCAGGATCACGTTTTCAAACGATTAAGGGAAGTGTTTTGTTTTGGGTTTTTTTACAGGAAGCTTGAGCAGCAGCCTTGACTTCAGTGCATTAGTGCAGTCCCCTTTAAAACTGCTTCAGGGCTTGTGCACACCCATGCTTAGTCGAGACCACAGGTTTTCAAACCGAGAGACAAGAAGCACACAGTTGCATGAGGTGAAAGGGACAGGTGGATGTGGTGTCCCAAAAACAGAAAGACTATAAATGTGGCCCATTTAGCGACACAGTCAGCAGTTCCAGACTGGAGTCACTGCATGGATTCACAGTGATCGCTGGGACAGCATTGGACAGTATCTTTTCTATACAAATGCTGTTGAAATAATAATGAAGTAGTTTGCTTATAGTATTCCTTTTGAGTCTTTATAGATGAAAAGAAGAAAAAGATTTTTTTCACTTTGTTTTCACAATGCTTTGCCTTGGAGTAACCCATCTGCTTCTGTCTGCCTACCTGAGGCTGGTGCTACATACGCTGAAGTCCTGATGGGGAAAAGAGAGTTGTTTTCTGCCTGTGAAACTTGAGCCATGCTGCTAAAAACATGGTAATATGATGGAGCAGTAAAAGTGGATGAAACTTGGATGTGGAAAGCACCTGTGGTTAAATTCAATTCAACTTAGGTTTGTTTAGAAAGCACCAATTAAGAGCAGAGTTGCCTCAAGGGGCTTTATATTCTAGGGTAAAGACCCTAGAATATTAGAAAGGCAGCACAAAAGACACATAGACAATATAGGAAAAAGCCAGAATTTCATAATTACTAATGATTAAAAGCAGTAATGGTGTATAAACAAATGGAGAGTGAGAAGAAGTGAGTGAAGAAGTGTTCAGTGCAGCATGGGAAGCTCAAAGCAGCCTAGGCTTAATGCAGCATAACTAAGGAGAGGTTCAGATTCATATGATCCAACGCTAACTATAAGCTTTATTAAAAAAGGAAAGTTTTAAGCCTAATCTTAAAAGTAGAGAGGATGTCTGTCTCCCAAATCCATAATGGGAGCTGGTTCCACAGGAGAGACCTGAAAGTTGAAGCCTCCCGTTATACTTTTTGAAACTCTAGAAGCCAAGATGGAAAACATATGATCTGTCTTTCTAGTCTCTGTCAGTAGTCTCACTTCAACATTTGGATCAACTGAAAGCTGTTCTGGGAGCTTTCAGAGCCACCTGATAATAATGAATTACAGTAGTCAAATCTAACTTCACTTTTTTTAAGGATATAATCTCAGAAAATGAACAAGAATAATTCTGCTTAGAAATCATTGGAAAGAAATCCAGAACATGTCAGTCTCATGTGTTTGGACATTCTATTCAAATGTCCCTGGATAAAATGCAAGCAAGAACTAAGGGAAAATGTAACATATTTTATGTTGTGCCAATTACTGGCCAAAAAAGGACCTAAAATGTAAGGATGTAAATATTTCCCAACATTATAAGCTGAGCTATGGTTATAAAGTAAATGGCCAAAACAAAATTTCTTGCAATGATGGCATGTCAAAAAATAGCATTTGGAGAATAGTCAGCAATCTGACTGTAGATTTTAGCCCCTCATCATGCAAAAATGCCAAGTATTTTCTGCTTTAAGATTTGTCACCGTATAGAATGTGCCTAATATTATTGTATTTGCCCTTTTGGCATTTGGCCAAACACGTCAAGATGCTAATATTGCTGCTTTTTTTTTTCAATCAGAAATATTGCTAGTAACATTATATTTTTTGACTGGTCTTATTTATGCTTTCACCTCAAGGTTCTTGTAAATGTATCACCATTCTCCTGTTCAGGTACTCTGACTGTTGGCGTCCTTGCTAGGGCTTCATTCTCGTCTGCTGTAATAAACAGCACAAGTATTACAATCACACCACGGTTCGCTTCAAAGAAACCCAGCAGAGCACGAGTGAAAATACCCCCAGGCTGTACTTTTCTTCTCTAAAATATCATTCTTTTCTTCTTGTTTTTTCTCGCTGTTTATCTTATGGTCCTCCTGTGGTGCTGCTTTGCAATT